>NC_141151.1:67659296-67965963 GCF_053477565.2 Lygodium microphyllum | reverse complement strand
ATGTAAGAGGATTTAGAAAATCCAAAATGACCAAGAGATTATTATGGCTAAAGAACCTTTCAAGCCATCTAGTTTTTCATACTGAATGGATTCGTAACATTTCTCAATGTCAAAAGATAAGCATTAACAATATTATTGGGGACATTGATGACTAGTTTCATAATGGAGTTGATAATCTAATAATATTAAGTGCATAAGCACATGGTTCAAAAATTTTTGATTAAAGTCACCACACATAGCTTGAAGCATTCCCTTCATGAGTTTAGATCCAAGGCATATAAAAGAGTAATCTCAAAATAAAGAGAGAAGAGTTTGACAACCATCCAAACTCCACCATAGTATATATTTAAAAACTAGTGAACTATAGTATCGTGTAAAAGTATGAAGCTTATCTATACATTAAAAGCATTAGTCAAAACTTATTTGTTTAGCTTAATGTACATAATCTTCTGTGTAGTCATCTTTTAAGTAGGATTTTAATGTTCCTAACTTAAAACCATAGCATTATTATATTTTGAGCCTCCCAAATAATCCCATTATATTATGTGCTTCACTAATATTTATATTACCATGGATTTTCACACAATCAATGAGAAAATGAGTGCTTCAACACAGCATTATACACTATTATCTTCTATATAACTCATGACTGATCCACAACTTCCCCTAGAAGTACAGATATTGTTGTGTAGAATACATTTTACACCTGAAAAATTTCAGGTAAGTACAATTTCAACCTTGTAATTTGTAATGTAATGTTACAAAAGATTATACCAACTTTAGTTCATAGTATATACCCAAATTTAGGTCCCAAAATAAGGTAGTTCACATAACAAAGCTAATGATTACAAGCCTTTTAAATTACGTAGAAAATATTACATTTAGTTTAGTGACTATGTCTATAACTTCAAAAAAGACCCAAATTTTCAATGAATAAAACATTTAAACACTTGATGAAGATAAAAGTGACATCCAAACTATGTTTTGTGAAAAAGCCCACTAAAGCCAAAGATGTGTACTATGTTTCATAAATAATTCCGAACTTTGTTTAGCACAAAGGCATGCAACCACAACCAAATCATAAATTCATTGTACCATTATGATAAAGCAATTCAAGGAAGTTGGCTAATTAATAAGATATAATAGCATCATGTGCTATTATCACATAGTGCTAATTTATAGGAAAAGTGCTTGAAATGATCAAAACATAAATTAATGTATTACAAAAGTGGTTTCAATATTAATTAGAGATTCAACTAATGCTTTAAAGTTTAGAAACATTAGGTAACTGCGACGACAATCAATGATACAATATCATTAGCCAAGCAAAAACTCTTTGCCCAATATCTATGAATATTGAAACCCCTAAAATTTTGAATATGTTGCAATGGCAAAGGCTAGTTAAAAACCAAATTCTAAAATCACACCTAAAATAATCAAGATTTAAAAAACAATTATATTAATATAAAGAAAACATGGGTAGATCATGACCATACCCTTGTGTACTGTCACCAAAAATGGGTAGATCATGACCCCACCCTTGTTATTCATACTCAATCATCCTGCAACTAACAAGAAAATCCAATGTTTGTCTACTTTAGGATTTGATTTAGACGATCATAATGCAAAACAAATTTATCAAACATTCAACAATACCATTAGCTTGCCTATGAATGGATATTTCCAACATGAATTGACCAAATAATGGAAAGTTTCCCAAACGACATTTGATAAAAAAGTAATGCAAATTTTCAACTATAATTTCAAACATCTAATATCTAATAAAAAGCAAGTCCGTTAAGCCTACAAAATGGAATTTAATACTATGCAATTGAACAGAGTACTTGAAATAAGAGACTGTTGAATGCTAGAAATTATTTGCACAATCAACAAATTCTCAGAAGATATATGGTATGATATCCCACTAGCAATGGCTCACCAAGGAAAAAATTGCACAGAAGCAAAAGCTAACTAATAAGAAAAAGTTAAGAATTCAAAAACAAAAGAAACTAGGCTAAATTCATATTCAGTCCAAATTGCCATGGACTCAAAAAATAAGTGACTAGGCTAACCTCATATACAGTCAAAATTTGCCCACCCACAATTTGACAAAGGTAGACCAATGTTCTAAGGGGCAACATATTTTAAAGTGACTGAACATTCAAAGAAAAACTATGCATGCACCAAATCACGACATGGAAAGGGAGGGTGAGGAGGACCCATGTGAGTACTCCTATTAAGAAATTGAATAAATTCACCATAACTAAGAGGTTCTAGAAAGTAGAATTGCAATAACCTTTATGTGCCTAGTGTAAGAGGCATGGTGAGTTACTCCAACATATGTTATGGGAGTATTTGAGAGGTGAGAGGCCTTTAGTCTCTCCTTAATATCTGGATGTAATGTGCTAGGTTCCATGGCAAAATCAATAAAATATCCAAGCTAGCAAATGCTACATAAATCCATCTCCTAGCTACTTACATAAGAGAAAGGGGATAAAGCCACATGTCTACTAGCAAAAGAACAAGTGGCTACATCTATCCAATGTAATGAATAGCATATGCTAGCAATCACTCTATTGAAAGGAGGGTAGAGAAAATATGTAAGCTACTACCCAATATGACAACTAAAGAGATACTAGGAAAGAATAGGTTGTGTGAATTTCATTTGTAACCCCTTATGGAATAATGCAAAGACACTTGTGTAATTCCTTATGCAATTTGTGTTTATCAAGGTTCCCTTCAAGATAGAAAACCTACACACCTAAAAAACAATCAATGCTAACTTTCATTTGCATTTTAGTAAACATTTATGAAACCACGATTTTGTTATTTTGGCATATAATTGTTCATAAAGCCTTTAAGGGCTGATCTAAAAAAAGTAATGATCGTAAAACTATACTTTCAAACGTGTCTACATCATTTCCCCAATGACACCTTTATGATCTCTGAAATCCGTGCATTGTGAAACCACAACAACAATATGACCTTGTGTATAGTATAACAAAACCCACTCTAGTTACATTTTCAAAAAAATGTTTCTTATAAATTTGCCTCAACATAATGAGCTACAAGAATATACCATTCCACAAGGTAGATTATCATGGAGGACCTTTATTGATGTAGTAACAAAACTTTAATAGTGGTGGAAGAACATATGTTACAAGCCTTCCCATGTGAAGGCTTCCGTTTGCATACCCTTCTTTAATGTGAAGGTTTCTATTTATATACCATTGATATGGGCACAAAATGTTATTGTATCAATGCTTGTATAAGATGTTGCAACATAAAGCTAGGATGCATTGCAACTACCCATGAGGGCATCCCATAAGGGTCAAATTTGTAGAGACAACATGAGGGTCATGTTGTAGAAGCTCACTTAGTATGAGTGATTTCCATAAGCTAGACAAAAGCTGAAGTTTGCTAAGTATAATCTACTTGTTAGGGTCATTTGTATTGTGCCCTTATGAATAGCTAAATGAGGAACCTATTTCATGGGTCTCTTGTGTTTTTTTGAAGGTCAAAGCATACCCATGTTTGATTAATGTTATGAAAGATTGCAGCCTAGAATCATGCCAATAAGGAGAACACCTTGAGAAGTGTAGAGAAGACTTGAGGTCATTTTAGTGAAAATGCCATGTTGGAGATCTCCAAAATGTGGAGGTGCCTCACAAAAACACCAAGTTTAGAGGATGTACCATGTTAGCACTTTGTGTGGAACTTTGTCTTTGGAGCACTTGAAACATCACGTGATAAGCTCAAGATGTACCAAAAGGGTTTGCAGCTTTGCTTTCCTTGAGCTAACTTGCGAGGACATACCAGCATAAATATGCAGCATACAATAGCCTCTCTCTCTCTCTCTCTCTCTCTCTCTCTCTCTCTCTCTGTCTCGGATGCCTCTATTGGGTGTTGTCTTTGGCCTCCAAGACTTGCTCTAAGAGAAGCTACATTGTACATTGCTTTATGAGACATGATTATCCTCGAGCATTCGGACCAGGGATACATCTTGTAGAACCAAGTCCTTATTGAAAGATCCAAAATGGCAAAGTATAATTAGGTAATCAAACCATGTTTTTCTGCAAATGATGTTAATAAGGCAGAAGTTATGAAGATGCTTGAAGGGTGGTTATAAGAAGTCATGCAAACTGGTTATAAGTAGTAGTACAAATCAATGAGAGGCATGACAGACAAAAGAATTACAGGTTCCTTATGCTTAACAGGCAAACCCACCTCTCACTTGGGTTACTGGGAATCCGAGCCTTAGTACTCTTAATATTCTCAATATAGCTTAGTATGCTTAGTAATCTTCTCCGGAGAATTCGAGAAAGCACTCGTTAATAATGATCGTAAGTATTATCTATGAAATACTAAGAGACTAATGGAGGGAAAGAGACTCACGGTATGATGCATGATGGTACAGTGATGAATGGAGGATCAGCGAAGAATCAGGGGGGCTCTGCATGACTCCCTCTACGCCAGCCGGGAAGCCTGTACTCATCAGACGGGGTTGCAAGCTCCTCAGTTGGCATACAGGGAGCCAGGCAAAGCCAAATATGTCCATTGATTGCAAGTGTTTTTCCAGCTGCAGCTGTGTTAAGCTGGCCCCACCAGCTCTGCTACATCGACCCCCCATATCTTCATTCTGATTCCGCCATAGCTGCTGCTGTGCAATCATTCATCATCATAAGCAGTTAGTCTCAGTTATAATAATAATAATAATAATAATAATAATAACTGCATCATACACAGTTGTTAGAGAGAGAGAGAGAGAGACAGAGACAGAGACAGAGAGACAGGGACGGAGAGTTAAGACATTGGTAGGATGATGATATCAGTGCCCACTGTACTTATAGTACCACTCTGATGTGGGATGAGAATGTGTGTGTGGTGTGGCACTGTGGCTATGCTGCTTCATGCCCCGCAATAGTTAGAAAACAAAGCGATCATGAGAGAGAGAGAGAGAGAGAGAGGAGGGCGGGGGGAAGAGAGACCTGAAGTGATAGAATAAAAATAGTTGTTACTGTCATGTTACCACTGTGACTAGTGAGAGATAGAGAAAGAGGGGGAGGGGGGGGGAGCGAGAGGGGCGGGGGGGTATGCGTGTGTATTTACCTTTAGCTAATTGGATGTATGTCCCAAGGACCTCGGATCAAACTATGGTGGGTTTCCGTCTCTCTCTCTCTCTCTCTCTCTCTCTCTCTCTCTCTCTCTCTCTCTCAGATCTTGCACGAGAGCTTCCCATCAATACTGTCTCACAGCCTTGAGCGGCAGCGCCATCCCCAGCTGCATAAGCACATCATCAGCATCAGCATCAGCATCATTCCTACCAGCGATCTATTTCTATCATGAAAGGTAGACTTATACTAAGTAGCACAGGCGAATTCCGGCAGGGGAAGGTTCAAGGAACCCTAAAAAACAAGGAAAACGATAATGAAATTTTATTAATGGGGGGGGGGAGGGCGGGCGGATCGTCCATCCCAAGATCAAGGAGACACACACGGCGAGGAGCTGCGAGGCATCAATCGAGAATCGAGACCTGTCTTTTTGTTGTGTGGCTGGCCGGGTGATTATGAGCCTTGTTAGTGCGCCGTTGGATTAATATATACATGTACATGTATATGTATATATTTGTATGGATGTATGTATATGTATATATATATATATATATATATATTCTGCTACACACTGCACAGAGGAAAGATAGATGGGCTGAAGAGAAAAAGAGTGTGAGAGTGAGTGAAAAGACAGATACAGAGAGAGAGAGAGAGACTTGTGTGAATGCCTTCCGTTAAAGAGCCGCCCTCTCTCTCTCTCTCTCTCTCTCTCTCTCTCTCTCTCCAGAGGGTCTTTTCGTGTAGTCTTCCCCGCGACAAGATGGAGCTATCAACCCAGCTGTGCCCAACATCTCCCTCCTCACACATACCCCCCACCCCACCCTATATATATATATATATATATATATATATGTATGTATGTATATGCCATACCAAAACTTATTTAGTTCTTTATCCTAAATTCTATTTATCTAGCTTTTACCTCCACTATTTTATTTATTTATTTATTCTACATTGCATTTATCTCACTTTTATTTCCACCATTCTATTTATTTATTTATTCTAAATCCCATTTGTCTAGCTTTTATTTTTTATATATTGTTTGTTTGTTTGTTTATTAGCATCGATCTTCCACAGTTTCCTTAGCTATACCAAACTCAAAGTTCTGAAAAGATTTCTGTAGTTCAATTACACTTTACTTGTTATTTTTATAATTAAAATTCTCGTGAAATTCACGGTTTTTTCATACCTTCATCCTCAAATTTTTAAGAAAAAAAAGGAAAAAATAAATAAATTTTGAAAATTTATCTTAAAGTTTTTTCCCATTTTACGTTAAACCTCGATTTAGTAAACACTACACACAAAGGCATGCTTTAGTAATAGTTTGCAAGTTCCAACTTATTCTCCAGGGAAAATAACCTCTAATTTAAAAAAAGTGCTAAATCTAAATTACATCTCTTCATGGGTTGTTCGAAATTACCTTTACTTAACTACTACTTTTTGTGGTTTTTTTTAATTTCTTTTTTAAAGAGATTGATTCATCAAAATTAGCACACAAGAAAAAGAAAACCCAATAAAAGGCAATGCTCTAATGCATAGTGTGCGCACTCTTGTTTGTCTAGTTATTTACTACTCACCACATGTATTCTTGCCTTACAAAAATATCTTTGACAACACCACTCTTCATGAAGAACAATTTACTCTCAAAGTTGTAAAAGCCTAAAACCTTTTGTATGGATTTTTTAATCATATTAATACATATATTGGCCACTCATATCAGAAAGCTCTATACAATTTTTACTTTGACCATGAATCAAAATTTGAAGGTGTTGTGAAGAATCTTGAGTTTATTTTTACACACACATGCACACGCACACACACACACACACACACACACACTCTCTCTCTCTCTCTCTCTCTCTCTCTCTCTCTCTCTCTCTCTCTCTCTCTCTCTCTCTCTCTCTCTCTCTCTCTCTCTCTCTCTCTCTCTCTCTCTCTCTCTCTCTCTCTGTGGCCTGAGCATGATGCTCACACCCAACATCGATCATTGTGGCCTCACCCCAAAATAAGAAACCTAGACCACCAAGATGCACAAAGGCCCACAAACAAAGAAACCCTAAGCTTACAGCCAACTCAATGCATGTAATAGACCCTAAAAATAGTAGGGAAAAAGTAAAAGATCACCTTATGTACCATTAAATTAAATAACATGTGAAAAAATCCTCACCCATAATAACCCCACCATAATGTAAAGTGTGTGTCCACCTCATTCCCAACAACACAACTTTGGATCTCATTTTCCAAAGCTACCCTCTTAAGGTACCATATTACATCTGCTTTCTTACTCCTCAAAATACTCATGCCAAGATGGTGTAGCATAACCATTTAAGAAGCAAAAAGAACCCACCCTGACCCTCAATGTCTATACCAGAGCCACGTGCGAGTAATCAATAAGTAATAATAGTCGTACCACTCAACTGCTTGGGCATTACCAAGAAACTCCTCATAGCCTTTAAAGATCTTGCTTACATAGTCAATGTCGTGAATAACTTTTTTAGTTGTCATGCAATAGAACATTATTTCTACCCCCCACAAATTCCTATAGCTTTGTAGGTAAACACACACATTCACACATACATAGTTTTGCTTAGTTTCATGCAATATAAGAGTATTCATTATTCTTAAGGCTTGCATTTAGCCCATTAACAAGTTGTAATGGAAATCCAATGAAGAAATGAGGGTTCAAAGCACTCACAAAGACATCATTCTACTATTTCATGCAAAATGATCCTTAACCTAGTTGTTTGGTTGTTGGCAACTACAACTATTTTGCTATAGCTTGAAAGCCAAGCTCCCAAAGATAACTAACCATAAGGTTGATGGTTATTCAAGATAGTGACCTATTGTTTAGTAAAGGTACTAATTGATGAACCTCAAAAGGTTTGAACCTAGGTCTTCTTATTTCAATCTAGCTAACCTTAATCCAAGCAATGATATGACACAATGACTTATAATTTACTTTAAGCTAATGATTGTATCATCAATTAAAGCCTTATCAAGACAATCTTAGAGCAATACCTAGAGCCAAGACACCATACTCGGTGATATCCTCAATATTGTAGATTTATTATTTGTTTAAAGTCTCATTTGATGCACCCCATGTTGTAAAATGTTTAAGACCCTTAGCTTAGTAGAGGATAAAGTATGTGTAAATGTGCATGCATGCAAACATATCTACTACATTGGCAACTTACATAAGTTGTTTGGAACCTTTTTCTCAATGAACCTATGTGTCAGCTATCACATGGTCACATCATTGTTTATAAGTTTGATATAGAAGCATGCCTATAAGTGGACATGCAACGTGTTTGAATTATCCATATATGTCCCAACACTTCACATTTAATAAATGTACATTGTATTCAAATTCGCTTGACTCTTGTTGTTTGTATTCGTGTTGAGAGGCCTTTAAGAGGTGGCTAAAAGGTTCCTAATTTACAATTAACAATCAATTTGAAATAAACAATTTAAGCATTGACTCAACCTTTATAACTACCATATTATAGTAAACAAGGTTATAAATTGATCATCCTATAAAATCAACAATGCCATAATGTATGATAAACTTGTATTACTAGTATCTTGAATCTTCTGAAAACAATATTCCTGCCAAATGTCTTATTAAATCATAAAAGCATGTGGAAAAAGTATCGCATTGATAATATTCTAATCAAGGACTCATTAGTGGTCCTCAAACATGTTGTTACAAGTTTGTCCCACATAGTTATATATCTAATCTTATATAATCGACTCATTTGGTTATTTAACATCATAGATATTGTGAATCACATGTCTAAGTCTAAACTTTAAAGCATCACTTCTCTATGCATTTTAATTTCAATCTTCTATGGGAGCAACCACAATGACATTGAGTATCATTCATCATCTATGAAATGTCAATGTTACTTCAATTGCATGAAAACTTAGTAATGGATATTGGCATTGGAACAAACCCCCACTAAGTAGTGATGCATGTGTGTTTGTGGTTATTCCCATATCAATGATCTAATAGCTCTTTAAGGACTTTGAGAAGAATGTTGGAATAAGAAGAGACCTGTTGTGACCCTTGGGATACCAAAATAGTGGGTTGTTGTGAGAAAGGCTTGTAAAGTAGAAACTTTATTTTGAAATAATATAAAAAAAACAAGAATGAAAATAGATAATGGGGTTTGGCAAGCATCCAAGAACTAAGTGGGTGGTTGTGTATGGCGGGAAAACCAAAGAAATAAGTGGGTGGCCTCATATATGGGGAATTCCAAAGTTTGAAGCATCTAATGCCACACAGAACTACGTTAGTGCCCTTTATGACGAAAGAATTGAAGGTTTGAAGCAATTGAAGACAATTAGAATGTAATGTTAACAATTTACAATTTAAATGTTGCAATTGAGAAGGGCTAGATATATCAAGCGAGTCATAAAGGATGCGTTATCATTCTAAGAGCAATGAATGTCCATTAGGGTTTACAAAAATACATATTCTAAGATCATTACAAACACCCTCAACTTGAAATTTGCAAGTTGTTCTCCAAAACTCTAAACGGCGGCAATTGACATATGTATAACCAGAAGTTTTTGGAAGTTGCGAGATGGGTGGGAATTTTAGTAAACTTGGACTTCTAATTGTAAGACTCTTTAAACTTCAAGACATTTGGGATATCAAACTTAGATTAATATTTGAGTATGAAAGGATGTGAGGGAGGATGTAGTATTTAAAGTCAAGTCATTTTGGGAATAGATGTCTAAACTAGGAAGGTGAATGAGAAGGACAGGGACATTGGATTAAGAGAATTGGCATAGTATTTTACCTCTCCAAATATATATATTGATATTCTTGTTTGATTAACATCACATTTTTTTTCACATCTACAAACGGCTCATCTAGCGAATGGGATCATGGCGTAGTGGTTCGAGTGTGGGCTGCATTTTGGGGTGTGTGAGTTTGAATCGTGCGTCTCGCTTCCCCTGCATCATTTTGCATCTAAGAATGGCTCATGAATATCAATTTTAGACCGTCCTCTTGGAAAAATTCGGGGTTATTTTGGGATTTTTTGCAATTCACTTCACAGAAAACCTGAATTATTCATTGAGAAAATGTGCTAGGCCTACCTAGACATGGAAGAGCAAGCTTATTTGTGAATACAAGAGCTAGGGGCCTACCTACCTACAAATGGAAGAGATGAAAGGTTGCTCTCTCTCTCTCCCTCTCTCAAAAACTTAAGCCTTACAAGATCACATCGCCTTATCCCGCTCCACATTCACACCAATCCCCAAAAGAATACGAGATGTAGGGTATTATTCACTCTTTGTTTTACGTACATATATCAATATTTATTTTAAATTAGGGATATAAATACAATGTACATGCGTGGTATAAACTCTATCATGATTCGTGACTTTTCCTCTAAGGAAGGAGTACTACTCAGAGAATATATCGGGAAATGCAAGGCGCATGTTACGGACCTTCCAAAAAGCCTTTTTTTAAAAAAAAATGGTAAGCAGCGTTTTCACTTGGTTATTCGTGTCGTGCCTCTCTTTTTTCGTGGCCTTGCAGACGTACTTCCCACACGTGATACACACTCTCCCTAAGATTATCATTACACACCCCATACTCCATTCTTTACAATGCCTTTGACCCAATAGATAATGCGTGCATGTGTAATTTGATGTGTTCCATAATCCATTAGACACCTTGAAGCCTACTTGCAAGCAACTTGTTACTAAGAACCTTTAGGGTCTCTAGTATATGCCCTAGCAAGAGAGAGAGAGAGAGAGAGAGAGAGAGAGAGAGTCAGTCAGAGTCCTAAAGTTCCCTGGGGCACTATGGAAAACTAGACATGATCTCCTCCTTTTGAGAGTAAAGATTGGCTTTGAAACGCCTTTGGAGAGGTCTAATGAGCACTTGAAAGCTGCAGTGTCCTTGTTGTGTCGCCTCACACGTCTCTGGTGTGGTTGCTAAGTTACTTAGTCACATTGTGTAGTCATTATGTGGATAGCTTTTGTTAAGATTCCATTAGGACGCTATAAATATCTCCTTTGGAAGAATGATAATATGTTCTATTTTCGCAATTTTAAAAAAACTTTAGGTTCTCTATTTGCTATCAACATGCACAATCTACTGAACTACTTGAGGTTGATGGTTTTTTTAATTGGCTCCTTGAAACCATTTCCATGTTCATCGGAGTATGCACATAAAACATGTCACACCTATGTACACCTACTTGCCTCATTTGCCATAACCAAAATGCCATAGACACGTGAGGGGCTTAGCCACAATCTTGGTTGGATGTATGACTCCTGATAAGCCTCCTCAAAGAAACACTTTTCCCTTACCAATGAGAAACTTGTACAATATCAACTTGTGGCACTGATCGAGAATTTCTTAGCCCTGCCACCACCAACCACCTGAAAAGAGTTCCTCCTTTAAGAATTTGAAATCACACAACATCAAGCTTTTTTGAAGCATCAGCTTTCAATTGTGGTTATCATCAAGTTTGAGTGCTAAAAAAAGATTGTGACCCCATTATTCAGTGCCCTTGCAAAAACCTTTTTCTTTCTTTATGTTTCAAGATTACAAATCCCCCTACCAGACTCATCTTTCAAATCCAGCTACTTTACTTGTAAGCTTTTAAGGATGTCCCATCCACCACCAAAACACTACATTCACCTTCCTAGAAATTTTATTGCCTATTGATGATTTTGAAAATAAAGTATCAAGCTTGACCATTCCATGAGAGAGTGGGGAATCCAAAGGGCGCTAGTCTACACATTGGAGTTTGCAAGGTGAATTTACTTCTGGATTTGAATGCATAAAGTGATGCATTTCCAAGGAAATTGGCATCCTGTTTGTGGAAAGTTGTGCCACATTTAAGGCGATGCTACCTAGTGGATATGTGCATTTTTCATGCAATTATGAGATTTTGATAAGAAGTATTTATAAGCTCCAAAATTGTGTGCCTTGGGTGAGTGTTTATGAAAACATTTTTGGTAGCAAATGCAAAAATCATTAACTCAAAACTTTACAGGGATTTTTGAATTTAATAATTATAGAAAATTATTTTAATAGTAAATAGTGGTAAAGCTCAAGGTTTTAGAATCTCCTTCTTAAATTTTGTAGGGCTTCTTGATACTTTTATATTTGATACATGAAACCTCATTCATTAACACTATACAGACCTTAAGCATATTATGGAAGCCCATCTACAATTACAATTGAACAAACATGTTGTGCCCTCTGAAAATGAAGTGTCAACAAAGAGTTAATAGTAACTATGCAAGTTGGATTAATAGGTATGAGTTGGGCAATTGGGAAAGTGTACTATTTTTCACATTAAAGCTTATCAAGCTGAATAAAGTTTAACATGATTGGGATTTGTTTCTTTGTCACTCAAATTTCACATTTCTCCAAAAGCCACACAAGATCTTAACACATTCACACAGAAAGGGGCACAATGATGTAGCTTCCTCCCCTTGCCACACACACACACACACACACACACACACACACACACACACACACACACACACACACACACACACACACACACACACACACACACACACACACACACACACACACACACACACACACACACACACACACACACACACACACACACACACACACACACACACACACACACACACACACACACACACACACACACACACACACACACACACACACACACACACACACACACACACACACACACACACACACACACACACACACACACACACACACACACACACACACACACACACACACACACACACACACACACACACACACACACACACACACACACACACACACACACACACACACACACACACACACACACACACACACACACACACACACACACACACACACACACACACACACACACACACGATGAGCTTGAAGCAAACACAAACACATGCATGCATATTCATTGCATAAAGACATGAATGGCCACACTAATGCATACCACCGTCAAAGTCATGGCTTATCATAGATAAGGGACATGAAAATCACATTTTCGAATATAGTCCATCAAAGTCAAACATATGTTTGCTAGTCAATGTCAAATGCAAATATTCTCTTTATCAAAGTTGGATTAGAAGGAAACAAGATAGTCAAGGTAGTCAAGGTTCAAGTAATATTATTGAACAAATTCAAATCAAATCATGAAGTGCAAAATATGGTATGTAGGACTTAATTTTGGACAATTAACCACATGTGTATGCAATAAGACTTTTTGGTATTACAATTTACATTTTAGGTAAGAAGAGAATTTGGGGAAGAAAGATATAATTGAAATGCTAATTGTGTTGGCCTTTATGTCCCTTTTGAGTGCAAAGTTGTTTATATTTCTACTTTCACTTTTTTATGAATCTTCATAAAATGAATGCCTCCAAACTTATATATCTAACTATGCATTCCACCGATGTTGTGGTCCATATAATAGATAATTTGTCTAATGCTTTTGACATCCATCATCAAAGTTTGTTAGTCAAATGGTGTATTGGTAACATTG
The DNA here is from genome assembly GCF_053477565.2 of Lygodium microphyllum. Classification (NCBI taxonomy): domain Eukaryota; kingdom Viridiplantae; phylum Streptophyta; class Polypodiopsida; order Schizaeales; family Lygodiaceae; genus Lygodium; species Lygodium microphyllum. Next base: position 67,952,330 of record NC_141151.1, on the reverse strand, counting down.
TCATATGATAAAGTGCACTTGCAATAAGGTTTAGCTTTCAAGGTACGATCATGCAAGTAATGATTCAAAAAGTTGAATAATGGAACCTTGTAGATGTGGGGAGCCAACAAATTTGATATCATCCATAAATCTGTAATAGGAACCAACATCTTTTGACGTCAATTCAAGGTCTTAGTCCTACTTACAAACCTCTTTTCCACATATAAGGGAGGTGTTGATTTATTCTTCTAAAATCTCAACCTTGTAATTAGTATAAATAAGTCCTATTACAAGATTATAGGACAATAATCAATGTGATTTGATCATTTACAATTTAAAATTTTATTTATTCAAAATCCTTGCTAAAATTTCCATTGACATGGTTGAGAATCTAAATCTTGTAGCTAAAATTTACATTGACATGGTTGAGAATCTAAATCTTGTAGCCAATAAGTGATAGAGTAGTCATGAACAATGCTACCAAATCTTATGGCTTGAAATACTTAATCTCTCTAAGCATTAGATCTTAAATTCCTCACATGAATAAAGTAGAAAAGCTACAATTTGCATATAATGTGGATCCTTACCTTTTTCCTGTATAGTATTGTTGATGCAACTAGCAAATACATATGTGCAAAAAAATTTCCTTGATTGGAAAAAAGGAAGTTAAAATCATCAAAGAAGCATATGGAAAACAAGCACAAAGACTTGGTGACTTGAATTGTACTAAGTGTATAGACAAATGAAAAATAACTCCTAAGGAGAAGATATGTACACTTTCGATCTTGCTCAAAGACAAAAATCATAAAAGAAGTGGAAAGGAAGCACAAATACTTTGTGACTCGACCTCTACTAAGTGCAAGGACAAATGAAAGGTCACTTATAAGGAGTACACAAGGAGGTTAGACAATCAATCTAAGATAATGTGGTTCACATATGGAGTTGGAACTTGCTCTTATGGGATCATAATGGCCAAAGTAACGTTGCCATAAGAGAGCTATTATATTGCAAAGTGAGATCTCTCATCTTCAATGTAGTATGTCCCCTCTAGATTGAGTCCCTAGTTTTTAGACTTCATGAAAGCATTTCTTTTTTGTGTACATCATTCAGGTACACTATTAGTTATTTGAGAATTCACAAACTTGAGAATATTTGTGGAATTATTCAAAGGATTGCATGATTAGGGAGAGATATTTGATGGCATGTTGGATTAGACCGTAAAAGGAATTGGCAAAATCTCTTTGATACAAAAGCATGATTACCAATTTGCATAAGTAGCCAATAAGAAAGTTTGATATCTTGTTGCAAATTAAGACATCAAAACCTTCTTGGTCAATAGAAGTGTAATTAAAATTTAACTTAGATCTTATTTTAATCATAAATTAATAACCTGAGTTACAATATCGAGCTAAACCAAAGGAAAGTAGATTCAATCATTTGGTTTATCTTTTTCATCAAATCATTTACTTAAAAAAGGGAGCGAGTCTATAAATCAACTTCACTGCACATGAGTTGTGGAGTAGGACTTGGTCAATAAGTCATTTAACAATAAAAGCAATTACATGTTAGCCGATATTATTGATACGAGTGTTAGTCTATTGCTAATGAAATTTAAAAATCATTGAACCTCCAAAATACCCCTCTAACATTGCAGATATTGTGTTCTAACCTCATTCTAGCATTGTATTAATACAAGATGGATCCTTTTAAGTCATTACATGAATGAAACCTAGCTATATCTTTCTAAAGCTATCATTTTTACTAACCTAATTACATTTTATAATAATCGTAAAGTTGTCATTCTAAGTAAATTTTTAAGAATTACTTATGAACCAAGTGACAAACCCAAAATTGACATGTAAATGTCTCTTTAATATTTTACATTATTTGTTGCGATAGGGTATTGATAGAATCCGACAAAAATAGTTCAAACAAGCCATAGAAAGTTCTCCTCAAATGATGGCACATGGCATAACACCTTTTCTATTTGAAGAGATGCAAAGAGTGAAGGGGATGCAATGGCAGTGGAGAAGGAGGAGAGGAAGATGCGGGAGAGAAGAGCACACACAATGTAGGTGCTGTCCAACTGAATTGAAAGCCTTACTGCACTATCATATTATATATGAATAAAGAATGGGCAGTCACAATGTACACAACCACAACCAGAGGCCTTTTACCCCAATAACCTCCCACTAAAAGGCCAATGTGGCTGGGGAGTGAAAACAAAGAAAAGAAAAGAAAAGACAAGGTGAGGAATCATGACATCTCACCCAACGCCCAATCGAAAAGCGAGCTATGCAAGAAGTGTCGGGAACCTCTACAGAAGAAGAGTCAAGCATCCCCGAGTCCATGACATCCAGGAGATAAGCGATCCCGCAGCTCCATACAATGGAGCAATCAAAGAATGCTTCTCATGAAGCAAGCACAACTCATCAATTCACGGCTGTAAAGCATCAGAGTCGCATATAGCATCACCTTAGCGCATACAAGACAGTGAAGAGTAGTCAAACTCTCCAGAGTCAATCATTGAAAGAGAGCCAACATCCCGAACACTCGTCCAACGGGGTCTCAAGACTACATCTGGCCTCAGCGAAGCGGAAGACTGACATATGGGTGGTTGTCCAGCCTACAAAACTACAAGAAAATGGCTCTCGTGAGCCTACAAGGGGTATAGCAACTGACCACCAACATCCTGACCCTGATTGCTATGCATAGCTATGTCATCTAGGCCAATAAGTGCCTCATTTTTACCATAAATAGCTTGCTGTAATGGCACTATAGCTGTTGTAAAATTAGCCATAAAGCGTACTAAATGCTCATCAAGAGGCTTGAGAGGTGTCTATGTCTCATAGAAGATAGCATGATGGCTGTGTATGACCTACTAGGCATCCAAATTGATGGCTGTGTATGACCTACTAGGCATCCAAATCCCATAATCTGTAGGCCTTAAAGTCACCATCTCCATAACCAAGGAGGATACATCTACGTGACATAGGCTCATGTGGCGCACGTACAGATGCCTGGCAGCCAAACATCCTCAAGTAATCATAGGAGGGCTGCATGCCACTCCATGCCTCATGGGGTGTAATACCATCCAAGGTTGAGCACGACATCCTGTTAACCAAATAGACTACCATCATAAGGGCCTTAGCCCGAAAGCCATAAGACAACCGAGCTATGGTAAGCATAGAAGCAACCTTTTCCTGTAAGGTCAAGCACATGCCATGAGCAATCCCATAATATCGTGGGCACAAGAAATCAATGCCATACTGCTCACAAGAGTTTCGAAATCTGGGAGAGAGAGCATGACTCTCATGATCCATTTGCAAGCACCTGGGCCTGCTACTAGCAGAATCCATAAACCTATCAAGCATAACTGCATCATCCTCAATTTGCACCAAGGGAAAAGCCCAAACACAGTGGGTAGCATGATCAACAAAGGTCACAAAGTACGATGCTCCACCAAGTGACTAGGAAGGCATAGGTCCATATACTGCACAATGGACAATATCTAGAGGAGCATGCCTCATGCGATCGTCGTAAGCCAAGGGGGCTCTGCAAGGACTAAGAGTACAATCAAGGCAAGCATCAAGATCTGTAAGTGACATATGAGGCAGTAATGACTCTAAATGAGACAAGATCTCCATCTCTCTATGGTGCATATGGACTAGGCGATAATGCCATAACAATGCATGTGGTATCTGGATAACTGCAACCATAGAATCTCCCACATGAGAGACATGCACTAGGTAATGAGAACCAACTCTAGAATTGCTGGCCAAAACCAAGCAATAATGACAGATCTTCCATGACCTATCCTGAAGAGAAACAGAGTAACCTTCATCATGCAACTGACTAACATAAATCAAGCTCTTACTGAGCATGGGAACATGTAAAATATCCCTAAGCATAAGAGAAGTCCCATTAGGCAAAGCTAGGTGTATATCCCATGTACCAACAATAGCATTAGACTGCTCAAGGCCCAAATCAATACATCCATCAACCTCCGTGTAAGAAGAGAACCATGCTCTATGAGGTGTAACATGAGAATATGCCATAGAATCCAAAAGCCAATCAAATGCATAGACATGATCATTGAGTAAGTAAGATGTAGGGAAACAAGATGACAGGAGTATATGCTCAACTGCATCATCATGGGTAACTGCATCTACCTCACCACTTGTAAGAGTGGTAACACCTGCTGCATCTATTGTATCTCTGACTCTCTGCTCATGTCGAGTCTGTCTCCGTCTCTGCTACTCTCTAATCTGTTTAAATAATTTTCTTTGAAAGTGCCCAAGCTTCCCACAATGGAAGCAAACAACATCTAAAGTAGAAGAACCTATACAAGACGGCAATGAATCCAAGTCATCATGAATAGGGATATCCATAGCATCCACGGAGCTCAAGCAGTCGAGGGCTATCCCAACGGAGGGAACCTACTCATAAAGACAATCATCTTCAAGTACATCAATGGTAGAAGCATGCTGCAAAGGCTCATGAAACCTCAACAGATGGGAGGACATAAAGGCATCAACCAAGGATGCAAAAGCTCCCACATGAAGAAGAGTTGTAGCCAAGTGCATGACATAACCAACCACAGTACGGTAAAGCATAAGACATTTGTCATAAGAGCATATGGTATTCAGCCATGAAATTAGCCCATAACCATAATGGCAAACATGACTCTGTAGTACATCAAACCACATAGTAGCATCCAAGTCAATGCAAGACCGGTAAGTGGCATAAGATCCTGCAATGGTGAACTCCATGAGAAGCCCAAGTATCTGTACAATAACATTCAGATAAGTGGCTTTGTAAAGTACATGATAGTAGACAAAGTGCATAATTGGGTAAGCATCAAGAGCAACTACTCTCTGACATGTATAGGCAAAAGCAACCCAACTAGCATAGAAGCTAGGCAACACAGAAGCAACAAAGCCATAACTGCTAAACCCAAGCACTATCAAGAAGTCCACTGATCAAGAAGTAACCCGCAAAGAACCAAGAATCAATGAGTAATGAAAGCTCAATAACCAACTACCAAGACAACGGAGCAAGCACTGCTCAAACATGTATCTGCATCCAAGTAAATCCAAGATCCATAATTGGGGCATTAAGGGCCAAATAGCATCCAAGCAGCATAAGTGATAAGCCAACCAAATGCAAACTGCTCCACAAAATTTTGAAATGCAAGTCGATTCAAGCCCAAACATCTGCCATACTGCAACCAAACCCAAAAGCATCCACATCAGACATCAGTCCCATAATGGGTAGCACGAGGCATAAACCTTGCCAAGTGAAATGCCAGCTGCAAAGAAAATGATAGTGAACCAAGAATTGAGCTCTAATCTTTGCTCAAGAAGAATCTGGGAGCATAAACATCAAAGTGGCATCATCCAAATACATCAACATATCATCCCGAGTAGTTGGGAGCACCCGTAGACCATAGGCATAACCAAATTGGAGGTAAAATAACTTGTCAACCAAGTTAGCATAAATCCCAACCAACAACAAAGTGTTAGCATCCAAATAAATGCTCAATAGCTCTTAAATAGCATATCCGGTCATAAACCATGATGACCAAGCATCAATACATCCAACATGACACTCGAATGTTAACAAAGAGCATTATGCATAAGCTGTCCCTGATAAAACCTTGCTGCCCAAACAATGTACAATAGTAAATCCCTACATAAATCGAGCTATGGAAGCTCATTCCAAGTCCCAAAGTATCTCAAAACATTGGGCAAACATCCCCAAAGCATTTGGGCATCAAATACCAAGCCTCAATCATAGAAGCTAAGAGCATGACATTTTCTTGCTGTAAATCAACTCAGATCTCGGGGGGAAGAAGCCATGGCTGGCATTGAAGCTCCAAGCTCTAGGTCTTCAATTCGGGGTGAAGTAATGCCGAGCCAAGCTCCATGATTAAGCTTTGATCCAACAAAGAGAAGTGAGGAACCATGCAAGTATAGCCCCACATTTAGGGGAAGGATAGGGGCACACACTTCTAGAAGAGGTGATTAGTGGGACAACTCTAATCAAGAATAAAGTTATCAACAAGGACAAATAAAGTCATTAAGGAGTTATTCTAGAGCAATGACCACCATTTCAAGGAAATAAAGATCACCAACAATAAGTGGGTGCTAGTGATTTGAGTGGATATCTTTGCAAATGCCAAATGAAAGGTCTCCAATCGCAAAGTTGTATGGTATGTGATAGGCTATCTTAGGACATTCCTCCTGCGTCACCTTATATCATTATATTTTATTGATTACAATATTTTTTATGATTTTTTAAAACTATATGCTTAAGGTAAAATAATGGAGACAATGAGTTGACCTAAGGGGCAACAAATGTATGTCAACACTTCAACTGATTGTTAAGTTCCTATGTGCACAATCTATGGTGGCTACCTTGCCTATATATGTGCTTATATAGGGAGTAGTAGTCACATAAGCTTTGCTTGGATTGTGCTTCTTCATGTGATTCCCTAGGAGGCTCAATGTTGAAACCTTATATATGTGGTGTTACAATAGTGTAATCCTGATATGTGCCTCAATGTTGTATCTTTCTATCATGAATACAAAGGATTCCTTATTGATATATCTTGTTTGCATTTTCATTGTGTTAGTTTGTGCCTCATGATAGGTTATGACTTGAAGTCCTATGAAGGTTCGTAGTAACACCCTCTCCCCCCACCCTTAAAAAAAAAAGCTTTTCTGTCCAAAAACATGCAACTAATCCTTGAAACTCCTAAAAGGTGGCTTTAAGTGTTTTTTTCATTTTAAAATCATCCCTCCTAATATCCCTTCCTTGATGAGCTAAATTTTCATTGGATCATTATAATAATTCTCTTAGATCCAGGTTGCATTACTTCATGTTGATTCTTGTATGTTATCAATATAAAATGAAAGTTATGACTTTGGATCATCATAGTAACCTTGGTAACACGTCTAAGTTGTATCTTTGGTGATTTCTTTTTTTCTTGTCAAACATTCAACATTAGAGGGACTCGATGTCAATACCTTCGTGGTGCTTTTGGCATTAACCTCTTCCTCTTAGGTAGCTCTATGCGTTGATGACCTATTTAGAAAACTTTATGATTGGTTCTTGTTGGGATTTTACAAAAAGTAAAGAGTATTGTATCTTGATACAATTGGTGTATCTCCCCCTTAAAAAATTTCCATAGCCTCTAGCAAAATTGACACTGTAGATAGTAAATTTTAGGTGTGATCCAAGTGGAAAAATTGGTGTTTTCTATTTCTTGCAAAAATAAACAATAGTTTTTTTCATGGACAATTAATAGTATTTATTTTAAAATAGACTATTTTAACTATGAAAGCCACAATCATGGGGTTTGGGCAAGCATGCATTTTGTGAGTAATCCATAACCTTGTTTGTATAATTGGGAATTACTCCCCAAATTTACTTTTCATGAATGGAAATTGGGCATAGACCATGTGTCTTTTGCTAAAGTTTATGGTGTTAGAGGCTTTGCTACAAGCACATGATAAAGCATTGTATCTTGTAAGCATAGCAACAAGTGTGTATCCAAGTTGAAAAGCTATAAAACAATGTACTTGCAACCATCAAATTCAATCAAGTCTCTTTCATGGCATTATGGTTTCATTCTTGTTCTTCTACTTTTCCTTGTAGTCTACTCTCATTCTCTTGTGTAAACCATGTTTTGCAACATGGTATCATAGCCTCTTTTCTAAAGGTTGTGAGATTGTGGGAACTTCCATAGCTACTACTCAAGTTTGGGGGCTCAAGAATTAGAGGTGTTGTTGTTCAAGAAGGCATTGGAGTAGATATTTAAGGTTGGAGGTGCCAAGGTCATTGAGAAGGAAAGAAGGCCATCATTTGTTAAGATGTAGCTCTCCATTGTGCTTACATTTTTGGCTCATCTTGAAGGATTCCATTATTAAGATGAGGAAGAAGGGTAGCTCTCCATTGTGCTTATATTTTTGGCTCATCTTGAAGGCTTCCATTATTAAGATGAGGAAGAAGGGTAGCCATTGAATTGTTTATACAAGGTCTACTTTGACAAAGTTCTTGTGTTGCCTATCATCTACAAGGGGGTTTCTTAAAGGGGCAACTTAAGGGGGTTGCTTGCACTAAGAATAGGGTGTGCTTCTTAAAGATAAGCTCAAGGGTAGCTTGTGGAAGAAGTAGGGGGTTGCTCCTTGACAAAGATGGAGAGTGGAGAGAGAAAAGAGAGAGACTTGTTGCTGATATTTGAAGCTCTAAATGTGCTCACATGTTGCCATAGGATGTTTGGGATTAAATTGATGGCGGTGAGAACATCCTCTTATCCTAGTGTGATTAGTATTGTTGAAAAACGGGGTGCTTTGCCATAAATGACTCTTCATTATCTTTTGTAATTTCTCTCTTCTAAGGTTAAGATAATCCTTTTTCACATTGATTTTTTCAAAGTTGGATACTTGTAAGTTGAGGTTACACTATTGCTGTTTAAAACAAGTTCAGAAGACTTGTTCACATTAACTGTGCAAATTGTTTTTCAAGATGGCTATTCACACTCTTAAAAGGATAAAACTAGATATTGTAAAAATACAAAGGGGTTGTTTGTATGTGGATTTTTTTTTCACTAAGTGATCAAATTCATTGTGATCCCATCTACCACTTGTAATAAGAGTTAGACACTATCATGACTTTCAAAATGTTTGAAATAGAAGTAGTAAAATTTAATGGTGATGGATTTTATACATGGAGGATGAAACTATGTACCATCTCATGCACAAGGACTTATGGGACTTGTTTGAAGAAGTGAAGATTCTAATGAACCACAATCGAGAAGAAAAAATAATAAGGCATTGGAAAATATTGCATGGGGGTTTTCAGGTGATGTACTCCACCACATTGTGGGTATAAAAGAGAAAAGAAGCATTAAACAAACTTGATAATTTTTTTGGTTCACAAGAAAAAATTTAAAAATTAACCCCTTGATGGACTTTTTCAGATTGGACTTAAATAGTTTTGATTCCTTAACATCACTTATCAAACAAATTTAAAAGCCTAAAGATGCAACTCTTATCCATTGGAAAATATATTAAAGAAGACGAGGTAATAGTTGTACTCTTAAACAATTGATAAACCAAGGCTATGAACAAGTTGTGGCTACATTAAGGAATGTACTCAATAGAAAGCTAAATGCAGTGAAATTTTCTTTCTACGAGCAAGAGAGCAAGATCAAGGCAAAGATCTAAGAAACTTCAACAAATCCTACAATATTTGCACTATAGGAAGGGATCTTCAAAGATTATTTGCAAGACAAGTGGGAAAGCTATAAACAAGGAGTAAGACTACTAGAACAAGGAAAAGCCAAGTTCAAGAATTGCATTAAATTTGGACAAACTTAGAAGGATTGTTGGAATAAGAAAACCAAGGATGTATATGAATCTTCATCTTTTGAACAATATAATGAAACACTTTTCTAAAATGTTGTATTGCTTACACTTTGTTTGACATTACATGAGCTAAAGGCCTTGTAAGCATTCAAGAAGGGGAATCTTTATCCTTAGGTGCACTTGTTTAGAGGGTGAGCTAGCACCAAGGGGAGGCATGAAAGTGTATGGTGCTAGAGGTTGTGCTACATGCATATGACAAAGCATTATATCCCATAAGCATAGAGGGAGGTGTGTATCCAAGTTGAAAAGCTATAAAGTAATGTACTTGCAACCATCAAAATCAATCAAGTCTTTTTCATGGCGCTATGGTTACATTATTGTTCTTTTACTTTTCCCCATGGTCTACTCTCATTCTCTTATCTAAACTAGGTTTTGCAACATCTTTGATGAACTCAATGATTTGGATGAAGTTTTATCTTGTATACAAAGAATATGCATAGGATTGAAATTTTGTACCTATTTAGACCTAAAGGTTAAATTGGTAATTATGCCTTTTTTGTAGTGTGTTACACATTTATACGACCTTACAAAACCAATCGCAAAAATTTTTGTGCATGAAAAATTGAATTGGATGCACAAGCAACTCAATACAATATAAAACAATACTTGGCAGCAAAAAAGGTACATGCCTACTTGATAGTGTCTTGGGATTGCCATTCAATGAAGGGTTATGTTTGGAAATTGTCTTTGGTCTCATACTACTATTAAGCATACAATTGCCATGCATAAATAAATATCATATAAGTAAAAACATGCATGAGTTGAAGATGATTGATTTAGGAGTGCTATTGATTGACATTTATGGGAGCCCTTAAGTGGATGACTTGGGATTTGTCCTATAAAAGATGTCTTGGAATGGCTATGACCAAAAGAGATTGTCATGTATTGGCTTCGATTGCTATGCATAGAGTTGCCATGTATTTACAAGTATCTTGTAAATAGTAGGGTGCATAAACTAGAAATAGGTTGAATAGGGAAAAACATAAATTGTCGAATAGAGAGCTATAACATAAACAATTGTGTGGGTTTAATCAATATTGGGTAGTGATAGGTTGGATTGGAATAAGAGATAATTTAAAAAAATGGAATGACTCATGTAGGAATCCATTAATGATTGTCTAGGGCTATGTATGGTCGATGAATAGTTTAAATATATAATAATTTAAGGGTCAATATTTAAATTGAGAAAGTAGAATATTTTTTAAAACTTCAATAGAATACCATATTAGAGAATTTGGGAACCTTCAAAGTTTCACTTTCAAATAAGGAGTAAAGATTTGACTAATTGGCTAAATCTTAACCCCATATTTGAGAGTGGGAATTGGGGGGATTGCTTAGATAGTATCTAGGGAAAATTTCACCTTCAAATAAGGGGACAAGATTTGACCATGTGTCCAAATATTAATCACATTAAGAATTCCCAAACTTTATGAAAATTTCCAAAATCTTGAATATGTGGTTATAGAGGTGTTATGGTTAAATGTTAGCTCTATTAGTGTTGACATCGGTAGTTTGATCCTTTTAGCCTTGATTCTTTGACAACTTAAGAATTGGGTCACATACCTAAGGGTATTTGCTTTCATTCTTGGCAAGTAGTATCTTCTTCTTACCACATTTAGGGTCTTTGCATAGTTCAGATGTCTAGCCACAAGGCTGTCATGTGCTTCTCACAAAATTTACTTCATCAACTCCCAACTTTTGGGTACATAAAGCCTTTGCTAATAGTATAACAACTCATCTTGAAGAAGATAGTTCTTGAACTTGGCCTTATCCTTTGGGGTCTTCTTCTTTAGACAGATAATCCTTTTAATCTCTAGGTATGTTGGATCAATGGGGGCTTCACCAACAGTTACTACATTAAGAATAGGGTTGCTAGGCATTGAGATGAGACTTGTGAGGCTGCCTTGTCTTTAAGGATATTCAATTATTAGGGCATTCAAGATGACATTTTGACTGAGAGCATTAGCTACCACATTCTCTTTTCTAGAGTGATATTTGATTTCAAAGTCAAACTCTTGTAGGACTTTGATCCATCTTCTTTGCCTCATGTTGAGATTTGGTTGAGTAAAAATCTAGTTAAGGCTTTGATGATTATTGGTGATTAGGCTGAATCTATGACCGAGTAGATAGTGGTGCTAGATGAGAGCACGAATGATTGCTAGTAGCTCCAAATCATGAGTAACAATAACTCTTCTCGTATGGTTTGAGTTTTTGAGAAGAGTAGGTAATAGGTTGATCCTCTTGAGAAGTATGCAACCCATAGCCACTATGATGGTATTTGTGACAACTTAAAGTTCTTGAGCGAAGTTGGGGAACTTTAATGTTGGAACAGTAGTGAGACAGACCTTTAGCTTGTCAAAGCTCTCTTGCTCCTGAGGAGTCCATACTATCTTGGTCTCCTTCTTGAGCAGTTTAATCAGGGGTGCGGTGATGAGAGTATGATCTTTTATTAAGATGCGGTATCATTCATCTTGTGAGCCCTATGAATCCCTTGATTTCTCAAACAATTTGCAGACTTGGCGAATCCTAGACATCCTTTACTTTGGATGGATTAATTAAGATTCATTTGGTTGAGACAATGAAGCCTAGGTACTCTCAATATTCTTTTTGAAGAAGGTGCATTTACTCCATTTTGCATACCGCTTAATCATCCTCACGGTTTCAAAGACAAGTTAGAGATGGTTTGGATGGTGTTATTCTTCTTCTTTGGAATAAATCAATATGTCATCAAAGAAAACAAGAATGAGTTGAGGTAAGACCTAAAAATGACATGTACTAATTTGTTGAAAATAGCTAGAGCATTAGTTACATCAGACATAACTAAGAACTCAAAATGGCCATATCTAGTGTTAAAAGCAATCTTTAGGAGATTCTCATCATTTATGCAAATTTGGTAGTACCCTAATCTTAGGCCAATTTTTGAAAATATTTTTGTTCATTGAAACCTATCAAGCAACTTGTCTGTTTGTGGGTTTTTTATTCTTAGATGGTTATTAATTCAATATGTGATCATCAACATCAAGCCACAAGATTCCTTTTTTTTCTTTTTGGAAAAACATGGGGGCATCCCAAGGTGTGTTGTTAGGTCAGATGAATTCTTATTTTAAGGGTTTCTTGAGTTGTTCCTTTAGCTCAATGGCTTTAGGAATGGACATTTTATAGGTCTTTTTATAACCATTCAACTCCTCAGTTAACTTATACTCATGATCTACTTCATAGCTAGGGGGTTGTAGTTCCATTAGATCTTCAAGAAAGTTATTAGTGTATTCACTAAGTCATGAAGGTTCTTTAGGGTTTGTGGGTGGTTCTATCTTATTTAAATTGATCAGATAGATGGAGAGTCCTTTTCTTAGACCTTTAATTAGTCAACTGGCTTTGGCAAATTGCAATCTAGATTTTCTTGCCTTTTTATGATCCTAGACTAAGGTTCCTTCAATGCCATAGGTTCCTTTGATGCCATTAAAGGTAATCTTCCCTTCCGCACAATAGATACTTCCTTGACTAGGGACTAGCTAATCTATACCTATTAGATAATTATAAGTTCCTAGGGAAAAAATTCAAAAGTTCACCTTTGTATATTGGCTTCTTAAGTGAAGTTCTATGTTTTTTATAGTTCCTACATACAAAACTCAAAAGTTCACATTTGTGTGTTGATTTCCTAAGTGAACTGGTGTGTTTTTGACTATTTGAGTTGAATAGACTTATTTTTTGTTTGATAATTCAACTATCAGTTTCTTAGCAAGTTTGGGTTCTAATTGTAATTTCTTTACACACTTAGGAGACATAAAGGAGTGAGTAGCACCACAACCAATGAAAATTTGAAAGGTTTTATCTTGGTGATGTGTAGGCACTTGCAGGATAGTATATTGGCATCCAACCTCTTGATTATTGATGCCTACATGGATGATCCTCTTTCCACTTCTTTGTAAATGGTAGGGTCTTCTTCTTTTTCCCTAGCTAGGAAACTAGCTCGTCCACTCACATCCTGCCCCACTCCTCATACTCACCCTTCGTTATTGAATTACCCCTTGCTAGGTTGTTATGAGGAGGTTTGCATTGGTACTTTTTCCTCGGCACTAGGGTCAAAATTGGCTTGGCTAGTTACATTTGAAGCAACATGGCTGGGATCCTTGATTGGCATTGAGAGGATTAGGGTCATTGTTGTTGGTTAGTTGAGTTGGGATATAGTTTACAAGATTTTGATAATCCCAACTTTGATTTCCCATTTGAAGATTAACTCTAGCCCTCTTTGTGTAGGGAGATCATCTATTTGAAAAGTGTGGGGTAGCCCAAAATTTATATTTAGGAATACTACTACAAAGACCCCCCTATAGCGAGGCAAAAAGCGAGGAATTATCGTCGCATAGGCGATACATGAGCACGTCGCAAATAGCCTCGCAAGTGTATGTCATTTATGCGACGACAAATTTGAGGCTATAAGCGACAGAAATGCGTCGCTTTTGCATCGCATAAGCGGTAAAAGGTTGGGAAAATTTTGACCATCGCTTAAGTGACGGTGCATCGCTTAAGCGATGAGTTCCTGTCCTCGCTTAAATGATGGCATCCTGCGAACAAACCCAAACGCTCCTTTCCTCTTTGTTTCTCTTTGTTTCTTGTTGTTTGCTATGCGCCCTCTCAGACACACACACACATTCTCTCTCTTTAGATCTGATCTGGTGCATCTCTCCCTCTCTCCCCCTTGCACACACACACACACACACTCTCTCTCTCTCTCGCATCTCTCTCTGTCGTGCACACTCTTGGCTCTCTTTCCCCCCCTCTCTCTCTCTCTCTTTCTCTCTCTCTTTGACTCTCTTGCTCAGTCTTGACTCTCTTACTCCCCCCTCTCTCTCTCCCTCTCCCTCTCTATCTCTCCCTCTCTGCTCTATCTCTGTCTCTGTCTTTGTGTGTGTCTCTCTCTCTCTCTCTCTCTGTGTGTTTTTGGAAATAATTCCTTTCCTTGCAGCCACTCTGGACATTATGTACTTCAGTCCGGTTTATGCATAGGTGATTTGCTCCAAAATTTTCGGGCTGATCAATCACGAACATGGATTATGTAAACAACTATCTCTATCTTGTTGATCATTTTTAAAATAGAACCATTAAATAGGATGATAAATGAGTTTTTGTACTTATTTTATTGATAATTTTAAGAATAATATCATTGAATTAGATGATTTTTTTTTGTACTTGTTTTGATGATCATGTCTTAATACATATACATGTACATAGAGAGAGAAAGGAGATTTACCGTGAAGTCTTGAATTAGCTTGAAAAGATTTTATTTTTCTAAGAAAGACTTTGATAAACGGCCGAACCGTTGTTAAATGAGACTATTCGAAGTCGTGCTTTGCCTAGAAACTAAGGAGTGTTCATAAAGGTATCGACTCTAGAGTTAGGTTTCGTGGACTCGAGCTACATCATAGTAATCAAAATGGCATCCAACTAAGAGCCCTTAGAGACTGGAGGGAAGTGTTTCTATTGGAAGATTAGCTCAATTCCCACCTAGACGGGCTTGCCAATGGTCACGATGTGCATGTACTTGTGCAATTGTAGAACCCAATTTTCAAAATAAAAGATAGAATGCCTCTCACAAAAGGAAGGGATCTCATGATGCAAAGTTATAGATGCTTAAGCAAGAAGACAACTTGATACTTGTAGGGTTCAAGGAGATCTTGAGCTACATGAAAGCTTGCCCATCCAATGTCTTGGTAATAGCATGCAAGATCACATTGTGGTCCTCTAGCAATTAACATATGCACATGATCATCACCTTTAGCAATTCGGAAAGGGAACGGGGAATAGTCCCAATCCCATTTAGGTATCTCTTCAACCTGGTCACATAATATAAGATGGATCCAATCCACCATTTTGCAATCACTTCCTACTAGAAAAACAAGTTTTGAAGTCTAGGCCAAAGAATGTGAGAACAGTAGGCCATAGAAACATAGAAAGCATAATGGAAAATTTAATCTTTAAGCAAGTGAGAAATTGTTACATATAGTCCTAAAGCCAAGGGTAGGCATACTAGTAAGGAGAAGTTGTTTTATGTCTTGAAAATTTTGAAACATATATCGTGTAATTGTATGATCCAAGTGAAGATTTATGTAGAATGAATTGTCATATCAACAAGTATATTCACAAAAATAGGTTGAATCCAAAGGCATCCAACTACAGGTTTGACTAGAATGTAGTATCATATTGGCAAGTATAGTCCCAAAAATAGGTTTGAATCTAGGGGCATCCAACTATAGGTCTATCTAGAGTGAAAAATCATACTAGTAGGTATAGTCACAAAAACAAGTTGAATTCAAGGGAATTACAAACATCATCAAACAACAATCCTTGAGCTTTGTGTGAAATAAATGTCATAGAGGATATCCCTAGAATTTAGCAAATGAATTATATGTTGCATTGTAAAATCTCCAAAATATTGTAGGACAACAATATTCTAGAGTCTATGTGGATGTAAATCTCTTTACCTCATCTATGCCACATTATACACACACATAAGAAGCTTGACTATGTGGAAATCATCCCTTCATAAAATATTGAAGGAGAACTTGGATGTATTTGTTGAAGGGAGTGAGCTGTGAAATGGAAGCATGGAGTGGAAGCAAGAGCTATGGTGGAAGGAGTAAGAGAAAGAGATAGAGAGACACAAGATGTGGGAACTCCAACAATCACAATATATGACCAACCTTTCCTTTATTCAAATGTCAATGAAAGAATAAAGAATGAAGAAAGTACAGGAAAACCAATAGAATTAATATACTGTAGATGAAATCACTCAAGGAGCTTCTAGATGTACTCCTTTTGTGACAACTTTTGTGACAAGTAAAGGAGCCCCTTAATAGAGCGATTGCGCATAATGCGCATCCCAAGAATATGTGAGGTATGTCCCATGTCCTTTATCTCAAAGCTCTTCTTAAGTTGACCTTTCAAGGCATCCAGCTCATCATGAGCACTTCCAACAATTAGCATATCATCCACATAGAGGATCAAAATCATAAGGTTGCCATCATGAGCCTTCTTTTGCATAAACACAAATCTATATCACTACCGGAATATTCCTGTGAATTTGTAATATTTCCACGCAATAAAAGTTAGTTGGTTAGTTTAAGAGTTAGTTAGTCAATTAATAAGCTAGTAAGATTACTAACTAAAGACTAACTAAGGTAAAAACTAACTAACGTTAATAGCTAATAATTTTTATTTAATTAAATTATATTAAAAAATTAAGAGTCGTAAATTTGATATTTTTCTCAGATTGACAAGGACCGTAGCCACCTTTCACAGAAGTTACAATGTGAATGAGACTCATGAGACATATTAATCGCTAGTGTTAATGTGTATAGCTTGGATGGTCCAAAAATATTAGATTTTGGGTAAAATTAGCATATTCTACATATTTTAGATATTATCCTAAAAAGATATGGAGATTTCTAGAACTAGATGTCATTTAAAAGAAAAGACAAGTGATTTTTTAGTTAGTTTTGGAGATTTTATAAAAAGAAAAAAATAAAGAGAGGGATTTGCAAAATCGCGTGCGCCGTGGTCACAGTCTATAGGCAATAGACAACATTTCAAACAGGGAGAGAAAGAAGGAATGATTTGAAAGATTTCTAATCAAGTGTCTTGGGGTTTTACTCCCCTTTCGGAGCCAATGGAACCATCAGATTTATGATCTGAGCATCAAATCATTGAATTTTTCAAGATTCCCTCCACAAAGAGCTCTTTTTCTTCAAGGGTCTATGATGACAAGTTGCCATGAGGATAAAGGAATGTTTTTCTGGAAAATGATATTAGGGCTGCTAAATGCCTTGTTTGTGCTTAATTCTGAAAGGATTTAATTAAGGAAGGATATTTTTCACGGGTGGATCACCTCCATGATCGCACCTTGGATTAACCCGAAGAGGGCACTGCTCGATTCATGGGCCAAAGGTCAAGTGGTGAAAAGACCAACCATGGGAATAATGTTTCACTCGTAAATAGCTTGTGGGTTAGGTGGAGCTCTGGACACCCCTTGCTAGGTCTAGAATGGAGTTGAAGACCTCCATGGCCGCCAACATCTGGGCATGTTGGGAGATCCTATTCTAGATAAAGGATAGAGTTTGTGGTGCCATGTAATTTGGACCAGTTACTTCTGCAGAAGGGATACTTCTGTTGGATAGAAGGGATACATAATTTCTCCTGTATGGGCGGGGGACAAAGATTAACTTGAAGATAAGTTAAGGAACTTGTTTGAACTATTTTGTCAATAGATTGCTTGCTTTGTATTCGTGTATGTGCTATAAATTATGTGAATGAACCTTATTCCCTAAAAGGCTTAATTAAAGAAGTTGATTTTAAGTGTCGCACATAAATGTGGTAGGACCTAATTAGAAAACTAAATCTATTGAGGGAAGTGGGTGGGTGGAACCCCCGATGGGTCCATCCTATGGCATGGTGGTCCCAGAGAATAGGGAGGCTTCTCACAAGGTTTTACCGACGTTGACCTTTAGGAATTGTCAGGTTAGAACCCTGATTCATGCCATTTTAGGGGACCGGAATGGGACTAGGCCCTACGGGTAGAGAGGTCGAGCATCACATCCCTCTCGTTTCCCATTCTCTTTGAACCAAGTGCGGCATGGGTTTGCTTTGGCTTGGGTATCTCTATCTAAAGTAGGATGTCTAGGATCTGATGCTAGAATGTTGTTAGGAGACCTTGGCCACTAGGAGCCTAGATTTCAGGTCGATCTTAGTGGGTTCGATCGCCGTGAATAGGACTTGAAAAACCCTAGGCGAAAAACCCCAAAACATTCCATGGAAGTGCCGAGTAGCGACACTTAGATTCGTTTCTCGATAGGCCGCTAAGAGTGTGCCTTGGACATCGGGCATGTTACGGAATCCATAAAAGCATCAAACTTATGGTATCATTCCCCAGGTACTTGCTTAATTCCATAAAGGATCTTTCTCAATTTGCACACTAGGTGGTTTGTGCCAAGTTTTACAAAGCCCTTAGGCCACTCCATATAGATCTCAACATGCTTAATGATCCTGTACAAGCCATGCATTGTGCAGTTTTGGACTCAAGATAAGGGAATATCTAAAATTGCTCGCAAACTTGGATCTTTGAGGTGCCTATTGGGTACATTTTTCCATTTCCTTTTGTCAAGTTTCTTTGCAGTAGCAGTATATGCATGGGCTCTTAAAATTGGCCCCTTTTGAGACATTGTACATGCACTTTAGGATCTTCAAATCACCTGCTATAGATGCCACTCTACTTTGAATCTTCCAAATCCTTCCACATCCAAGATTCTCCCATTTCTTTGCTCACTAATGATTTGGGGTATATTTGTCTTGTGGAAAGTCCAATGCAAGGTTTCAAAATTCTCAGCGGACATAGCTTGGAATACACACATATTATAAGCATGTGACACAACAATAGTATTAGCATAGGTAAACTTTCAATATAAAATATATTGCTCACCTCAAAGGATCCCAGATAGAATATATTGTTCTCAGATTGGACACTAAACCATTTTGGATTGTGCTTTGAAATTGTTGGATCGAGTATCCTATTCATCAAGGTGATGGTGACCCATTCTAGCTTTTTATCCTTCACAATCTAGCACTCACCAAGCTTGAGTACAAATTTTAGGAGACCATCACATTCATTAGGAGTCATCTAAAATAATTGAACAGAGTATGATTGTAGGGCCTCAAAGTAGTAAAATATATTACTGTATCTATTGTAAACCATTGCCTCCCCTGGTGCCAAATGATACATATCTTTGATATGAAATGGAGCTCTCAGGAGTTGTCAAACTTGATCATTCACTTGTTTTCACATTCTTTTGAGTGATATTGGGTTTGGCAATACCAATCCTTGCAGCTTAGATTCCTTCATCTTCTTGTAAAGAGATTTTTAAATAGCTTTGTATCCCCTGCTAGGTATACCTGCCTCATCCAACAAATCTTGCATATCACTTGAGCTAAGTTAACTCCCTCTCAAGAAAATCTCAATCTCCCATTTTGAAAGATTTTGATATCCTTCAAGAATGCTTTGATATCTTTCTTATTTAGAAGCATTTTAAAGTGTTTGATTGATGTCTCCATGCTTGAAGTCGTTTCTTCATTAGGTTGTAGGATATCCCTATATTCACTATAAAAAATGTTCAGTTATCATAAATTATTTTACAAATACTTTATGAGATGGTGCAAAAAGCAACAAAGAGTCTACTTACTTCACTACATGTATTCTTTTCTTAATACCACCAGTTTTTAGCTTCATGTCTTGAATATTTTAATGTTTCTTGTATCATTTGTAAACCCCCAATATTGTTTCTTTGAGCCTCGATTTATCTCTTTGTTTCTCTAACTCTAAAATAGTCTCCTTGTTTTGCAGTAATTTGATCTTACATTGCTCTAATGTTTGCCTCAAAGAGGCATTCTCCTTCTCTAACAAATCTCTTTTTGACTTATGTACATTGGTAATGGCATCCAAATGTTGTGTATCCTAAGAGGCCATTATAACCATTTCCAATGAAGCTTACTAAGGATGTAATATCCCTGAATATCCATTTTGCAAGTGATTCCCTATACCCAATGGTGAACCCTCACTTGTGCGACTTTTCTATGCTGTGTTGAGGGAGTGATTGAGTGCAGGTACATTACACTTGGTATCAAAGCAACTCTTGGTTAGAGTCAAGGAGTGCTTAGGGGAGCAGAAGAGAAGATTCGGTGTAAAAGCTAAAGCCCGAGTGGAAGCACATAAGTAGAAGCAAGAGCAAAGTAAGAGTTATGGAAAATGGATCAAGAGATAAATACATTGTATATGAGAACTCCAATAGTCAATGTGTGATTGGCCTTCCCTTATTCAATAGTCACCAAAAGAATAAAGAATAAAATAACTATTATGGGCTCTTGCCAATATCAACAATGTACACATGTGCAGGTATAACGTATAGTAAGTAAATATGAGCAGCTAAACACATGCGTCTTTATCCCCAACAACCTCCCACTTATTAAAGCTGAATGTGCCTTAGGGAGGAGTAAAAGAAAAAAGAGAAAAATACAACATGTATGTAGAGTACAACATGACAAAGAAAGACGTCATCTCATCCTACGCCCATCAACCTCCTAAGGACGATAAAACATTCCACCAAAAGACTTTAGTGCTTATAGGATTCTTATAAGTCAAGATCTTGACAACTCAACAAACTTCTCCTCTACCACCTCTCTGATGAAGTGATAGTGCACCTCACTGTGCTTAATCTTTTCATGAAAGACCAACGACAGTTTATGGGCTAACTCAATGGCACTTGTAGAATCCAAATACAATGTAGGAGTAGCAGTAATACCAAAAAGTTTGCCACCACTAGATAGCCTAACTATAGGGTCTCCTTGCAAACCTCAATAGATACAATGTTTTTCGCCTCGATAATAGATAAGGCCATGTATTTCTGCATCCTAGACATCCAAGAGATAGCACCTCCAACATAGGTAAAGACATACCTAGAGGTGAGGATCACTATATACCAAGAAAACATAGAGCAAGCAATAGAAGAAATTGAGCATGAATGGACTAAGTATTACATGAATTGATTCAAGATAGAATATTTTCATGCTATATTTTTACTAAGAAGAGCAAATTTACTCTCCTCTACTATTGCAATCTAAAAAATATGGGACTCACCATGGATGACTACAGTCTCAAACACTATTTTTTCTTTGCAAAAGATGAGTACAGTCAATGCACTCATCATTTTCCCTATTCAATTTCTATGTCCACTTGATAACACAACCATGTACTTTGCTATGAGGATTGCAACTTAGGTGGCAAGGCTATTAATATTAGAAGGACACTAGTAGACCTAAAGGAAGAAGAATCCAAATGTTATGGAGATAAGACCAATTGAAACCAACTAAAATTGGGAACAAATAGGTGATGGGTAAGAGAGGGAAGGAAGATGGGTAGTTGCTTTCCATGGAGATTCATACTCTAGTCTCATGAGTAGTAGGTGCCTTGAGACTTGTTGCTTAAATACCTTGGGTCTTGCCTTAGCTCTTACCAACCTCCCACAAAAGGGTGCATCAGTGCTTGGCATATTGGTGCTTTGGCTAGTTGGCTAACATTGTGCCCACAATAGGGGTGTTGTTTTTGCTCACATGTGTGGTGCACCAATGCTTGGTAGATTGGTGATAGTCTCCTCCATTTTGATAAGTACTAGATCTTAGAAGGAAGATCATGCTATTTAACCACTACTTGTACTACCAATACCCATGAGAACTATGTGCAAGTAGCCATATGATTGTATGTATGAGTCCCTCTTAGAAAGATGGCACTTGGTGGAGTAGGGGTGAACCGACACTTGCAAATTATGAGCAATCTCCTATGCCTCCATACTAAGAAGTATGAGTGATTGGCATAGATGTGAGGGCTTGGCATATGTTTAAGAGTCCATATGATTGTATGTGTAAGATTTCCTCTTAGAAACATGGATCTTGGTAGAATAGGGATGTGCCAAAGCTTGGTGGATTTCAAGAATTCTATGTCACTTGTATTAGGGGTGTTATTTGTGCTTGCATGTGTGGTGTAGTAGTGCTTGGTAGATGGGTAGATAGTCTTCTATTTCTCCATTTTGAGAAGCACTAGCACTTGGAAGGAACATCATGCTATGGAGTCGCTAGTGATATTACTAGGGCTCATACACAAAGTGGATTCTTTGTGCGAGAAGTCAATGGGGACACCTATCCTTTTCGAGCGTTTTGTTAATTTTATGTGTATATGGGTGATTCCATAGCGGGTGATTCCATAAAATACATATTTAAATTAATAGACATTTATGAGTTTAGAGTGCGCACTCGTGATAAATTAAGGTTAGGATTGATTTTTAACCAATTTATTTATATAGCTGAAGACTGCTAGGTATTCACTTTTATCGGTTTAATTGTATTATTTTACTAACGATTGTGAATGCTTCAGTTGATGTGTAGAGATAGCAGCGGTGGCAGTGGAAAGCATTGGAGGATAGTGTGTATTCAAGTTATCGTCAATATTTTGATGGGTGCATACCTTAGGCGTGGCGCCTATATTTTGTTGCGCCTATTTATCAAGGCACTTGATATTTATTTATTATTTTTATATGCGCATGGGCGCACGATTTAGATATTTGTATTTGGACATTGTATTTGGGTACGCCTAACTACTTGGGAGTCCATGAGCTTTATTTCTATTTGGTATAAAAGCAAACTCAAAGCCAAAAGCGTGCTATTTTGTAATTTGGGCTATTATTTGAGCTTGAAGATGATTAATACATAAAATACATGCTTTGTGGAGTGCTCACACAAGGTATGGGGGGAGATTGCACCCAATTGGTCTCTTGTTCATGTCGTGCAAGCTTTCTACATTGATTTGTGTGCAAAAAGTAGGTGCACACAGATCGGATGCCGTAAGCGCGCGTAGTGAGCGTCAGAAGGTCCCCAAGAACAAAAGAACTCTACTTTTTGCACACAAATCAATGTAGAAAGCTTGCACGACATGAACAAGAGACCAATTGGGTGCAATCTCCCCCCATGCCTTGTGTGAGCACTCCACAAAGCATGTATTTTTTTGTATTAATCATCTTCAAGCTCAAATAATAGCCCAAATTACAAAATAGCATGCTTTAGCTTTTGAGTTTGCTTTTGTGACAAATAGAAATAAAGCTAATGGGCGCCCAAGTAGTCAGGCGTACCCAAATACAATGTCCAAATACAAATATCTAAATCATGCACCCATGTGCATACAAAAATAATAAATAAATATCAAACGCCTTGATAAATAGGCGCGATAAAATATAGGCGCCATGCCTAAGGTATGCGCCCATCAAAATATTGACGATAACTTGAATACACGCTATCCTCCAATGCTTTCCACCGCCACTGCTGCTATCTCTACACATCAACTGAAGCATTCACAATCATTAGTAAAATAATACAATTAAATTGACAAAAGTGAATACCTAGTAGTCTTTAGCTACATAAATAAATTAATTGGTTAGAAATCAATCCTAACCTTATTTTATCATGAGTGTGCACTCTAAACTCATAAACGTTTATTCATTTAAATATGTATTTTGCGGAATCACCCGCTATGAAATCACCCATGTACACACTAAACTAACAAAATGCCCGAAAAGGATATGTGTCCCCATCGACTTCTCGCACAAAGAATCCACTTTGTGTATGAGCCTTGGTAATAAAAGCTTATGGAATCTACCGTAAAACCTCATGGAATCCATCGTGGCTCGAAATCCACCGTGTAATATGTCCTCAATTGCTATTAGCTCAATGTGGAGCTAATAGAGTAGGGAAAGCATTTAAGTCTCTAGCATGCATATCTACGGCCAGTTCTAGTGGTCATAAAGTCAATATCTATAATAGCTTCAGGCTCAAGGATTTCAGTCTCTTCATCTAACAAAGGTGGGTTTTCATAAACATGGTGTATAGGTAATTGGCATCTAAAGGGTCGCAATAAACTAATATGAAAGGTGTTGTGAATTTTCCAATGTTGTGGTAGTTCCAGTTTAAATGCATTGTCATTGATTTTGTGTTTGATCTTGAATGGTCCATAGAATCTAGGTGCTAATTTCACAACTGGATGTTTATCTACACTTTGTAATCTACGTTTTTCTATGCGTAACCAAACATAATCATCAACTTTAAAATTCATGGCCTGTCTTTTCTTATTTGCTTGTTTTGTATATGATTGCTGGGCTTTGACAATCATATCTTTAACTTCATAAAAAATAGTATTGTGCATGTTAGCAATATCATCAACAGTCTTACTTTTATTTAATAGTGATGCAACAGGTGTAGGTAATCTATAACCATAAATAACTTCAAATGGTGCTTTCTTTGTAGCTGTGTGTGGTGTATTGTGATATGCAAACTGAAGTAAATGTAGATATGTATCCCATGTGTGTGGTTTTGAAATGGTGCAAGCACGTAAAAGATCTAAAATAGTACTGTTAGTAGCTTTTGTTTGTCCGTTTGTTTCAGGATGAAATGCAGATGAAAAATCAATCTTTGTTCCTAAGTTAGCAAACAAAGTAATCCAAAAATTATTACAGAATCTAGAATCACGATCAGAAATAATAACTTTTGGTAAACCATGATTAGTAAACACAGTTTTCAAAAATAATTGAGCTGCTTGAGATGCAGTAAAAGTTTTCTTGCATGGAATGAAATATGCTTGTTTGCTAAACGTGTCTACAACAATCCAAATCATATAATTGTTAGCTTTAGTGTTAGGTAAACCAGTAATAAAATCCATAGAAATCTGTTCCCATGGTCGTGATGGAATAGATAAGGGCATCAATAAACCATATTGTTTACCATGGTGTCTTTTAACTCTTTGACAAACTAAACATTCAGATACAAAGTTAGATACATCAGTGTCCATATGTGGCCAATAGAAATCTTCAGTCAATGTATGCAAAGTAAATATAATACGTCTATGACCTTGATATGGAGGACAATGAATCTCATGCAAAACAAAAGATCTAAATGGAACTGTAACACATAATCTCTTTTCATAAAACATGAATCCATTATTGTAAGATAGTGAATCAATAGGAATCCAATTATTTGCAACTAATTTATTCCAATCAGCTTGAAAAGTAATATCCTGATGATAAGTATATTTCATAGGGATAAGGGAATCAAATGATATGACAGAAATATTATGAATTGTTGGTCTTCTACTTAAAGCATCGGCTACAACATTCTCTTTTCCAGGTTGATATTGTATAAGGGGATGAAAACTTTGAATGAAAGCTGCCCATTTAATATGTCGATCAGATATTTGGGGTTGACTAAGGAGATATCTAATGCTTTGTTGGTCAGTTTTAATCATAAATTCAGAATCCATTAAGTAATGTTTTCATTGACGTAAGGCTTGTACTATAGCTAGCAATTCTTTATCATAGGTAGAATATTTAAGTTCATATGGTTTCAATTTACAGCTAGAGTAGGCTATGGGATGATTATCTTACATAAGGACAGCTCCTATTCCAGATCTACTAGCATCAGTAACTACTAAAAAGAATGGTCTATTGAAATCAGGTAGTTGTAATACACGAGCATGGGTTAATTCATGTTTCAATAAATCAAAAGATTTTTGTTGATTATCAGTCCAATTATACACAATACCCTTCTTTAAAAGTTTAGTCAAAGGTAATGTAAGCAATGAAAAATTTCGCACAAACTTTCTATAAAATCTAGCAAGACCGAGAAAAGAACGTAACTCATGCACATTTTTGGGTATGGGCCAATTTAAAATTGCTTATATCTTTTTAGGGTCAACCTTAGTACCTTCTAATGAAACAATGTGTCCTAGATATTCAATTTCTGTTTAAAAGAATTCAATCTTTTTTGGATTAGCATACAAGTGATTATCTTTTAACAACTTGAAAACTAAAGACAGATGTTCATAATGCTCATTCTCATGTTTACTGAATACTAATATATCATCAAAGAATACTATAACACAATACTGATATTTCAGAAATATGCGATTCATCATTCGACTAAATGTAGCTGGTGCATTAGTTAGACCGAAAGGCATCACTAGAAACTCATAATGTCCAAATTGTGTTCTAAATGTAGTTTTGAATATATCAAATGTATCCAATCTCACTTGATGATAACCAAATTTAAGATCTATCTTACTGAATATGGCAGATCCTTGTAGTTTATCCATAAGATCATCTACCCTAGGTATTGGATATCTATTCTTAATTGTAATTTTATTTAGGGCACGATAATCAATGCACATGCAATAAGTATTAATATTCTTCTTTACTAATAAAACAGGTGCGCCAAATGAAGAACTACTAGGTCTAATTAATCCTCCGTTTAGCAATTCTCCTATTTGATTTTAAATTTCTTTATGTTCAATTTGGTTATGCATATATGGTGCTTTACATGGTGGTTGTGTACCAGGAATTAAATCTATTTTGTGATCTTCAGGATGTGAAGGTGGTAGTCCAGGTGGTAAATCATCAGCAAAACAATCTTTAAATTGAGCAAGAAATTGTGTATGCCTAGGATGCATATGTTTTTCTTTAGCTTGAAGTTCATTCATCCAAATTAAACAAGATTTGCTACTTTTACGTAATGCACGTTTAGCTTGAGTATGAGTAAGTAGTGGAAAATTATTGGATGCGTGCATACCATGCAATGTGATTTGTTTTCCTTGAAAATAAAATTTAATTAAATGCGTAGAATAATCTATGTCAGGATTATACTGATGACGCCAAGGCATACCTAAGATAATATCACTAGACTATAAAGGTACAACTAGGAAATTTCTACGTTCAGTGTATTCACTAATTTTAATTTCTAAGTTATGCACCTCTTGTGTTCCATTATATCTTGTGCCTAAGAATGCTGCTTTAATATGGTAATGTGTAGGAACAATTTGTAAATGCAATTCTTTAACTAATTTTGCAGAAATAAAATCATGTGTGTTACCAGCATCATGCAAAATAATTTTTTCTTTACCACAAAACATTTAATTGTCAACAAAGAATGTGGAGTTGGCATACCTGGCAAAGTATTTGAAGTAGTAGCGATGTCGTCATCATCTTCCGTAAAGTCAGGCATTTCCTCACGTTCTTCATCTTCCATTGCTCCAAGATAATTGATATGGACAAGTGGCTTTTTTGATTGACAATTGGCTGCTAGATGTCCATGTTAATGGCATTTGTAACAAACTATAGGTTTGGCTTTAGATACATTGTTGGTAATGGCAGGAAGTCTAGGAATGTTGGGATTTGGTTGTGAGGATGGCTTAGTGTTTTGATTAGTGTTTGATGGCAAAGTAGGTGGTCGTGTCCAGGACTTACGGAATGAAGATGGAAGAAAACGACTTTGATTGAATCTTCTAAAATTTGAATTGAATTGCTTGGAACCATAGTTACCATTAGCTTGAAATTGTTGTGGACGCTTGTCTCTTCCTCGAATCTTGTCTTTATTGTCATGAGCCAAGGAAATTGCATCTTCAAGGGTTGTTGGCTTGAACATATTGACTTCAGCATAGTAATGTCCAAGTAAGCTAGACATAAACTTGCGTTTGTGAGTCGCTTCAGGTACATCTTCGAGCATGCGTAGTTGCAGTAGAGCATTCCAAAAACGTTCAGTGTATTGGAAAATAGGTTCACAATCTCTTTGCTTTAGAAGATCCCATTGCTTTATGGCTTTTTCATGGAATTGAGAAGGAAGAAAATTCTGCAAAAACTTCTTTTGGAAACTCTTCCAAGTAGTGGGACAATCAATGCTCTTGTGAACCACAGTCCATCATAGAGATGCTTGATCGACTAAATGATTAGTGACACATTTAATTTTGTCTTTCTCAGCATATGTCTCTTCATGAAAGTAATCATCAAACTGACTGATAAATGCAAGTACAGTCTTTCTATCTCAAGATCCATTGAAAGTACGAAATTTGAAGTTTCTTTTACTTATCTTTGTTTCTTTGCGGATGGATTGGGTTTCGAGCGTTGCATCGATGGTACGTCGTATAAGATCTTCGGGTTGCGGTCCATCTTTGTCGGTGGTAGATCATTGCAGATTGGCCAATTGAGCTTGCAAAGCTTGTCGGGCTCTTCGTTATTCATCAAGCTGCATCATAATTAAATCCAATTTTTGTTCCATCGTTGGTTCGGGTAAATCACCTTCAGCCATTAAATCATCCATGTTTTGTTCCGTCATCCTGTAAAATCCAAAACCCCACACTCTCAAAATCTGATTAGCGAGATGAGCGTAGCTCAAAGTCGGGTATACAAGGCTTATAAAATTTTGTTTGGCTTTTACGGTCTTTCTCTTTTATGGTTGCGGTATTCGTTGTCTTCGTAGAAGTTGCGTATAATCTTCGTATGACCTGTGTATGACCTTCTACGTCTGCCGAAACTGGTTCAACAAGGCTGCAAATAGGAACAGGGTCTTCCAGAGGGCAATAAACAAACTCTGTGCTTCTGCGTATGAACAATCTTTATGGGAATAGTTGAAGTAAGTCTGTTTTGATCCTCTGTGACTTACAGAACTTGCAGGAGTAAGAGGACTTGGTGGACTTGAGTGATTAAACTTTTTCAAAGCTTAATTGACTTAGCTTTAGGAAAGAAAAAACTAATCAGGTGAATTTCAATTTTAGGAGGGGGGCCGTTTTTCGTCGCCGATGCTGACGAGTGCATGCCGTGTTACCAGACGAAAAGATTTGGGCCCCTTAAGCTTTTAAATAAGCTTATTAAGCTTTAACTTAAAGCTTTTAAGCTTTTCGATATGGAAGCTTACTGTTCTCTGTTGAAAAAAAAACATTTGAAGAAGGAGATGTACAAGTGGTCCTCCGCCTCCTCAAGCCGGTCCTTCATGATCAGAGGCTACAGATAGAGGTTCTTGACCACCAGGATTACACCCGTATCGACCGTTCGCGATGAATTTGACTGTAGAGCTCATTCATTCCAGGAGCTCCGCCTTTGCACAAGATGGTAGCGATTGGAAGCTCTAGATCTCAGCTTCACTCTGATACCACTGGTGCATAGATTGGATGTCGTAAGTGTGCGTAGTGAGCGTCAGAAGGTCCCCAAGGACAAAAGAACTCTACTTTTTGCACACAAATCAATGTAGAAAGCTTGCACGATATGAACAAGAGACCAATTGGGTACAATCTCCCCCCATGCCTTGTGTGAGCGCTCCACAAAGCATGTATTTTTTTGTATTAATCATCTTCAAGCTCAAATAATATCCCAAATTACAAAATAGAACGCTTTAGCTTTTGAGTTTGCTTTTGTGACAAATAGAAATAAAGCTAATGGGTGTCCAAGTAGTCAAGCGTACCCAAATACAATGTCCAAATACAAATATCTAAATCGTGCGCCCATGTGCATACAAAAATAATAAATAAATATCAAACGCCTTGATAAATAGGCGCAACAAAATATAGGTGCCATGCCTAAGGTATGCGCCCATCAAAATATTGACGATAACTTGAATACACGCTATCCTCCAATGCTTTCCACCGCCACTGTTGCTATCTCTACACATCAACTGAAGCATTCACAACCGTTTAAAAAATAATACAATTAAACCGACAAAAGTGAACACCTAGCAGTCTTCAGCTACATACATAAATTAATTGGTTAGAAATCAATCCTAACCTTAATTTATCACGAGTGTGCACTCTAAACTCATAAACATTTATTAATTTAAATATGTATTTTGCGGAATCACTCGCTATGGAATCACCCATGTACACGCTAAATTAACAAAACGCCCGAAAAGGATAGGAATCCCCACTGACTTCTCGCACAAAGAATCCACTTTGTGTATGAGCCTCGGTAATAAAATCTTACGGAATCCACAGTAAAACCTCATGGAATCCACCGTGACACAGAATCCACAGTGGCACGGAATCCACTGTGTAATATGCCTCCTGGCATCAGAACCTTTGCAAGATAGAGGATAGAGCCTTTGCAAGATAGACCTTCGAAAAGTGATGAAGACACCTCTTGCGATGAGAGTACCTGATGATGACACAGGTAAAACAACCTCGAGGGTAATGGAGATGCCTTTCTTTGGAGTGCATACAAGAACTCAAATTGAGCTCATTGCTATATTTTATGGTACAATAGCCATTTCAAGATGATGTATTACATCTCATGAAGATTTTTTAAGGATTTCTAATCTCTAATCACCTTCAAAGGTTACAATGGGTTCTAGGCCTTCATCATTATGCAGTTCTAAAAGAAGGCCAATGCTAAACTTGTATGCCTTCATTTTGCTATTGGTTTTCCATATTCTTGATCCACTTCAAGGCAATGATCTTGGATATGCCCTAGCCCAAATGCAATAGAAGCATGGATGGTTGGACCACCTCTTTTAGATGTGCCATTTCTCATTACACTTGTGATAATTTTTTCATTGGTCCTATGAATCATCATGGTCTTCATTAGCACTCTTTGAGAAATATATATCTTCAAGAAGTTGATCTTCATTTGGCCCAATCAAGGCTTTTGCTTATATAAGAGCCTATTGCAAGTTAATCGGTCTTAGAGTATTTAGACAAGCATCAAAGGGTTGATTTACTCCATGGCAAAATTTTACCACCTATTGGGTAGTATTTATTTGTGGTATATATAATTGAAGTGTCCCAAATCAAGAATATTGGATTTCTAGGTTTAATCCTAGCTAGCACAAGGAAAATAGCTCATTCATATTGATAAAATGGTAGGAAGGCATCAAGACCTTCTTAATATCTTCCAACTTACAAGGATTTTAGTGATAGTGTTGCCTTTGGTACCACATCTTTATTCACAAGTGTGCCTCATCTATGAGCTGTAGCTTTGCGATCATAGCCTTATTAGCTACACTTTTTCCTACCATATCAAAATAGTCTTCAAGGGGTTCGATTCACTCTTTAGTAAACTATTAGTCTCGACATTGGATCCTTTCAAGAGAGTAAGAGCATTGGTCATGTTAATGTACAGTGACTTAAATCAATGCAGACCCAAAATATTGTTGCAGGATTCCCTAAATTCAAGGTTGCAGAAATGCATAAGGTATGTGAAGTCTCTCAATTTGGAAAACAGGCAAGGAAACCATTTCCTAGACATGTTCAAGAGAGTAAGAAGCCATTGGAATTAATCCACTCTGATGTGTGGACTACTAAAGCTACATCTCTTGGAGGTTGTCATTATTTTGTCACTTTTATTGATGACTATAGTAGAAAAGTTTGGGTGTATTTTATGAAAAAGAAAAGTGAAGTGTTTGGGCATTTCAAAACTCTTAAAGCTATGGTTGAAAAAGAAACAGGTCTGCAAATAAAATGCCTAAGGTCAGATGGAGGAGGAGAGTACCTCTCAAATGAGTTTGCAAGGTTCCTGCAGGAGCATGGCATAAAGCAGCAATATTCATGCAGTCATACCCCACAACAAAATGGAATTGCAGAAAGGAAAAACAGGCATATTGGAGAGGTATCTCGTGCCATGCTCAACGAAAAAGACTTGCCAGATTTTTACTGGGCTGAAGCAGTTGCTACAGCAGTCTATATAATGAACAAGACTCCCACTGCAGCAATACATGGGATGACTCCAGAGGAGAGGTATACTGGTAGGAAACCGGATATTTCTCATTTGAAAATTTTTGGTTGCATTGCCTATGTACATGTGCCAGATGAGTTGAGATCCAAGTTGGATCCAAAAGCTAAGAAGTGCATCTTTATTGGTTACTCTCTGCAGCCAAAAGGGTATAGATGCTATAACCCTTCTACTCGTAAGTTTATAGTGAGCAGAGATGTTGTTTTTGATGAGATGAGTAGCTGGTATAAACCAGTAAATGTGATTGATGATGTAGATGCACAAAATGGTAATGCTGCACAGAATTCACAACAGCAGTCACAAAATATTAGTGGACCTGGAGCGTCCTCTAGTAGTGGTTCACATTCTTCGCCATGGACAGGCAGATTGAGATCAGGAGAATCTTCTCAAAGCAATGTAGATAGTGGTATGCAGGTATCACGAAAAGGAAAAGAGAAGGTAGATCAGCCCATGTTTGATGTGAATGCAGGTCACTCTTATGTGGATGGTGAATCCAGTGGCTCAGAACAAAGCATTGATGATGAGTTGGATATTCCTTCTATTGTTACACCTGGAGTAAGGAAGACCATGGATGTTTTGAGAGCACCTGGGAGTGAACCTACTTTGCGCAGGTCTACCAGAGCTAGGTATCCTATGGATAGGCTGAAATATGATGGATTTGCAGCCATTCACTATGAATATATGGTCAAAGTGATACAGGAACCAGAACCCACTTCTTTTGAGCAAGCCATGGGAAAAGAAAAATGGGAGAAAGCCATGGATGAAGAAATGGATGCCTTGGAAGCAAATGCTACATGGGAATTGGTACCTTTGCCTAAAGGTAAAAATGCAATTGGCTGTTAGTGGGTTTATAAGGTGAAGCACAATGCAGATGGTTCTGTGAACAGATACAAGGCAAGATTAGTAGTCAAGGGGTATGCACAAACATATGGCATTGACTATGAAGAAACATTCAGTCCGGTTGCAAGGATGGCAACCGTAAGAGCAGTCAATGCTATGGCTGCATCAAAGGGATGGTCTTTACATCAGATGGATGTAAAGAATGCCTTCTTGCATGGTGATTTGCAAGAAGAGCTCTATATGGAGCAGCCACCAGGTTATGTGCATGTTGTTCATCCTGAGTTTGTTTGCAGGTTGAAGAAAGCTTTGTATGGCTTGAAGCAAGCACCTAGAGCATGGTCTGACAAGATAGGACAGTATCTTGTCACTATTGGCTTTCAGATTTCCAAGGCAGATTTCTCACTTTATGTGAGAAAAATAGAGAAAGGTATTATGCTACTTGTCATTTATGTTGATGATTTGATTATGACAAGTGACAGTGATGAAGATATCCTTCATGTGAAAATGCTATTGAAGCAAAAGTTTGAGATGAAGGATTTGGGAGAGCTGCGTTATTTCTTGGGCATTGAGGTGATTAGATCACCAAGTGGGATACAGCTCTTGCAGAGGCAGTATGGATTGGACATGTTGTCCAAATAT
The DNA here is from genome assembly GCF_053477565.2 of Lygodium microphyllum. Lineage (NCBI taxonomy): Eukaryota > Viridiplantae > Streptophyta > Polypodiopsida > Schizaeales > Lygodiaceae > Lygodium > Lygodium microphyllum. The sequence goes on along the minus strand of NC_141151.1, from coordinate 67,919,317 downwards.
GGGATGACAGGCTGTAAGCCTATTTCAATTCTTTTGGAGCAAAATGTGAAGCTGAGCGCAGATGCAGGTGAGCTTCTAGAAGACCCTACTATGTACAGACGCATAGTAGGAAGTTTGATTTATATGACTATTACCAGGCCAGATTTGAGCTATGCTGTTGGATTGGTAAGTCTATTTATGCAGGCTCCAAGGAAACCGCATTTGAATGCGGCTAGACGCATGCTCAGGTATGTGAAGTCCACATTGCAGTATGGACTATTTTATGAGACTGGGGTTCAGATACAGTTGCATGGATACACTGATGCTGATTGGGCTGGTACTATTTCTGATAGACGATCTACCAGTGGATATGTGTTCTCTTTTGGGAGTGCTACAGTCACTTGGAGCAGCAAGAAACAGCCTACAGTTGCCTTGTCGAGCACAGAGGCTGAGTACAGGGGCGCAGCAATGGCTGTGTAGCTTGGTTGCATAAGCTACTTTATGATATACATCAGCCTACAGATGGGCCAGTTGTCATTTATTGTGACAACATGAGTAGTATACACTTGGCAAATAACCCAATCTATCATGCTAGAACAAAGCACATTGAGGTGCATTATCACTATGTGCGGGAGAGGGTCTTACTAGGTCTTATTGATCTAGTTTATGTCAGCACAGAGGATCAGGTAGCTGACATATTTATGCAATTCTAAAAGAAGGGAAATGCTAAACTTGTACGTCTTCATTTTCTATTGGTTTTTCATCTTCTTGATCCACTTCAGGGCAATGATCTTGGATATGCCCTAGCTTAAGTGCAATAGAAGCATTTATGATTGGACCACCTCTTTTAGATGTGCCCTTTCTCATTACACTTGTGATACCTTTTTCATTGGTCCTATGAATCATCATGGTCTTCACTAGTACTCTTTGAGAAATATATATCTTCAAGAAGCTGATATCCATTTGGCCCAATAAAGGCTTTTGCTTGTATAAGAGCCTATTGCACGTCAATCAATCTTAGGGAATTTACACAAGCATCAAAGGGTTGATTTATTCTATGTCAAAATTTTACCACCCATTGAGTAGTATGAAGTGTCCCAAATCTAGAAAATAAGATTTCTAGATTTAATCCCAGCTAGCACAAGGAAAATAACTCATTCATATTGATAAAATTATAGGAATGCATCAAGTCCTTCTTAATATCTTCCAACTAACAAGGATTTTAGTGATAGTGTTGTCCCGATACCACTTCTTTCAGCACAAGTGTGCCTCATCTATGAGCCATAGCTTTGTGATCATAGCCTTATTAGCTACACTTGTTCCTGCCATATCAAAAAATCTTCAAGGGGTTTGATTCACACTTCACTAAATCATTAGTCTTGACATTGGATCCTTTCCTTGTGAGTTTAGGAACTTACTTTGATTTCAAGAGGAATTTATTTTCTTAGAGCTCATCATCTATGTTGCAAAAGGTACCTAGAAGTCCAAGATCATATTGCTTATGATATTTTCTTTAGGATTATTATAAGCTATTTCTCTCTTTAGCTCACAAGTCAAAAATCTTGAGTAAACACATGCATAAATTATTGATAACTTCTTCTTATGATTTTACTTTGATACCGCGTGTAACATGCATATCAAATGAATGCTTGATGACATGATTTGGGTAGCCCATCAGGAGATAGTCTTAGGTGACACTTGTTTAGAACTTTGTTGGAATATCATGGACGTTGTTGTCTAAGCTCACTTGATCTACCTTGTAAGGAAAGATCCGCTCCATTCCCACAAGGATTGATATGAATTTAAGGCTATAAATAGGATTATGCTCACTAATGGTTTATCTAGCATTAGTTGTTGAGTAGGTGCTTATGCGAGTCAGCTCCATTCAAAGCAGGCCTATCCCTTTGCACATTAGGTCCCTTTGCACATCAAGCAAAGTCACACCCTAGCCCTCCAAAACGATACAAGGTTGGATGCTAAAGTATTTGTTAGGATAGTCATCACCTACCTCTTCCCTAAAACCTCATAATTGTAACATTTTTAAAGGAAACTCTTGGCTCACCAAGACCATCGAACCATAGATCCATCAGGGATATGGCCTCTCACTTCCCATCTAAGATGAGGTTTCTAAATTATTTGCTTACTTAGCACAATTAATGAAGCATACAAGAAATACTTCCTTAATTAATCTATTAGCATGAGGTTCATTCATGTTATTTATACACAAACACAAAGACAAGATCAAACACTCTTTGGAAGATAGTAAAAATAATCTATTCATCCACACCTTCTCCAAGGTGTAATGCCAATCTAGCATTTTATCCCTTACATCAGGACTTGTATCCAAACACATAGATATCCATCTCCAAGTCCCATCTGCATAGTCTATAATCCACCCTTTATCTAGAATAGGATCTTCTAATGTCTGCAGACATAAATCCATGGAGGTTTTTCCATCTTTATCTTATGCACAATGTGGGTTTTCTAGAGCACTCCTAACTTATAGGCTGCCATAGGAGTAAACCAACATTCAGTGGTGGCCTTCACACCGCTGAACCTTTTGTAAGTGTATTGAGTAGTACCCTTTTGGATTCCTTTACTAAATTGGAATTTTATTTTGTAGTGTGATCATGGAGATGATCCACTTGTGTATCAAACCCTCATCCTAATTCTTGGAATGAGTACAACTCTCCCCCCTCAAGGAAGTCTCAAAAGTCCAATTGAAAATCAAGCAAATATTGTACCCTTAAACTAAGAAAAATAATCTTTTCTTATGACACAATGTGTCAAGGCCTTAAGATGCATAAGCCTCAAGACACCGAGCCCGTAGTCTCACAATTGATTATGCCCATGAAGATCGACCAAGTCTATCGGCCCAAATCTCAGCATTCGCAAGTAGTAGTGCCCCATGTGAGGATAAACCTTTGGCTACTTCCTTTTAAGAATTTCACGGTGACCACCTAAATTCTTAACTCCACTACATTGCAGATCTTCTCTTGAGCTTACTTGTGTTTCTCTTGCTTTAGGATTGGTGTTTCCATCCATATTTCTGCTCTAGTTTTACTTGCACATTTTGATCCTATGTCCATTTTTGGGGTTGGGTGCCTCCATATGGGGTGTGGGTGTATCTTCATACCTTGTATTCCTTGAGCTGGTGGAGTATGTGCATCTTGTTTCTAGCTAGAATGTGGATAAATCTTTAGAGTGTGACTCCCATTCATTCTATTGAGGTTTTACCATCTCAATTAGCCTTTTATTTTGGAGAATTTTGATCCGCGCATGGGCTAGTAGACCAACTTTTGAGTTTAACTTCCAAATTAAACCTCGGGAGACTAGAGTTGACGATAGATATTTCATCATAGTTGGCTCTCTTGCTAACCATCCTACTACTTGATGGTGGCAAAAATTCTCTTGCTTTACCCATGAAGTGCCTATGGGTTTTAATGAGGCTTTCTTGTATGTTTTCTTAAACTAGATTACGACATGAACATTTGGCTCCTTAAGTTCTTTGATTTCAACCGTGTTGGCTTCAAGTATGGGTGATGGGCCTTATCCTTTCCTTTTTTGGACATCATATACGCGAGATTCTGAACACTAGATCTCAAGTGTCCTTCTTGCATACAAAAGAAACAATGTTTAGAGAGTGATTAGAAATTTCCTTGGCCTCTTCCTTCTCTACCATGCATACCATGGACACCCTTGGGTTTTTGGGCTGACTTGGTGGATTTTTTTCCTTTTCCTAACTTTTCCTTCAATAGAAATTGTTCTAATCGAAGGGCTTTCTAGTAAAATGAGTCTATGCTATTAGAAGATAAGTACTCAGAAGCAAATGATTTCTAGATTGGCTTATTAAAACCTTGGATATGCAAGGTATTCAACATCTCACCTTTGAGTTGGGCATTTGGGGTAGCCATGTTGATATTTAATACAAATGTGGTGAGGACATTATTCTTGGTTGGCCATCCATGCTTTGCTGCTAGCCAGATCATAGCCTTTTTTCACATTAAAGATTCAAATATGGAAACTTTGTGAGGCACATTGACTTGACAAAGGAAGTTGATTATATAAGCAACATCAAACTGTCAAATGAAGGCACCCGCATCCTCATTGCAAGATCGTGAGGACTTAAAAAATGAGATAATAAGTGTGTGGACCATTGGAATAGGAAGGAAAGATGTAGGAGTCGCATTGGCAGGCTAACAACAGGTTGAATAGAAGCCAAGAAACAACTCATTAGCTTTAACCTAATGGAGTAGCGGGAGCAATTTGTAGAAGTGTGGATGCTTCTCTAGTTCATGGAGTGGAATGCAAATGGTACTTTTGCAACTGTGGAGAGGGTTGTTGTGCTTGAGATGCATCATTGTAGAAGGAGCCTCATGAGATGGTACCGTTTTATTAGACTTGGACCACTGAGCCAGGCTAAGAGTCAGTACTACATTGGCAAGATGTTTTGAGCACATATGCATTTATCTTAGTGCGTGGAGGAATCATGATCATGGTTGCTATGTGTAATTGGGTCCAAGCATCACTACCATAGGGTAGAGGGTGATCATACTTAGAGCTGACACATGTGGAGATTGGCATCCTACCCTACAGCTAGTGTCTAATGTATAGAGTTTCACATAGTCAAAACAATGAAAAAACAATACCAAGATACTTAACCAAAGACTTTTCCAAATGTATATTGCTATATGAAACTAGTACAATAGTCTCAACAAAGATGAAAATGATAGTAACAAAATACTCAAGAACAAACAATGGAGGGACAATAGAATCTCATAGACTCAAGAAAACCAATGATATAAAGATGAGGGAAGTGGTAATGCTAGAATTTGTGACTCAGGACATACAAAAGAGGGAACTCTACTACTATTGTAGTGTTAAGTATCACATGGTGGGGGGACTTGCTTGAGCTGCTGTGCCAAACACACTCTATACACAAGAGGAAGCTCACTCAAGAACAAAAGAAGAGAGATGGAGGCCAAAACGTTTTCTTACTGGTTTCTTCTTCTTCTTCCACACACTGTACAATGTACACAAAGTATAGATAACATAAAGGAAAGTGGCCTACTAAGTCACATAGTGCATAACCGACTACACTAATCGACTGGCGCTATGTCTTTGCCAGCTAGGTAGGTGTAACAAACTAAATATAATAAGTGATAAGTCAGTGGCCATGTGAGTATCATAATGGCCACCAATGTGCTAAGTGTAGATGTGCGGATCCATCTAGCTAGGTGGTCCATAATCAATGTCCGCACATGTTGAGCTTGCCATCTCAACACTCCCCTCAAGCTCAACTCTATCTTTGCAACTCCAAGTAAGCTTCGGAACTTTCGAAGCTTCTCTGCACGCAATGCCTTTGTGAAAATGTTAGCTATCTGATCCTGTGTGCTGACATATACCAAGTCAATCTCTCCTACAAGTACCTTCTCTCTTACAAAGTGGTAGTGTACCTCAATGTGTTTTGCCTTAGCATGGAACACTGGATTCCTAGCTAGCTGTATGCTGCTCATGTTGTCACAATGAATGACAACTTGACCATCTCCCTGCACGTCCAAATTACCTAATAACTTTTGCAGCCATACCACCTCACATGTTGTAATAGGAGCGCCTCTATACTCGGCCTTTGTACTCGATAAAGCAACTGTAGGTTGCTTTTTGCTGCTCCATGTAACTATTGCACTACCAAGGGAAAACATGAACCCACTCGTAGATCTTCTATTTGACATGCTACCAGCCCAATTTGCATATGTGTATCCAAAGACCTGTATATCCTTACCTGCCTCATAAAAAAGTCCATAATGTAAGGTGGACTTCACATACCTCAATATACGTCTAACTACATCCAAATGAGGCTTTCTAGGCATCTGCATAAACCGACTGACAAGGTCAATAGCATAGCTCAAGTTTGGCCTTGTGATAGTCATGTAAATCAAACTCCCTACTATCCTCCTGAACATAGTAGGGTCTTCTATCTCATCCCCAACACTCAACTTCACATTTTGCTCCAATGATACTGAAAGGCTTACATGCTATCATACCATACTTGGATAACATATCCAAGCCATACTGCCTTTGGGATAGCCACATACCATCATCACATCTGATCACCTCAATACCAAGAAATTATCTCAGCTTACCCAAATCTTTCATCTCAAACTTCTTCTTCAAGAAGTCCTTAACTTCAGCAATCCCATTCTCACTGTCACCTGTAATAATCAAGTCATCCACATAGATGACTATGATGACCAAACATGCATCTCCCTTTCTCACATAAAGTGAGTGATCAACATCAAAAATGCAAAATCCAATATTGACAAGATACTCTCCAATCTTGTCAGACCATGCTCTACGTGCTTGCTTCAGCCCATAGAGCGTCTTCTTTAACCTGCACACATATGTGGGATGCTCTAAATCCTCATAACCTGTTGACAACTCCATATACACATCTTCTTGCAATTCACCATGCAAGAAGGCATTCTTACCATCCATTTGCTGCAAACTTTAACCTTTGGCTATTGCCAAGGCAATCACACACCTAACAGTTGCCATCCTAGCAATTGGACTGAATCTCTCTTCATAATATATGCCATATGTTTGAGCATAGCCTTTTGCAACCAACCTAGCCTTATACCTGCTGACTGAACTATCTGGATTATGCTTGACTTTGTAAACCCACTTACAGCCAATATCTTTCTTACCCTTAGGTAAGGGTACCAAAACCCAAGTCTTATTGGCTTCTAATGCAGCCATTTCCTCATCCATTGCTGCATCCCAATGAGCATGACCAACAGCATCCTCAAAACAAGTGGGCTCAACATCCTCAACTAGTTTCACCATATAAGCATAATGGTGAGCTGCATAACCTTCAAAACCAAATCTTTTAACTAGGTATTTGACCCTGCTAGATTTGCGTACCACTGGATCACTCAATGGAGCCTTTACATTACTATGAGCTCTCTGTACACTTGGCGTCTTGACTGAAGGAATGCTAAGCTCATCATCCAAACTATCCAAACCACTAGAATCTACATCAAATCCCAAATGACTAGTAGATGCATCATTACCATCCAACACTTTTTTCTTTCCTTTGTCCTTCCTTGTAACACTTATAGATCCACTTGAAGATGTGGGGCTACTCCCTAGTCTCCTAGACCAAGGGCTCACTGTAGGTGTAGTACCAGATGATGTTTCTAGTCCACCAAGACTCCGTGATTCTTGTTTATCTTTTTGCACATAGCTGTCCTGATCATTGTCATCATCCAAAACATTACCAGTAGGTGTATACCAACTTCCCATCTCATCAAAGATAACATCCCTACTCACTCTGAACTCACCTGTGATAGGGTTATAACAGTGATGCCCTTTTTGCTCTAAAGAGTATCCAATAAAAATACATTTTTTTGCCTTTGGATCAAGCTTCTTTCGTAGCTCATCTGGCACATGAATGTATGCAACACAACCAAATACCTTCAAGTGCTATACATCAGGCTTCTTGCCAATAAAGCATTCTTCAGGAGTCATCCCATGAACTGCAGTGGGAGTTCTGTTCATAATGTAAACATCAATATGGACAGCCTCACACTGAATATGTTTGGGAATATTCTTTTCAGCCATTAATGCCCATGCAACTTCTACAATATGCCTATTTTTTCTTTATGCAACACCGTTTTGTTGTGGGATATACCTGCAAGTAAATTGCCTCTTTATCCCATGAGTCCTCAAGAAGCCACTGAACTCATTAGAGAGGTACCCACCCCCTCCATATGATCTCAAGCACTTCACTTTTAAGCCTGTTTTTGTTTTAACAGCTGCCTTAAAAGATTTGAAGTGCTCAAACACATCACTTTTTTCCTTCATGAAGTATGCACATAACTTCCTTGAACAGTCATCAATAAACATGACAAAGTATTTGCTACCACCAAGAGATACATTCTATGTAGGCCCCCAAACATCTGTATGCACTACATCAAGTATTTTTTTACTCACTTCTCTATCATTTGAGAAGGGTTGTCTTGCTTGCTTACCAAACTGGCATGCTTCACAGACTTTATGGAATTCTGCAACTCTAAAAGAAGGCAACCCTGCAACCAATCCTCTGGACTGCATTAATTTTAGCCTTTGCACATTTGCATGTCCAATACGTTTATGCCATATTTCAATATCTGCAACTACTTCTTTTCCTTTAGTATACATAGAAGCATCCATTGCAGGAATTCCAGCATATAAAGTGAACATTAGGCCAACTCTACTTCCTTTTGCGACCAACCTGCACTTATCATTAAAGTCTTCTACAAAACAACCTTTTGCATTGAATCAGACCTGCAATCCCTACTCTACCATTTGGCCAATAAACACTAGATTCTTCGTAATTGATGACACATGTAACACATCTGTCAGACTCTTTGTTTGACCATCATACAAGGACAAGGAAACCTTTCCAATGTGTGAAATTGGGTGGCACAAATCATCACCCGTTTGCATATAACCTGGGTTTTATAACTCCTGTATCTCTCCAAACCATTCAACATGACTGGTCATATGATTAGATGCACCTGAATCGATATACCATACATCATCATGTGTCCCCTTTTCTGTAACTACATTCATCATATGCTACATAATAAACAGATGCTCATTTTTGTGTTCATTTTGTCGTGAAGACAACGCATAGTTTCCTTGTTGTAGTTTACCATTGCGAATATCATCCTTCTTAGCATAAGAATTGGTTGCAATATGTCATGTTTTGCCACAATAATGGCAAACAATAGCAGAATTTCTAAAGCCTCTGTTTTGCCATCCACCTCTTCCTCTAAAGCTCCCCTTGCCCCTAAAGTTTCCTCTGTCTCCAAAAACCTGCATTTCACCAAACTGTTGATTGAACCTATTTTGGTGGTTATCGCCAGCACGTCCCATACTACAGCCTCTTGAAGAGGATCTACCACGTCCCCTTCTTGAACTCGAGTAAAATGCTTGGACCTGTTCACCATTTCTTTCAGACGAATCACCCTGCATATTGATCTCTTTAGTAATGATGAGAGAGATCAACTCATCAAAATCTGGAAATGGCTTCCGTACATATACTAAAGTAATAAATGATTTCCATGCCTTCTCATTGTTAAGGCCACTCAGAGTGGATGAAACCAAATCATCATCATCCAGCAGTGCATCAATCACTGCTAAAGCATCTGCAATGCTCCTTACCTTCAACACATACTCATTGACAGACATTTTCCCTTTCTTCAAGGCATTCAACTCTTGCTTGAGTTGAATTTTTAGTGCCTTTGTATTTACTAAAAACATGCTCTCAAAAATTGTCTAAGTTGCATGTGAAGTTTCTGCATTCCTGATATGTCCCAATATAGTATTATCAATGATGACTACAGATAGCCAGTACATCACCTTTTTGTCTTTCGCATTCCACTCTTTCCATGCTTTTAACTCATTTGCAGTCGGAGGGATACCCAGCTCTCCCTCCTTTTCTTCACCTGAAACAAACTCATAAAGGCCCTTTCCAATGAGGAAGTTCGTCACACGAAAATTCCATGAATGGTAGTTTTTATTGTCAAGCTTCTCAATAATGGGATTTCCACTGTTCTCTGCCATTATCATAAACAAGGATACAACTCAGCCAGCTAATCTTCTGCAATCTTTTACAACACGTGCACATCACTACATCAAGCAACCTTTTCCCCTGACTACTCAGTAGTATATGTAATCTACAACCTGTTTGCAAATAAACCTTATGTTTGCTTCCTGCAAACACCTCAAACATTACAGATTCACAATCTATAACATGTGCACCCGCTTTCGGTTAATACAGTCGAAATCACAGTTACTCTGAAACTACTGGCCGCAACCTTGTGGCTCTAAAACGGGGCCTGAAATAGCCTCATATGCCCTAAATAACTGCAAACCTGCTGAATATATAGTGATCTGCTTGTACACCAAATCTCACAATAATCTGAGATTTTTGCTCGACCCTGCTTCCGGTGCCTCCACAGGCACTATCCAAGAGAGAGAGTGGAAGAATGAGAGAGCTTCTTACCCGTTGCTTGCTTGCTCGAACTTTCCTTCCTCTCCTTCACTTCAGCCTTCAAAATCAGCCTCTCTCAGTGGCACGGCTCTGATACCATGTCAAGAATTGCGTGGTGGGGGGACTTGCTTGAGCTGCTGCACCAAACACACACTCTATACACAAGAGGAAGCTCACTCAAGAACACAAAAAGAGAGATAGAGGCCAAAACGTTTTCATGCTGGTTTCTTCTTCTTCTTTCACACACTATACAATGTACACAAAGTATAGATAAGATACAACATAAAGGAAAGTGGCCTACTAAGTCACACAGTGCATAACCGACTACACTAATTGACTGGCGCTATATCTTTGCTAGCTGTAGGTAGGTGTAACAAACTAAATATAATAAGTGATAAGTCAGTGGCCATGTGAGTATCATAATGACCACCAATGTGCTAAGTGTAGACGTCGGACCCATCTAGCCAGGTGGTCCATCATCAATGCCTGCACATGTTGAGCTTACCATCTCAACATGTAGCACTCAGGATACCAATCAAAGGATTCATCAAAGGGACACACAAAAAATCTAACAATCGAGCTTTTGAATCCTTGATCCCTCAAACCTCTTCTTTGGATAGGTCTCTCCCTTATATAGAATGTTGCATGTTGCAATTTTCTCTTTATCCATGTGCCGTGCCAATGGTCTTAACTTCTCTTACACTCGTTAGCTCATTAATGCACCATTGGCTACCCTTGCTTTAAATGCTGCTAACTCTCAACACCATTAATAATTATTTTGATATTTTCTTATTCAAAGTTATGGTTTATATTGGGCTACTGACTTTGAGTTGATCAATTGTCTTAATAAGAGTTGAATTAATCTTGCACTATTGTACTTGACATCAATACAAAGGCTTGGATTTAAATTCATGTGTCGTGTGGATTGTTTCATGTTTCTCTCTTATTCTTCTCTTTAATCTCTACACACTTATTTTTGAAACCGTCATGGTTTCAACTTTTATCCCTTTACTACATGACAATATGGCCATAGGTAGTTATGGATGAGCATAGTCTGAGGATAATTAACTTTTGTGGTGGAGAGAGAGAGAGAGAGAGAGAGAGAGAGAGAGAGAGAGAGAGAGAGAGAGAGAGAGAGAGAGAGAGAGAGAGAGAGAGAGAGAGAGAGAGAGAGAGAGAGAGAGAGAGAGAGAGAGAGCTATTTTAATGTGTTTCTAGAATGTGAGTGTGTAGTTGTGAACTAGGGTGTGACTAGGTGTGTGCTAGGGTGGATGGGAGTGAGCTAGGGTAAGATGTGAGTGAATGAGAGTGGACAATAGTATATTAGGTGTGCAAAAAGTTACATGCATGGTTAAGATAAGATATGAGAGAGAGAGAGAGAGAGAGAGAGAGAGAGAGAGAGAGAGAGAGAGAGAGAGAGAGAGAGAGAGAGAGAGAGAGAGAGAGAGAGAGAGAGAGAGAGAGAGAGAGAGAGAGAGAGAGAGAGAGAGAGAGAGAGAGAGAGAGAGAGTGTGTGTGTGTGTGTGTGTGTGTGTTAGAGTAAGTAGATGTATCTTTGTTGTACTGAAGAGAAAAGGACTAGATCAAGTCTTGGAGTCACTTTAATTTCTCATGTGTAATGCCTAAGTTCAATTATTATTATTAATTACATGGCTTTGAAGATGTATAAATGGAATGTAAGTAATGACTACATTAAAGAGATCAATACTTATGATCCATCCTAGTCTTATCAAGCACTTAAACTCCTTGTAGGACTAACTACTTAAACTTGGAAAAATATACCATGAGTATAGAGTATGTCAAGAAGTGAACTGGAGAGAGGAAAAGAGGAGAGAGAAGCCTACACAAGAGAGAGATGGAGTGCAGAAGTGAGAGAAAGAGAGTGACAAGGAAAGAGAAAGATTAGAAATGGAGAGAGAAGATTGGAATGAAGAAGAGAGATGGTTGGAAGCCATGAAAGGATAGGAGGAGCTAGAGAGAGATGAAGGAAAAAGTTTTATTATTATGTAAAAATTGATTCTTGTACATGTGACCTTTGCCCTTTTATATGCCCCTAATTCAGATCTTTACATTCCATCCCCAGTCAAATGTTTTTGTCCTCAAAAACAAAAATAGGACTTATTACAAATTGCCATGTGGTGGAAAGGGGTAGAGTATTTTGCATGGACTGAAAATAAATAGACCTAATCTTCAAGGGTTCACGAAAGTATAACTAGAGGATTGAGAATCAAGTACAAGGCATCAACAAACCATTTGAAAATATGAAAAAGAAATCTTGCACCAAAATGTTGCCATTAAGAGCTCCTCCCAAATGGAGACTCTGTGCTGTCCATTACAAACTTTGATGTACTAAATTTGTAATAACTTTGGATTGACAGATCCAAATCAGGCATGCTATAGCTCCAGACAAAGCTCTCTTTAGGTACTTTCAGCCCATATGATCATGCATCTTTGACATTAATTCATCATTCAATTTGGTGTAAAATAGAGATCTGTTTTGCAGTGAAACCAAGCCCACTCTAACACAAATTCTTGGAGTAAGTAGATTGTCTCAAAATTCTTGAAGGTAATGACATCATTCCCAAAGTAATGCTAGTCCACATAGAGAGTTAAGTCTAGTCCTTAACCTCGCATGTTAAAAGGAAATGTAATATCCCATCCATGAATCATGACCACCAAATCACAGATATCATCACTCATAAAATAATATGCATGTACTAATGAATCCACAAAAGCATAAGCAATCGAATCAAATAGAAGCCCATGGTCATGGTCTTCCTCATCAAAATTTTCATAGGTTGCAATTGTAAAACCTTTATCTTCCTCTTGATCATCATCAAAATTGTCTTTAGCATGACTGTCTTTATCCTCTTCATCAAAATATTCAAGTACCACAAATATCCTTGCATTCTTTGCTCTACATATATCTTTGTGATTCAAATACATCGGTTCAGCACATCTATAACATAACCCTTAAGCATGCAACTCTCTGATCTGATCATTGGTTAATTGTCGAGCTTTTCATGTTTTAGACACAATTTTGCCCACATAATCACTATATAGATCAACAATAGAATAATCATAATGTTGTCCATGGTACTCATGAGAAGCATATGGCTGAGAAGTACATGAATGCTGCTCATAGGGATATTGCAATCCATATAGGTATTGGTGTCCATGAGAGAGTGATTGGCTATACTCATTGTTGTACATATTTAGCACTTATTGCAATAAGTTTTGTTAAACTACTGCATCATCCGTGGCAATCAATACAGCCAACATATACTTGTCATGTATATGCACTAAGCCCCCTTGCAAAACAATATTACCGTAAAGATTGATGAGAGCTTCCAAAATGCACGGCTATACCAATTGATGCGTATGAGATGTCAAATGTTTGACAAGTGCTCATTCTATCTAGATGGCATCTATCACTTAAGCTCTGCCATTGTGGTTGCATAAAAATGCATAAGTGCATATTCCACAACAATTATGTCAAGCATGTGAGCAACCGACTTGCTGAATTCCAATGCTCTTATGATACTCATAATATTGCTACTGGATGCCATTTGCCTCCTATAAGAAACTTCATAGTTAATATTGCCTTGTGGTACATGATAGGGATCAAAACCATGCAAGAAATACCCTTGCTAAAGCATCTCTTGCATCATAATCCACTGATGTTGATGAAGTTCTATTGCCATTTTGCTATACAAATAGGTTGAAATTAGAATTGCACTAAAGTCCACTTTGAGAAGCAAGTATGCAACCAATCCAGTAGTGGTAAACTTGTCATAAGAACAATAGATTAGCTAACAATAGTTGCACTCAAGCCAGGTATGGCAGTATCATGTGACCACGAATCCTTAAAGAATGCAGAGGTATCTTGTGGTTCTAGAATTGACTATAGATTGTCACAGGGCAACAAACATGTGGCACAAATGGATGATAAATGTTGCAAGAATTCCTTTAGATGATAGTAATTTGGTCAACAATTACCCCAGCTGCACAAGCCCCCAAAGTAGTACCATTATCATAGTGTCTTGCAAATTTGATAATTCTCTCACAAACAAGAGGAGGCTATAAGTATGATGATGCCAATATCCCCTCCTTGACTAAAATTTTGAACTCTCTCACAGACAGGAGGAGGCTATGGTCATTCATGAAGCCATCATCAACAATGGCAACATGTATCATCTGCACTTTCAGGAAAAAAACAAAATTGCCACCACGAAGCAAAATGGTTTTTCTTGAGCTGTACATGTTGAGCTATATTAAATTTCTTGCTCTGGTTTGCCTTCCCAAAGACTTGTCTAATCTCAGAAGCAAGGATTTTCTATATTTTTTTGTTTGATAAGGTGGCCTTTATATGCCTGAAAATCATGCACCTAATATGACAACTGTTGAGATATCGAGCTCCACTCGTGATATGCCAGGGTGACCATTGTGCATTTATGTCACCGACTTGTTAGCTGCAGATGCGGTTGGTATACTGCCCATGAATAATAGCTAGATGATAGCTATCCTTATCTACTCTACTTCGTGGCTCAGTTAGTATGCCACCTTAGTTAGTTAAGTTTGGTTTGAGACCCATATATAGGGTTCTTCTATTTCTCTGTACTTGAGTTCTTTTTGGCTTACACAACTAAGAAGAGGAAAACTGTTTTTAGCCTCCACCTTTGTGTGTATTCACCCATTGTGCAAGCAAGAAAGCTACAAGTGAGACTCCTTCCTTCTCTCCCACAATCTTGACATGGTATCAGAGCCTTGTTCGTGGTAAGGAGCTCAAGAAAGCAAACCAAGTTCGCGGTGTTCTGGTAAGAGGACCAGTGTTGCTTTCCTTTTTCTGTTTTGGGAGCAAGTCTCTGTAGGTAGCATAGCTGGAAAGTGCAAGAGTGCATTGTCTTAGATTGAGACACCCTTTGCGGTGTAGCAAGAGGGCAGTATATGCTGCGGGATAGGGCATTAGCCTTAGGTTGCTCTGTTTTTTTGATTTGAGGCCATTTCGGGGCTTGTTTTGGAGGCAGAAGTTTTCTGTACGCACTTAGGAAAAGGCCTTGTTTTATGCTGTGCGACCACTGTTCTATAGATCGGTGAAAGGTTACCGTAGAAATTGCATCGTATGCCTGTGCGCAGAGACATTGGGAGTTACAGAATCATCCTTATTGCCTGTTGATGCAAAATCGTCACTAGGAAGTGATTGTGTGGTCAAATACCACTTTCGTCAGTTTTGTAGATTTACCCTTGTGAGGCTGAAGTTGTGTTTTTTACAGTGATAGAATTTTTTCCAGTGTTCTGTAATGGCGTCTGATTCTCTTTCACAGATTGTCACTGAAAAGCTTGACAAGAACAACTTCCAATCATGGAAGTTTAGAATGACGATTTCCTTATGGGAAAAGGATATTGAGAATTTGTTGCAAGAAATGAAGAAGAACCAGTTCTTCCTAATGTTCCCAATCAACATCAAATGCAGGCATTTAAAGGATGGCATGAGAGAGTCAGGAAAGTTATGTATTGGCTATCTATCAGTATTTCAGACTCTATGATTGTGCATATTCAAGATGCAAGTACGCCAAAGGAGGCATGGGATACTTTGTCAAAAATATATAGCACAAATACGCAAGCCAAGAAAATGCAGCTCAAGCAAGAGTTGCACAATGTGCAAAGAGAAAGTATGAGCATCAATGACTACCACATGAAGGTGAAGAAGATTGTAGATGCACTTGCTTCCATTGGGTTGCCAGTGGAAGATGATGATTTAGTTTCCGTGACCTTGAATGGTCTAGGAAAGGATTATGCATAGTTTTGAACATCCATTTCCATCTGTGAAAGATTTCCTAATTTTGAGGAGTTGATTGCTCTTCTAATTTTCGAGGAGCAGAGAAATAGTGGTGCATCTTCTTTAGGAGGAACTTCATAAGAAGATGTCTTCTACTCAAATGCTGGAAGAGGTAGAGGCAGAGGTAGAGGAGGTCGATCTGGAGGCCGTGGTAGAAATCAGAATATGCAGCAAACTCAAGAAAACCAGTCTTATGGAGGAGGACATGGTAACTTTAGAGGCAGGGGGAGCCAAAGAGGTCGTGGTGGATGGCAAAGAGGCCAAAATGCAAACAGTAATGTTGAATGCTACTACTGTGGTAAAATGGGTCATATGGCTAAAGACTGCTATACAAAGTAGAATGACATCATGAATGGAAAATTGTAACAAGGGAATCATGCATCTTCTAGTAGACAGGGTGATGACAGAAATGAGCATTTATTTATAGTGCAGCACATGAACAATTCTGTGACAAGTGTAGAAGAAAGCAACGAAGTGTGGTATGTTGACTGAGGTGCATCAAACCACATGACAGGTCATGCAGAATGGATGGAGGATGCAAGGAAAATGGAAAAACCAGGATTTGTGGAGACTGGTGATGATACTACACATCCTATTGTGCAAATTGGAAAAATTCCTTTGTCTATGCAAGATGGGAAAAAGAAATACCTGTCAAATGTATTTCATGTCCCGAATATCACCAAGAATCTGGTTTCTGTTGGTCAAATGGTTGAGCAGGGCTTGCAGGTCAGATTTAATCCTCATGGATGCTTTGTTGAGGATATGAAAAATAAAGGTCACTTGATAGCAAAAGGAAAGAAGAAGGGCAGAATGTTTACGTTGGATGCAGACATGTCTGAATTGAGTGCAGCAATGTTTGCACATGGGACCGGTGTAGTTGCAGATATTGATATCTGGCATAAACGCATTAGTCATGTTAATATACAACGACTTAAATCAATGAAGGCCTAAAATATTATTGCAGGATTGTCTAAATTCAAGGTTGCAGAAATGCATAAGGTATGTGAAGCCTGTCAATTTGGAAAATAGGCAAGAAAACCATTTCCTAGACATGTTCAAGAGAGTAAGAAGCCATTGGAATTAATCCACTCTGATGTGTGGACTACTAAAGCTGCATCTATTGGAGGCTATCATTATTTTGTCACTTTTATTGATGATTATAGCAGAAAAGTTTGGGTGTATTTTATGAAAAAGAAAAGTGAAGTGTTTGGGCATTTCAAAACTCTTAAAGCTATGGTTGAAAAAAAAACAAGCCTGCAATTAAAATGCCTAAGGTCAGATGGAGGGGGAGAGTACCTCTCAAATGAGTTTGCAAGGTTCTTGCAGGAGCATGGCATAAAGCAGCAATATTCATGCAGTCATACCCCACAACAAAATGGAATTGTAGAAAGGAAAAATAGGCTTATTGGAGAGGTATCTTGTGCCATGCTCAATGAAAAAGACTTGCCAGATTTTTACTGGGCTGAAGGAGTTGCTACAACAGTCTACATAATGAATAGGACTCCCACTACAGCAATACATGGCATGACTCCAAAGGAGAGGTATACTGGTTGGAAACCAGATATTTCTCATTTGAAAATTTTTGGTTGCATTGCCTATGTTCATGTGCCAGATGAGTTGAGATCCAAGTTGGATCCAAAAGCTGAGAAGTGCATCTTTGTTGGTTACTGTCTGTAAGCAGAAAGGGTATAGATGCTATAACCCTTCTACTCGTAAGTTTACAGTGAGCAGAGATGTTGTTTTTGATGAGATGAGTAGCTGTTATAAACCAGTAAATGTGATTGATAATGTAGATGCACAAAATGGTAATGCTGTACAGAATTCACAGCAGCAGTCACAAGATATTAGTGGACTTGGAGTGTCCTCTAGCAGTGGTTCACATTCTTTGCCATGGACAAGCAGATTGATATCAGGAGAATCTTCTCAAAGCAATGTAGATAGTGGTATGCAGGTATCATGAAAAGGAAAAGAGAAGGTAGATCAGCCCATGTTTGATGTGAATGCAGGTCACTCTTATGTGGATGGTGAATCCAGTGGCTCAAAACAGAGCATTGATGATGAGTTGGGTATTCCTTCTGTTGTTACACCTGGAGTAAGGAAGACCAAGGATGTTTTGAGAGCACCTGGAAGTGAGCCTACTTTGCGCAGGTCTACCAGAGCCAGGTATCTTGTGGATAGGCTGAAATATGATGGATTTATAGCCATTCACTATGCCTATATAGTCAAAGTGATACAGGAACCAGAACCCACTTCTTTTGAGCAAGCATTGGGAAAAGAAAAATGGGAGAAAGCCATGGATAAATAAATGGATGCTTTGGAAGCAAATGCTACATGGGAATTGGTACCTTTGCCTAAAGATAAGAATGCAATTGGTTGTAAGTGGGTTTATAAGGTGAAGCATAATGCAGATGGTTCTGTGAATAGATACAAGGCAAGATTAGTAGTCAAGGGGTATGCACAAACATATGGCATTGATTATGAAGAAACATTCAGTTTGGTTGCAAGGATGGCAATCGCAAGAGCAGTCATTGCTATGGCTGCATCAAAGGGATAGTCTTTACATGAGATGGATGTAAAGAATGCCTTCTTGCATGGTGATTTGCAAGAAGATGTCTATGTGGAGCAGCCACCAGGTTATGTGCATACTGTTCATCCTGAGTTTGTTTGCAGGTTGAAGAAAGCCTTGTATGGCTTGAAACAAGCACCTAGAGTATGGTCTGACAAGATAGGACAGTATCTTGTCACTATTGGCTTTCAGATTTCTAAGGAAAATTTCTCACTTTATGTGAGAAAAACAGAGAAATGTATTATGCTGCTTGTCATTTATGTTGATGATTTGATTATCACAGGTGATAGTGATGAAGATATCCTTCATGTGAAAATGCTACTGAAGCAGAAGTTTGAGATGAAGGATTTGGGAGAGCTGCGCTATTTCTTGGTCATTGAGGTGATTAGATCACCAAGTGGGATATGGCTCTTGCAGAGGCAGTATGGATTGGACATGCTATCCAAATATGGGATGACAGGCTGTAAGCCTATTTCAGTTCCTTTGGAGCAGAATGTGAAGCTGAGCGCGCAGATGCAGGTGAGCTTCTGGAAGACCCTACTATATACAAACGCATAGTAGGAAGTTTGATTTATATGACTATTACCAGGCCAGATTTGAGCTATGCTATTGGATTGGTAAGTCAGTTTATGCAGGCTCCAAGGAAACCGCATTTAGACGCGGCTAGACGCATACTCAGGTATGTGAAGTCCACATTGCAGTATGGACTATTTTATGAGACTGGGGTTCAGATACAGTTGCATGGATATACTGATGCTAATTGGGTTGGTAGTATTTCTGATAGACGATCTACCAGTGGATATGTGTTCCCTTTTGGGAGTGCTGCAGTCACTTGGAGCAGCAAGAAACAACCTACAGTTGCCTTGTCGAGCACAGAGGCTGAGTACAGGGGTGCAGCAATGGCTACATGTGAGGTAGCTTGGTTGCATAAGCTACTTTATGATATGCATCAGTCTACAGATGGGCTAGTTGTCATTTATTGTGACAACATGAGTGGTATACAGTTGGCAAATAACCCAGTCTATCATGCTAGAACAAAGCACATTGAGGTGCATTATCACTATGTGCAAGAGAGAGTTTTACTAGGTCTTATTGATCTAGTTTATGTCAGCACAGAGGATCAGGTAGCTGACATATTCACGAAGGCATTGGGCGCAGAGAATTTGTGAAAGTTCAGAGACCTGCTTGGTGTGCAGGAATTGGGATTGAGCTCGAGGGGGAGTGTTGAGATATCGAGCTCCACTCGTGATATGCCAGGGTGACCGTTGTGCATTTATGTCACTGACTTGTTAGCTGCAGATGCGGTTGGTACACCGCCCATGAATAATAGCTAGATGACAGCTATCCTTATCTACTCTACTTTGTGGCTCAGTTATGCCACCTTAGTTAGTTGAGTTTGGTTTGAGACCCATATATAGGGTTCTTCTATTTCTCTGTCTTGAGTTCTTTTTGGCTTACACAACTAAGAAGAGGAAAACTGTTTTCAGCCTCCACCTTTGTGTGTATTCCCCCATTGTGCAAGCAGGAAAGCTACAAGTGAGATCCTTCCTTCTCTCCCACAATCTTGACAACAACATCATGAAAAGCTTTGAGGTTCCCATACTCTTCAAGAAGATGCCATCCTTCAAGCTTTTGCCATCAGGGCTGACGTACTTTCTGTAGTTAATGCAGAAAGTTTGCTATATTGAAGTAGTGGATGCTTGAGTAGAGTTTCAAGGAAAAAAATTGAATGACCATGCCATTGAAATCAATTCAAGGAATCATATCCTGACAAGAGTCAGATGGTGAGGGTGTCAACTATTGGGGCATGAAATTTCTAGATGTGATTAATCATTTCCTAGGAAAGATAAAGAAGGGTGCTAATATTTTTTGAGATTTGGTTGACTGTATGCCGGTGGTGCTTTTGCATAGAAGTCATGAGATCAATGAGTATGCTTCTCTACAGCTTCAGATTGTCTAAATATCCTTATTTTGTTTGGACGAGGTCGATGAGTTCCATGCTAAGATTGAGATTTTGTATTCCTATTCTGTTGTTTCAAAATACTAATTGAACTTCATATATTTACATAAATGACTTGATGAATAGAATTGGGCCACTAAGTGTAGTTGCAAGAAGTTAGGCAAAAAGATGTTGGTGCTACTAGTGTAATGTAGCACATTAAATTTGCAAGTGACATGGCTTCTTTGTGCTGCTGTCAAGTTGTTGGTTGCCAAGAAGAATAGATTATACTTTTCAAAGCAGGCCAGATTGCATTACGACCTGATTAACATCATGCAAGCAAGGAGGAAGTACCCTGTAGGAAGATTTAGTTCAACCATTTGTGGTGCCAGGGGAGAGAAAGGATTACGAGTAGGGTGCTCTCTCTTTTCCCTAACAAGAAGAAAAGCTTGCCAATACCAATCTCTATCCCTTATTATAATGAAGTACCTACAATTCCCAACCCTGTAAAAGTAACATATTCTATTTTTGTGTCACTTTCCATCACCAGACACGATGCTTTAGATAGAGCATCATTTTGAAATCATCATTCTCACAAACTCTTTGTAATTCTCTTGTCCATCAACATCAACATCTACCTTCGACGTATCATTTCATCAACTTCTTCATCAATCAGCTTCTCCCAAAAAAGGTTTGTCATCACATATCGAAGCTCAGCAGAGCTGAAATAAAACCATTTTGATCCTTGTCAAAACGTCATGATGAAGCTTAGCGAGCTGAAATAAAACCATTTTGATCTTTGTCAAAGACTTTAAATCCCTCCTTTAGATCTTCTTCATAGTCAGTGTCCTTCATCTTTTGGCCATGAGGTTCGAGTGTCACACATGACACATAAGTGGATGTAATGATTAGAGGTGGGGAAGTTGATAATTTAGCAAATCATCACTTGTTTTGGAAAAATCAATTGCATGGTTTAAATTAGCAATCAGGTTTAGCATCAACATTGAATGGCTTGAATGGACTATCTAATTTGTCATCTATCAATGCTGAACTTTTAAATCATCCTTTATAGGAGGATCCCACTGCTGCTTTTAAAATGCAATGCCAACAACCTGAAAGGGAGAGTGCAAAATTGGTAGATGAGTATTCAAGGCACCTATCTCACCCCTTGCCCATGCATATGAATGAGCAAGTATATTCATCTATTCAGCGCCTTGCTACAAAGTCTCATTCTCAGCCCTCTCTAGCTTGGGAAGCTGTAGCTTCTAAGAGTGAGGGTATGGATCAGGCAAAAGTAGATTCTTCTCTTCAAGTAGGGCATCCAAAATTAGTAACTTCTATGGGCCTTTCACCAGTGTTGAGTATTGGACTAGATTGTTGGGAGAATTCTACATCTTCACAATTAAACTTCTCAAAATCTTGTCAAGATGATTTATTTTAGAGAGCTGGAGTCTCTACTGAAATGGCTATAGCTACTGTACCATCCTTTGTCGTCACTGCAACTTCCAATATGCCAAAATTCTATAGTCCCAAAAATTAGAAGATACCTTGATCCCTTAGGGCTACAGGGGTCACTTACTATGGCAGATGCCAGAGCTTTTGTCAATGGTGCCATTTCCATATGTATCAACCTCATTATAACCTGCAACTCTTGGACTAGGCATATCAAGCAGGGATGGTACCACCTCCTCTTTGCACAACCAATCTACCTCCACCAGTCCTACTTGAATGGTGCACACACTATTGATGGGATGAAACACAAGACTTCAAGAAAAAAATGTCTTTGAGAAGCATTACAAACAACATCTTGCAAAGCAACTTCTATCTCTAGGAAATGTGTGCCAAGATGAAGCTATTGCCAGAGGTGGGACTCAGGATGGCCTTCACACTAGTAGCTTAGTAGGAGCCCAAGCAAGCCAATCACAGTTATGACAAGTAGCCAGCCAAGAGCTATCCAAGATCTTCTTCCATTTTTTCCTCCATCTTTTAAAAAAGATCTTCAATGCTGCCTATCTTTGGGTTTCAAGAAGAACAAAATATGAGCTCTCTTGAAGCAACAGATGCCTTAGCTGATGTTTAGCACTTGAAAAAAGAAAAATTGAGCATTTCTTGCCAAGATTTGTGGGAAAGGGCTGTTGATAACATCATGGATGCTGAAAAGAAGCCTTGAAGAAGAAGAAGAAAAAAAGAAAAGTTTGCTCCTTAAAGCCTCTTCAAAGCCATCAATAATGGTGCTCCACTTGTTGAGAATGAAGAGTAGAGAAAGATTCAAAAATAAAATGTCTGTAAAACTTCATGATCTATAGGATAGAAGAAGATCTCTACCAAAAACTCCATGAAAGCTTGAAGAAAGAGTAAAGGGAAGACTCTCTTGAAAAGTAACCATATTTTATTTCCCTTCTAAGCTTGGTTAACTCTCATTTGACCTAGTTACCTCAAAATTGCATGAAAATTTGATGATGACTTGCCATTTTAACCTTCCACCACCATATCTGTCCTTGAAGATCTCCAGATATAGTCTTCATCTAACTATAGATGTCCTGCAAGCCACTGCTGGTCACTATCTATGTCTAGTACTTGCAGTCCTTGTCTGAAATTGGTTTTTATGGTAAAAATTGAACTGAAATAGAGAAAAATGGATCAAAGACCAATGCTCTGATACCACTTGTCAAGAAGTGAGCTGGTGAGAGAGAAAAATGAGAGAGGAGACTGCAGAAGAGAGAGATGGAGTGCCGAAGTGAGAGAAAGAGAGTGACATGGAGAGAGGAAGACTAGAAAGAAGAAGAGAGATGGTTGGAAGCCATGAAAGTATAGGAGGAGCTAGAGAGAGATGAAGGAAAAAGTTGTATTATTGTGTAAAAATTGATTTTTGTACATGTGGCCTTTGCCCTTTTATATGCCCCTAATTCATCTCTTTACATAATAGTTAACTTGTAAGCTATTATCTATGATTGGAGTTATACAAACTTCATATACTATACATGTAGGAACATTCACTTAAAGAGGTGCACACCAACACAATGAGGTGGAGGGGAGATATTTAATTCCATGAAGAGATAAGGTCTAGAAATGGTCTTGGAGTTTCTTTTATTTTTTCACATGTATAGCTTAGGTTCAATTCTTGCATTTTGATTCCTATGAATAGATGACCATATAGATGTATGGCTAAAAATCTAAGTATAGTTTGGGTTAATTAAACTAACATTTTATTACATTTGTTATAGAGACTACTAATTTATTTGTTCTCAATGTTAATTTCATGAAGCAATTAAGCTCATAAGTGCTAGACAATGTACTCATACTAGCACAATTTACAATGGGTGTACACAAGTTAACTTGTAAGTTCTTATCTATGACTAGTTTACATTCAAAGTTGTACATAATAAGATTATCATGAATATATGGCATTTTCAAGATTACTAAAGGGTTAGAGAAGTAATCATAATAGTGGATTTCAATTCTAGATTATGCAAAGTTCATATATTTTTATACTCTTACATAAAAGACACTCACACAAAGAGATGCACAGCAATACAATGAGTGGATGAGAGATACTAATTTGATGTCTAGAACTAGTCTTGGAGTTTCTTTAGTTTTTTCACATGTATAGCCTATGTTCAATTCTTGAAATTTGCTATGATTGGGTGACCATGCATATGTACTGCTAAACATGCCAGTATAGAGACTAATATTTTGTTGGCCTCAATGCTAATCTCATGAGGTACTCAAACTCGTACTTAAACTCATAAGTGCTAGACAATGAACTCATACTAGCACAATTTACAATGGGTATAAAAAAGTTCACTTCTAAGTTCTTATAGGGTGTTTATTCAAAGTTTGTAAATCATAATATTATCACAAATTTATGGGGTTGCATATGGTATTTTCAAGAGCACTAAAGGGTTAGAGGAGTAATCATACTAATGGATTTCAGTTGTAGATTATACTCTTGACCATATTGAACTTCTTGAAAAGATCTTACAATGTGTTTATTATGAAGGATACATAAAGGAGTTGAATGAATTATGTAGTATGGGAAAATTGAAGAATATTTCCAATGGTTACAAAGGTTACCTAATAGTTTCCCACCATCACAATAAAGGGCGATTACTTTATCACGCTTGGTTCAAAGAGAGTAAATAATGAGGGGAAGGTGACAAATTAACCCCTCTCTCCATAAAGAAAAGTCTCACTTTGATCCTCTAAAAAGACACAAGGTCGGTTCTAAATTTTATCTTTCTAGGATGGAGCTCTTCCTAATTTGTTGATCTTGCATTTTGTGGGAAACCTCTCAGCTTCCTGAGACCACCCTACCATAGGATCAATCTATCAAGGACCTGCCCTCTTGTTTTCAATTTAAAATGGATTTTCTTAATTATCTAATTCCCTAGCACGGTTAATGTGACATCTAGAGACAACTTCTTTAATTAATCCCAATAGCGTGAGGTTCCTTCATGCAATGTTACATACAAACACAAAGACAAGTTGAAAGAAATCTTCAAAAAAAAGTTTTTTATTCTAGTTGAGAAATATTTCTTTATTTATATCAATATATCTGTCCAAAATAGGACCCGCCACCCCAAAGGCATTACCACCAATTTTCACCCTAGCACATTAGGCCTTATAGCAAGCCATCTTGACCTTGTAGAGTAGTCTTTAATGCTCAAGGGATTTATGGCTATAGCCCCCTTGCACCCTTGCCATCTCCTAGCTAACTATGCCCCCTACCAAGAGACCTCTCTCTCTCAAAGCCCTAGCATCCCGAGTAGTAAGTGTAATCCCTTGGTGAAGGGCTCCCATAGCTATCCTTTGGGAAATTATTTCTTGGCTACATCTCTACTTCTTCTATTACTAGAGGTAGCTCCATCTCTTCCATCTCTAGAATCTCTGGTTCTTGGACTATCTCTATATTCTTCTATGGCATTAGAGTGCTCTGTACTATACTATAATGTATTCTGCTGCTCTATGGCTCTGTTGGGAGCTTGAACTTGATAGATTTTGTAGGTGAAATATTTTATTTTGGAATCATAGGTTCTCTTTTCTTGGCTCATGTTATTGTAGTTACTTCCAATTCTACTAAGTTGGAGGTAGGTTCTTAATTCTTATATTGATTATCTATAGCATTAGCCTCGAGACTAGGACAATCTTTAGTAATGTGGCCTTCTCCTTTGCATTCACTACTAAGAGGCTTGTAATCCATGGATCTTCTAGGGTTTGGACAGTTTGGGAAGATGTGACCTTTCTCTCCACATATGTAGCATTTCACTTTGGATCTTTGTCTCCTACCAAACTGTCTTGCTCTAAAACTTTGGGCAAGGAACTTCCTCAAATTGAAATTAGGACCAAATTCTTTAGGCTTTGAGCTAATGTCTTTGGTTGTCATCTTGGATTCCAATAAGCTGTACCTTGCTTCTTCATCTTTCTTCTTTTTGTCATGTATCTCCTTCAAAGATCAAATATCCTCTATGTGGTTCTTTCTCAAGAAATAAGAACAGAAGGCTCCAAGGATGGTTGGCTTTTGGGTGCATTTAGTGGTTGTATGTCTCACTTGATGGCACTTTTCACATTAAGTTTTTGATCTCATAACATCCCTTCCTGCTCCCATAGTGGCTAATAGGCTAACAATATTCACTTTTAGTGTCTATGACTATTCTATAATCACATCCATGAGCTCCTTCTTAGTATTTTCAATAATTGAGTTGTTACACAAGAATTTCTTAAATTTTTTTCCTCCTAGATCACTTACAGTAGGATTTTGAGAAGTCTCTATAATTTCCAAATAGACTAGTTGGGTTGATACATAGGGTCATCTATTGTGATTCTAGTTCAATTTTCCTATTTGGGCTATTAACTATTGATTCTAGTTGGTAGGGTCCCACTATTGTTATTGCTTTGCCGTTGGGGGAACCATGAGACCACCATTATTGTGGCTGAACCATCATTTGAGGCAATGTCTGTGGTAGCCACTATGGATTAAATGCATTGTACTAACCTACTGCATGCATCTAAGATTAGGGATAGGGAATAGTCCTTGAAATCGCATTTGGTGGATACATCATTCCTGGCATTGAAGGAGATAGGACTCTAGATAATCTTGCTTCAGCTTCATCATATAGTCTTGCACCTTTGATTGCAGTTTGTAGATTAGTTAGTATTCTCAATTCCACAAACTTTCAAACCTTTGATTGTAGGCCCCTAAGAAAAACTCACTTCTGGATGCCTTCATCCAAGTTGGTCTTCTCAATTCCACAAACTTTCAAATATTTGATTGTAGGACCCTAAGAAAAACTCCCTTCTGGATGCCTTCATCCAAGTTATGGTTGGTCTATCTCTTTAGTATGGATTCCATTCTAGAGACATATGCTTCCACCCATTCTCCAAAGGACTGATTCAAATTCATAAACTCCTCTCGCATTCACTCTTCAAAACCTTCATGCTTGAATTCAGTGAGAAATACCACCTTCAGTCCCATATGCTAAAAGTTCTTATTGCTTGTCTCTCATACCATTGAAACGTCCTGACTTTAAAAGTGGTAGGGAATATCACCAACTAATGCTATAGGGTTTTGGAATTGTTAGCCACACAAGCTACCATGAACTCGACTACATGAAGATCAGAGTCTTCATTGTAGCCTCCCTTGAAAATTGGCAATGAAACTACATTCTTTGGCATGTTATCAACATTTTCAGGATGAATCTAGCTAGAAAGGGAATCTTGATTCGCCATTGGGACATCTATGAGAAGTGCCACAAAGATGTTAAATAAGGCTTTTGCTACTAGCTCATTCTTAGCTTTTATTTTTCCATTCTCTCTTCTCATATACCTCTAGATTCATTCTAGTGCCTTCCTCTTTATCACATCATTTATCAGGGAGTTGGCTCCACCCAATTTGTTGGTACTTTATAGAAGGGAAACACAAGGGCTTTAGTATCTGGAAGACTCTCTTGCCATCAATATTTCCTTTGCTTATTTCTTTTCACAATCTTTGAATTCTACTTTTATGCCATTGTAGAAAGGAATGTATTCTATTCTGAAGTTATTGAAATTCATTATTTTGAAAATTGCCATAGTGCCATCATTTTGATAGTAGCAACTTTGGAGGGTCTCAACAATGGCATAGATTGTGAAGAATACTCTATTTACTAACTTCCAATGGGTTGCCAATTGGAAATTGTCAGTGCACTAAGCATCCCTTGTGTCTTATTGTTGTACATCCATGAACAAGTCCTAGCTCTTTTCCTTCTTATTCTTGTGGACCTCCATGAACAAGTCCCATCCCTTGTGTATTATTGTTGTGCGTCCACGAACAAGTCCCAACTCTTTTCCTTCATATTCTTGTCGACCTCATTGAACATGACTCTTGGAGCTTCTTCACAATATCCCACTTAATAATATCTAGAAACTCCTCAATGAAGGTCAAATCTTCCATTGACGTTCATTCTCTCTATTTCTACTCCAACTTTTTCCTAAATAGGTTGACACAAAAATGCATGTCTATGTTGCTTTTGTAGATAGGGATGATATTTTTTCACATAAGGCCCACATCAAGATAGCATTGTACTCTCACCATTAGGGAATGAATCTTTTTAAAAAGGTAGTGTTACCTATGAATCCTACTAATTCTTTTGTAGTATTTGGAAGCTTACAATCTTATGTGTTTCTTTTTCTCTTCAATAGTGCCATTTTGTTAATTTCCAACCTCCTACAGGTGCTTGTTGATGGCAGTTTTCCCCAACTATGCACCAAAACATGGAGCTCTCTAGAGGACATCAAAGAAATGGGAAAAGACTACAAGAAAATCTATATTGTCATACCAAAATACTTTTTCATGCATTTACAAAACCACAAGAAAAAGAGCACCACAAATATGAATTCTCTATCTAGCATCATAAAATGAATCTCCCACGGATTTATCACAACTTATTCTTCATATCCACAAACCAAAAATGAAATATATACAAATGAATAATCAATATTTATTCATGATTCATAGCCTTCTTCCTTCAATCTCTTATAGATACAACATTTGCACAGAAAATTGATTATCTTTTGCTTAATCTCTTTGTCATGTATGCTCTTAATCACTTATAATCTGAGGCTTCCAAGATGCAAATTGATACTTAAATCGCAAATGTGGTGGTTTTGTTGGCTCCAAAAGGAGGGTAAAACCTATGGATACCTACTCAAAAATCTTCCAGATCACTCCTTCTTCTTCTTGTTGTTAGCTGCCTATAAACTACGATCACGATGCACGTGATTTCACCAATCCTTCTTTTTGTGTTAAATCTCCAAAATTGCTTGAAAAAACCATTTACTTTTTTTTACATGACACCATGTTCTAGAAGTTTTCATAGCTTTTTAGGATATTTATAATAAGAAATATCCAAAATGTATTAAAAATATGCTAGTTTTATAAAAAAATCTAGTATTTTTGGACCATCCATACTATATACACTGACATAATGACTAATATGGCTCATAACTCTCGTTCATGTGGGAACTTCCATGAAAGGTGGCTATAGTCTTTGTTAATCCAGAAAAAATATCAGGTTACGATCCTTAGTTTTTTTTTTTTTTTTTGTCAAGATCTTCTCTATTTAATGATTTTAGAGTTCTTCAAGTGCATATTGCAAGAAGTCGGGAAGATTTTAAATCAAAGTCGAGATATCACAATTGTGTAAAAATTAACAAAACTACCTTGACTTGATTGATTATTGTGACTTAGAGTTAAAGAGTAGCTCTTTTATAGATACTCAGTGTATAATTTCTCTTAGGTATTGTACTTTATAGATATTTATGGTTTATGAAGAGGATCGAAATGTGTTATCTTGAGTTGCAACCTAAGTATATGTGGGATTTCTATATATGTATTATTTCTCAAGCTCTAGCACTCTTTGGAGGATTATGTCAAAAAATCTATCAACCCTTGTGGGATACTTAAGGATGTTATTTGGATTCTATTTTTGTATTGAAGAGTTGTTATGCTTGTTAGAAGAAAATATTATTTTTATTAGTTTGAGGGTAGGCTGTTTGCTTGATTTTCAATTGGACTTTTGGGACTTCCTTGAGGGGGGAGAGTTGTACTCATTCAAAGAATTACTATGAGGGTTTGATACACAGGTGGATCATCTCCATGATCGCACTACAAAATAAGATGCCAATTTAGGAAAGGAACCCAAAAGGGTACTACTCAATACACTTACAAAAGGTTGAGTGGTGTGAAGGCCATCATTGAATGTTGGTTTACTCCTATGGCAACCTATAAGTTAGGAGGATCTGGAAAACCCATGTTGTGCCTAAGATAGAGATGGAAAAACCTCCATGACTTGATGTCTGTAGACATTGGAATATTCTATTCTAGATAAAGGGTGGATTATGGATTATGTAGATGGGACTTGGAGATGGATATCTAGGTGTTTGGATACAAATCTTGATGTAAGGGATAAAACACTAGATTGGCCTTGCACCTGGGAGAATGTGTGGATAAATAGATTATTTTTACTATCTTCTAAAGAGTGTTTGATCTTGTCTTTGTGTTTGTGTATAAATAACATGAATGAACCTCATGCTAATGAGATTAATTAAGGAAGTCATTCTTGTATGTTTCATTAATTGTGCTAAGTAAGCAAATAATTTAGAAACCTCATCTTAGATGGGAAGTGAGAGGCCAGATCCCTGATGGATCCCTCCTATGGTTGGATGGTCTTGGTAAGCCATGAGTTTCCTTTTAAAATGTTACAATTATGAGGTTTTAGGGAAGAGGTAGATGATGACTATCTTAACAAATACTTTAGCATCTAACCTTGTATCATTTTAGAGGGCTGAGGTGTACCTTTGCCTGATGTGCAAAGGGACCTAATGTGCAAAGGGATAGGTCTGCTTTGATTGGAGCTACTTCGCATAAGAAGCTACTCAACAACTAATGCTAGATAAACCATTAGTGAGCATAATCCTATTTATAGCCTTAAATTCATATCAATCCTCGTGGGAATGGAGCAGATCTTCCCTTACAAGGTAGATCAAGCGAGCTTAGACAACAATGTCCATGATATTCCAACAAAGTTATAAACAAGTGTTGCCTAGGACTATCTCTTGATGGCTTACCCAAATCATGTCATCAAGCATTCATTTGATATGCATGTTACACGTGGTATCAAAGAAAAATCATAAGAAGAAGTTATTAGTAATTTATGCATGTGTTTACTCAAGATTTTTGACTTGTGAGCTAAAGAGAGAAATAGCTTATAATAATCCTAAAGAAAATATCATAAGCGATATGATCTTGGACTTCTAGGTACCTTTTGCAACATAGATGATGAGCTCTAAGAAAATAAATTCCTCTTGAAATCAAAGTAAGTTCCTAAACTCACAAGGAAAGGATCCAATGTCAAGACTAATGATTTAGTGAAGTGTGAATCAAACCCCTTGAAGATTTTTTGATATGGCAGGAACAAGTGTAGCTAATAAGGCTATGATCACAAAGCTATGGCTCATAGATGAGGCACACTTGTGCTGAAAGAAGTGGTATCGGGACAACACTATCACTAAAATCCTTGTTAGTTGGAAGATATTAAGAAGGACTTGATGCATTCCTATAATTTTATCAATATGAATGAGTTATTTTCCTTGTGCTAGCTGGGATTAAATCTAGAAATCTTATTTTCTAGATTTGGGACACTTCATACTACTCAATGGGTGGTAAAATTTTGACATAGAATAAATCAACCCTTTGATGCTTGTGTAAATTCCCTAAGATTGATTGACGTGCAATAGGCTCTTATACAAGCAAAAGCCTTTATTGGGCCAAATGGATATCAGCTTCTTGAAGATATATATTTCTCAAAGAGTACTAGTGAAGACCATGATGATTCATAGGACCAATGAAAAAGGTATCACAAGTGTAATGAGAAAGGGCACATCTAAAAGAGGTGGTCCAATCATAAATGCTTCTATTGCACTTAAGCTAGGGCATATCCAAGATCATTGCCCTGAAGTGGATCAAGAAGATGAAAAACCAATAGCAAAATGAAGACGTACAAGTTTAGCATTTCCCTTCTTTTAGAATTGCATAATGATGAAGGCCTAGAACCCATTATATTATTTGAAGGTGATTAGAGATTAGAAATCTTTAAAGAATCTTCATGAGATGTAATACATCATCTTGAAATGGCTATTGTACCATAAAATATAGCAATGAATTAAGTTTGAGTTCTTGTGTGCACTCCAAAGAAAGGCATCTCCATCACCCTTAAGGATTTTTTTCCCATTTCATCATCAAGTACTCTCATTGCAAGAGGTCTCTTCATCACTTTTTGAAGGTCTATCATGCAAAGGCTCTATCCTTGCAAAGGTTCTATCACCTCCTTCCTAGCTGTTTCAAACCCAAGTAGTGAATCATCAATTCAAATGAAGGATAGGAGTGTCACACAAAGGGTCTATCAATCACAATGGCCCCAAAGATAAGGATCTTAAGAGTTGTAAGTGCTAGAGCTATGAATGGAACTGTGAGTGTGGACAATGCCCTAATACCAAACACTCAATCACTATTCCTTTGCTTTTGAATAGAGTCTTAAAATAATGAAGGACTTAGGTTTGATCAATATTAGAATTGATAGAATTTATAAGGCTAAGCACAAGCTAAAGTATGCAAGATTTCCTTAAGTAATGCAATGATAGTAAATTTCAATTCTAGGGCTATTTTGATTAAGAGAAACCTTCTAAGTAAATGATCATTATTAGATTTACAAAAGAGAAACCCTCTTAGATGTAAACAATAGGAATAAATAGACTCTCTTGGAAAATTAATTTAGATTTCTTTTGTTGAAATCAATTCATATTGGGCTAAGTTAAAATAAACTTAGATGTTTAAAGTAGCTAGCATGATATTTAAATATTGAATAAAAATTGTCCTTCTTTTAAAGATTAGATACTTAGATTTTCCTTTAGAATTCAACTAGGCCTCATACTAAATTTAACAAATTGGATTCCTTTATAAGAATACTTTTGTACTTTAATAACATGTTTTATTTATCACAAAAGTGAGATGGGGTCAAGTTTGGATAGGTTAGATTTAACAATGATATGATGCTGTGATAATTGCCAAGATGAAACCAATGGGAGTTTCCATTGATCTTTCCTTTGGGACTCTACATATTTGGATAGAAAACTTTATGATAATTACCTCAACATTTGAGAATCCAAGTGTTCATACCTCTAGATAACCTTGACAACACATAGAAACATGCTAAAAATTGCTCGAAATTTTTAATAAAATTGTATACATCTCATACACTATTTCCATATTTTTATATTAATTCAATGCAAATACGGTCATAGTTATTGTCTTTGGAGAACGGTCTAGCAGTCCAATAAGAGGGAAAAGAAGGATGTTACATTGAGCATAGTGTTCTAGGACTTGTAGTAGAGAAAAAGGGGTTATTGCTAATCTTCGTAGAAGCAATAAGTTGCAAGGCAAGTTAGAGCTAGAGAGAGGGATTAAAGCTCTACTAGGGATGATAAAGTCAAGACATTCAGAGGTCTTAGCTCAGATAGCTAAGGGTGTAGCTAATCTTGCAAAATGCTAGTCCCAAAGCAACATAAGGGCAGAGGAAAGGAAGGTTCTTGCTTATAGAAGGTGATACGAGTATCTAAGGAATGTTCTCAGGAGGATATAAGAAGACTAGTGAAAAAGAACTCTCAGTGCAAGTTCTATCCATCAAGCAGAATTAAGGAAATTACAACAGTTATCATGAGTAAAGGTATATTTGCTGTAAACATGACATTCAAGAGATATATTCCATACATGGATAGTGTCAAGATTGTGGGAGAGAAGGAAGGAGTCTCACTTGTAGCTTTCTTGGTTGCACAATGGGGGAATACACACATAGGTGGAGGCTGAAAACAAATTTCCTCTTCTTAGTTGTGTAAGCCAAAAGAACTCTAGTACAAAGAAATAGAAGAACCCTATATATGGGTCTCAAACCAAACTCAACTAACTACGGTGGCATACTAACTGAGCCACGAACTAGAGTAGATAAGGATAGCTATCATGTAGCTATTATTCATGGGTGGTGTATCAACCGCATCTGCAACTTACACATCGGTGACATAAATGCACAACGGTCACCCTGGCATATCACGAGTGGAGCTCGATATCTCAACACTCCCCCTCGAGCTCAATCCCAATTCCTGCACACCAAGCAGGTCTCTGAACTTGCGCAGCTTCTCTGCGCCCAATGCCTTCGTAAATATGTCAGCTACCTGATCCTCTGTGCTGACATAAACTAGATCAATAAGACCTAGTAAGACCCTCTCCCGCACATAGTGATAATGCACCTCAATGTGCTTTGTTCTAGCATGATAGATTGGGTTATTTGCCAAGTGTATACTACTCATGTTGTCACAATAAATGACAACTGGCCCATCTGTAGGCTGATGTATATCATAAAGTAGCTTATGCAACCAAGCTACGCAGCCATTGCTGCGCCCCTGTACTCAGCCTCTGTGCTCGACAAGGCAACTGTAGGCTGTTTCTTGCTGCTCCAAGTGACTGTAGCACTCCCAAAAGAGAACACATATCCACTGGTAGATCGTCTATCAGAAATAGTACCAGCCCAATCAGCATCAGTGTATCCATGCAACTGTATCTGAACCCCAGTCTCATAAAATAGTCCATACTGCAATGTGGACTTCACATACCTGAGCATGCGTCTAGCCGCATTCAAATGCGGTTTCCTTGGAGCCTGCATAAATAGACTTACCAATCCAACAGCATAGCTCAAATCTGGCCTGGTAATAGTCATATAAATCAAACTTCCTACTATGCGTCTGTACATAGTAGGGTCTTCTAGAAGCTCACCTGCATCTGCGCTCAGCTTCACATTTTGCTCCAAAAGAATTGAAATAGGCTTACAGCCTGTCATCCCATATTTGGACAACATGTCCAATCCATACTGCCTCTGCAAGAGCTGTATCCCACTTGGTGATCTAATCACCTCAATGCCCAAGAAATAACGCAGCTCTCCCAAATCCTTCATCTCAAACTTTTGCTTCAATAGCATTTTCACATGAAGGATATCTTCATCACTGTCACTTGTCATAATCAAATCATCAACATAAATGACAAGTAGCATAATACCTTTCTCTATTTTTCTCACATAAAGTGAGAAATCTGCCTTGGAAATCTGAAAGCCAATAGTGACAAGATACTGTCCTATCTTGTCAGACCATGCTCTAGGTGCTTGCTTCAAGCCATACAAAGCTTTCTTCAACCTGCAAACAAACTCAGGATGAACAACATGCACATAACCTGGTGGCTGCTCCATATAGAGCTCTTCTTGCAAATCACCATGCAAGAAGGCATTCTTTACATCCATCTGATGTAAAGACCATCCCTTTGATGCAGCCATAGCATTGACTGCTCTTACGGTTGCCATCCTTGCAACCGGACTGAATGTTTCTTCATAGTCAATGCCATATGTTTGTGCATACCCCTTGACTACTAATCTTGCCTTGTATCTGTTCACAGAACCATCTGCATTGTGCTTCACCTTATAAACCCACTAACAGCCAATTGCATTTTTACCTTTAGGCAAAGGTACCAATTCCCATGTAGCATTTGCTTCCAAGGCATCCATTTCTTCATCCATGGCTTTCTCCCATTTTTCTTTTCCCATGGCTTGCTCAAAAGAAGTGGGTTCTGGTTCCTGTATCACTTTGACCATATATTCATAGTGAATGGCTGCAAATCCATCATATTTCAGCCTATCCATAGGATACCTAGCTCTGGTAGACCTGCGCAAAGTAGGTTCACTCCCAGGTGCTCTCAAAACATCCATGGTCTTCCTTACTCCAGGTGTAACAATAGAAGGAATATCCAACTCATCATCAATGCTTTGTTCTGAGCCACTGGATTCACCATCCACATAAGAGTGACCTGCATTCACATCAAACATGGGCTGATCTACCTTCTCTTTTCCTTTTCGTGATACCTGCATACCACTATCTACATTGCTTTGAGAAGATTCTCCTGATCTCAATCTGCCTGTCCATGGCGAAGAATGTGAACCACTACTAGAGGACGCTCCAGGTCCACTAATATTTTGTGACTGCTGTTGTGAATTCTGTGCAGCATTACCATTTTGTGCATCTACATCATCAATCACATTTACTGGTTTATACCAGCTACTCATCTCATCAAAAACAACATCTCTGCTCACTATAAACTTACGAGTAGAAGGGTTATAGCATCTATACCCTTTTGGCTGCAGAGAGTAACCAATAAAGATGCACTTCTTAGCTTTTGGATCCAACTTGGATCTCAACTCATCTGGCACATGTACATAGGCAATGCAACCAAAAATTTTCAAATGAGAAATATCCGGTTTCCTACCAGTATACCTCTCCTCTGGAGTCATCCCATGTATTGCTGCAGTGGGAGTCTTGTTCATTATATAGACTGCTGTAGCAACTGCTTCAGCCCAGTAAAAATCTGGCAAGTCTTTTTCGTTGAGCATGGCACGAGATACCTCTCCAATATGCCTGTTTTTCCTTTCTGCAATTCCATTTTGTTGTGGGGTATGACTGCATGAATATTGCTGCTTTATGCCATGCTCCTGCAGGAACCTTGCAAACTCATTTGAGAGGTACTCTCCTCCTCCATCTGACCTTAGGCATTTTATTTGCAGACCTGTTTCTTTTTCAACCATAGCTTTAAGAGTTTTGAAATGCCCAAACACTTCACTTTTCTTTTTCATAAAATACACCCAAACTTTTCTACTATAGTCATCAATAAAAGTGACAAAATAATGACAACCTCCAAGAGATGTAGCTTTAGTAGTCCACACATCAGAGTGGATTAATTCCAATGGCTTCTTACTCTCTTGAACATGTCTAGGAAATGGTTTCCTTGCCTGTTTTCCAAATTGAGAGACTTCACATACCTTATGCATTTCTGCAACCTTGAATTTAGGGAATCCTGCAACAATATTTTGGGTCTGCATTGATTTAAGTCACTGTACATTAACATGACAAATCTTTAAAGAATCTTCATGAGATGTAATACATCATCTTGAAATGGCTATTGTACCATAAAATATAGCAATGAATTAAGTTTGAGTTCTTGTGTGCACTCCAAAGAAAGGCATCTCCATCACCCTTAAGGATTTTTTTCCCATTTCATCATCAAGTACTCTCATTGCAAGAGGTCTCTTCATCACTTTTTGAAGGTCTATCATGCAAAGGCTCTATCCTTGCAAAGGTTCTATCACCTCCTTCCTAGCTGTTTCAAACCCAAGTAGTGAATCATCAATTCAAATGAAGGATAGGAGTGTCACACAAAGGGTCTATCAATCACAATGGCCCCAAAGATAAGGATCTTAAGAGTTGTAAGTGCTAGAGCTATGAATGGAACTGTGAGTGTGGACAATGCCCTAATACCAAACACTCAATCACTATTCCTTTGCTTTTGAATAGAGTCTTAAAATAATGAAGGACTTAGGTTTGATCAATATTAGAATTGATAGAATTTATAAGGCTAAGCACAAGCTAAAGTATGCAAGATTTCCTTAAGTAATGCAATGATAGTAAATTTCAATTCTAGGGCTATTTTGATTAAGAGAAACCTTCTAAGTAAATGATCATTATTAGATTTACAAAAGAGAAACCCTCTTAGATGTAAACAATAGGAATAAATAGACTCTCTTGGAAAATTAATTTAGATTTCTTTTGTTGAAATCAATTCATATTGGGCTAAGTTAAAATAAACTTAGATGTTTAAAGTAGCTAGCATGATATTTAAATATTGAATAAAAATTGTCCTTCTTTTAAAGATTAGATACTTAGATTTTCCTTTAGAATTCAACTAGGCCTCATACTAAATTTAACAAATTGGATTCCTTTATAAGAATACTTTTGTACTTTAATAACATGTTTTATTTATCACAAAAGTGAGATGGGGTCAAGTTTGGATAGGTTAGATTTAACAATGATATGATGCTGTGATAATTGCCAAGATGAAACCAATGGGAGTTTCCATTGATCTTTCCTTTGGGACTCTACATATTTGGATAGAAAACTTTATGATAATTACCTCAACATTTGAGAATCCAAGTGTTCATACCTCTAGATAACCTTGACAACACATAGAAACATGCTAAAAATTGCTCGAAATTTTTAATAAAATTGTATACATCTCATACACTATTTCCATATTTTTATATTAATTCAATGCAAATACGGTCATAGTTATTGTCTTTGGAGAACGGTCTAGCAGTCCAATAAGAGGGAAAAGAAGGATGTTACATTGAGCATAGTGTTCTAGGACTTGTAGTAGAGAAAAAGGGGTTATTGCTAATCTTCGTAGAAGCAATAAGTTGCAAGGCAAGTTAGAGCTAGAGAGAGGGATTAAAGCTCTACTAGGGATGATAAAGTCAAGACATTCAGAGGTCTTAGCTCAGATAGCTAAGGGTGTAGCTAATCTTGCAAAATGCTAGTCCCAAAGCAACATAAGGGCAGAGGAAAGGAAGGTTCTTGCTTATAGAAGGTGATACGAGTATCTAAGGAATGTTCTCAGGAGGATATAAGAAGACTAGTGAAAAAGAACTCTCAGTGCAAGTTCTATCCATCAAGCAGAATTAAGGAAATTACAACAGTTATCATGAGTAAAGGTATATTTGCTGTAAACATGACATTCAAGAGATATATTCCATACATGGATAGTGTCAAGATTGTGGGAGAGAAGGAAGGAGTCTCACTTGTAGCTTTCTTGGTTGCACAATGGGGGAATACACACATAGGTGGAGGCTGAAAACAAATTTCCTCTTCTTAGTTGTGTAAGCCAAAAGAACTCTAGTACAAAGAAATAGAAGAACCCTATATATGGGTCTCAAACCAAACTCAACTAACTACGGTGGCATACTAACTGAGCCACGAACTAGAGTAGATAAGGATAGCTATCATGTAGCTATTATTCATGGGTGGTGTATCAACCGCATCTGCAACTTACACATCGGTGACATAAATGCACAACGGTCACCCTGGCATATCACGAGTGGAGCTCGATATCTCAACACTCCCCCTCGAGCTCAATCCCAATTCCTGCACACCAAGCAGGTCTCTGAACTTGCGCAGCTTCTCTGCGCCCAATGCCTTCGTAAATATGTCAGCTACCTGATCCTCTGTGCTGACATAAACTAGATCAATAAGACCTAGTAAGACCCTCTCCCGCACATAGTGATAATGCACCTCAATGTGCTTTGTTCTAGCATGATAGATTGGGTTATTTGCCAAGTGTATACTACTCATGTTGTCACAATAAATGACAACTGGCCCATCTGTAGGCTGATGTATATCATAAAGTAGCTTATGCAACCAAGCTACGCAGCCATTGCTGCGCCCCTGTACTCAGCCTCTGTGCTCGACAAGGCAACTGTAGGCTGTTTCTTGCTGCTCCAAGTGACTGTAGCACTCCCAAAAGAGAACACATATCCACTGGTAGATCGTCTATCAGAAATAGTACCAGCCCAATCAGCATCAGTGTATCCATGCAACTGTATCTGAACCCCAGTCTCATAAAATAGTCCATACTGCAATGTGGACTTCACATACCTGAGCATGCGTCTAGCCGCATTCAAATGCGGTTTCCTTGGAGCCTGCATAAATAGACTTACCAATCCAACAGCATAGCTCAAATCTGGCCTGGTAATAGTCATATAAATCAAACTTCCTACTATGCGTCTGTACATAGTAGGGTCTTCTAGAAGCTCACCTGCATCTGCGCTCAGCTTCACATTTTGCTCCAAAAGAATTGAAATAGGCTTACAGCCTGTCATCCCATATTTGGACAACATGTCCAATCCATACTGCCTCTGCAAGAGCTGTATCCCACTTGGTGATCTAATCACCTCAATGCCCAAGAAATAACGCAGCTCTCCCAAATCCTTCATCTCAAACTTTTGCTTCAATAGCATTTTCACATGAAGGATATCTTCATCACTGTCACTTGTCATAATCAAATCATCAACATAAATGACAAGTAGCATAATACCTTTCTCTATTTTTCTCACATAAAGTGAGAAATCTGCCTTGGAAATCTGAAAGCCAATAGTGACAAGATACTGTCCTATCTTGTCAGACCATGCTCTAGGTGCTTGCTTCAAGCCATACAAAGCTTTCTTCAACCTGCAAACAAACTCAGGATGAACAACATGCACATAACCTGGTGGCTGCTCCATATAGAGCTCTTCTTGCAAATCACCATGCAAGAAGGCATTCTTTACATCCATCTGATGTAAAGACCATCC
Source organism: Lygodium microphyllum (assembly GCF_053477565.2). Lineage (NCBI taxonomy): Eukaryota > Viridiplantae > Streptophyta > Polypodiopsida > Schizaeales > Lygodiaceae > Lygodium > Lygodium microphyllum. The sequence continues at coordinate 67,879,654 of NC_141151.1, read as the reverse complement.
CTTTGATGCAGCCATAGCATTGACTGCTCTTACGGTTGCCATCCTTGCAACCGGACTGAATGTTTCTTCATAGTCAATGCCATATGTTTGTGCATACCCCTTGACTACTAATCTTGCCTTGTATCTGTTCACAGAACCATCTGCATTGTGCTTCACCTTATAAACCCACTAACAGCCAATTGCATTTTTACCTTTAGGCAAAGGTACCAATTCCCATGTAGCATTTGCTTCCAAGGCATCCATTTCTTCATCCATGGCTTTCTCCCATTTTTCTTTTCCCATGGCTTGCTCAAAAGAAGTGGGTTCTGGTTCCTGTATCACTTTGACCATATATTCATAGTGAATGGCTGCAAATCCATCATATTTCAGCCTATCCATAGGATACCTAGCTCTGGTAGACCTGCGCAAAGTAGGTTCACTCCCAGGTGCTCTCAAAACATCCATGGTCTTCCTTACTCCAGGTGTAACAATAGAAGGAATATCCAACTCATCATCAATGCTTTGTTCTGAGCCACTGGATTCACCATCCACATAAGAGTGACCTGCATTCACATCAAACATGGGCTGATCTACCTTCTCTTTTCCTTTTCGTGATACCTGCATACCACTATCTACATTGCTTTGAGAAGATTCTCCTGATCTCAATCTGCCTGTCCATGGCGAAGAATGTGAACCACTACTAGAGGACGCTCCAGGTCCACTAATATTTTGTGACTGCTGTTGTGAATTCTGTGCAGCATTACCATTTTGTGCATCTACATCATCAATCACATTTACTGGTTTATACCAGCTACTCATCTCATCAAAAACAACATCTCTGCTCACTATAAACTTACGAGTAGAAGGGTTATAGCATCTATACCCTTTTGGCTGCAGAGAGTAACCAATAAAGATGCACTTCTTAGCTTTTGGATCCAACTTGGATCTCAACTCATCTGGCACATGTACATAGGCAATGCAACCAAAAATTTTCAAATGAGAAATATCCGGTTTCCTACCAGTATACCTCTCCTCTGGAGTCATCCCATGTATTGCTGCAGTGGGAGTCTTGTTCATTATATAGACTGCTGTAGCAACTGCTTCAGCCCAGTAAAAATCTGGCAAGTCTTTTTCGTTGAGCATGGCACGAGATACCTCTCCAATATGCCTGTTTTTCCTTTCTGCAATTCCATTTTGTTGTGGGGTATGACTGCATGAATATTGCTGCTTTATGCCATGCTCCTGCAGGAACCTTGCAAACTCATTTGAGAGGTACTCTCCTCCTCCATCTGACCTTAGGCATTTTATTTGCAGACCTGTTTCTTTTTCAACCATAGCTTTAAGAGTTTTGAAATGCCCAAACACTTCACTTTTCTTTTTCATAAAATACACCCAAACTTTTCTACTATAGTCATCAATAAAAGTGACAAAATAATGACAACCTCCAAGAGATGTAGCTTTAGTAGTCCACACATCAGAGTGGATTAATTCCAATGGCTTCTTACTCTCTTGAACATGTCTAGGAAATGGTTTCCTTGCCTGTTTTCCAAATTGAGAGACTTCACATACCTTATGCATTTCTGCAACCTTGAATTTAGGGAATCCTGCAACAATATTTTGGGTCTGCATTGATTTAAGTCACTGTACATTAACATGACCAATGCTTTTATGCCAGATATCAATATCTGCAACTACACTGGTCCCATGTGCAAACATTGCTGCACTCAATTCAGGCATGTCTGCATCCAACGTAAACATTCTGCCCTTCTTATTTCCTTTTGCTATCAAGTGACCTTTATTTTTCATATCCTCAACAAAGCGTCCATGAGGATTAAATCTGACCTGCAAGCCCTGCTCAACCATTTGACCAAGAGAAACCAGATTCTTGGTGATATTCGGGACATGAAATACATCGGACATGTATTTCTTTTTCCCATCCTGCATAGACAAAGGAATTTTTGCAATCTGCACAATAGGATATACAGTATCATCACCAGTCTCCACAAATCCTGGTTTTTCCATTTTCCTTGCATCCTCCATCCATTCTGCATGACCTGTCATGTGGTTTGATGCACCTGAGTCAACATACCATACATCGTTGCTTTCTTCTGCACTTGTCACAGAATTATTCATGTGCTGCACCATAAACAAATGCTCATTTCTGTCATCACCCTGTCTACTAGAAGATGCATAATTCCCTTGTTGCAGTTTTCCATTCATGATGTCACTCTGCTTTTTATAGCAGTCTTTAGCCATATGACCCATTTTACCACAGTAGTAGCATTCAACATTACTGTTTGCATTTTGGCCTCTTTGCCATCCACCACGACCTCTTTGGCTCCCCCTGCCTCTAGAGTTACTACGTCCTCCTCCATGGGATTGGTTTTCTTGAGTTTGCTGCATATTCTGATTTCTACCACGGCCTCCAAATCGGCCTCCTCTACCTCTGCCTCTACCTCTTCCAACATTTGAGTAGAAGACAATTTCTTTTGAAGTTCCTTCTGAAGAAGATGCACCACCATTTCTCTGCTCCTCAGAAATTAGAAGAGCAATCAACTCCTCAAAATTAGGAAATCTTTCACGAACTGAAATGGATGTCCGAAACTGTGCATAATCCTTTCCTAGACCATTCAAGGTCACTGAAACTAAATCATCATCTTCCACTGGCGACCCAATGGAAGCAAGTGCATCTGCGATCTTCTTCACCTTCATGTGGTAGTCATTGATACTCATATTTTCTCTTTGCACATTATGCAACTCTTGCTTGAGCTGCATTTTCTTGGCTTGCGTATTTGTGCTATACATTTTTGACAAAGTATCCCATGCCTCCTTTGGCATACTTGCATCTTGAATATGCACAATCATAGAGTCTGAAATGCTGATAGACAGCCAATATATAACTTTCCTGGCTCTCTCATGCCATGCTTTAAATGCCTGCATTTGTTGTTGATTGGGAACACTCCATCTGACTTATGCTTGACCTTGTAAACCCATTTGTAGCCAGTATCTTTCTTGCATTCAAGTAAGGGCACCAAATCCCATGTGTCATTATCCATAAGTATGGTAATTTCTTCATCCATAGTTGTGGGAGCTCTTGCTCAATTGCCAAGACCCAGAGACTGCTCATTGTTTCAAGCGTTCCAAGCATCTCTAATGACTACCTCTCACATAGCCGACGCGCCTCCAAACCTATGAATATAGTGAGCTTACCTCGATGTTGAAATGAGTTGCCTCCTCCTTCTCACACACCGGTAGCTCCACGATCCTAGATGCTAGCTCAAGCATTCTCAAGCCTCCTCCTTCAAGCTCCATCCCACCATAGCCGTGGGTGTGCGAGAAAAGGGAAAAGAAGAGAAGAAGAGAAGGAGGAATGGTGAAGAGCTTCACCCTCTTGATCCCTCACTCCCACATGCTCACTCCCTCACCCTCTCCATCTCCCTCTCTCAATATCACACATACACAAACAAGGAGAAGAGAAGAAGAAGAGGAGAGAGGTTTCTTGTTAGCCACACACCAAAGAATGAGATTCCATTCACTTTTTGAACTTTATATGCAAGTCCTAAAATTCCATGGGCACCCATCCCTTTTTACATGACCGACCTTTGTGGCAATGTCCTTTTTCCTGTTTCCCTTTTCTTGCCTCATGCCTTAAGCCTACACCCGTCTATTCCTTTACAAATGGCACAGGAGGGAGCCTAGCGCTCTTTTACAAGAGTTTTTAGAGTTTTTTGAGGTGCCTTCTATTTAAAATTGTGCTTTTGCCTCAGCTTAGCTTCTAGGGGCCGCCTCTGCGACTTTGCTCTTTTTCTGTTCTTTTTCTACTTTTTGCTTCATTTTTCTACCATCTTGAATCGAGGTTAACATTACCCCCTCCGAGACGGGTCCTAGTCCCATGGCACTTCGAGGTCTCTGTTGTAGAAGAGTGGATTCTGGGCCAGGGCTGCGAGACTCATTTGATTGGGAAGATTCGATAGTGATTTGGATGGAGAACCAAAGGTGTGTGAAGTGGATGATGGGGGCCTCCAAAGTTGGTGGTTTGCAACATCTTGTTGTACCTGGAAGGAGAAAGTGCTTGACCTAAGGGGAGTGTCTACCTCGCCGTCGTGCAGTGCTCGGTGCTCGTGTTGATGGAACAAGGAGTTGGGTCTAACCCCAGGTAAGCCTAGGTGATGTCCCACACTTGAGGACCCTGTTCGTGTAAAGGGAGGTGCGGTGTGTGTAGCTTAGGTTGACAAGTCTCGAGTGTTATCTCCTTAGGTTTTTCCTACCCTTGGGGTGCCCTAAGCGTGAAGTGGGAAGGCAAAAAGGGCTAGGGGGTTAGGAACGGGGTTAGCCGACTGAGGTCACCAGACATGCCTAACTTGAGGATCCCTAGGTACAGTGATTGTGAGCTATATGCCGTGACTTGCATGTGGACATGTCACGGGCTCCTTGCTTTTTAAAAAAAAAATACTTGTTTGTTGAGGTACAGGATTCATGTAGTAGCTAATTACTAGTTATCATCATCAGAAGGTGGTGGTGAAGGGGATTTAATGGAGTGACTCAAAAATTTCCAGCTCTGTATGAAACCATTAAGGTTCAATCAGACCTGGAGAGGAGTGGTGGAGAGGAATGGATGGTTGCAGCGGGTGAACTGGCTATCACTCATATCTTCAAGAACAGTGAGATAGAAGGAAGGTAGAAGGATGGCTTGCATCATTAGGCGGGTCATCGCGCAGCTATCAATGGAATTAGGGTCAAAAAAGAGTGGGGGGAGGCCACATTCTGTCAAGGTGGGGTCTTGCCTAAGTAGGATTTTTAATAGCCTAAGATAGTTGCAAGTGGTAATGAAGGCGAGATCTGGACAGGAGGAGAAGTCAACAATAAAGCGGGTCATGGTGGCATCTAGGCTATTGGAGGTGAAAGTGAGAGCTTCGGCTAAGATGGTAGTACAGGGGTTATATATAATGGGGAAGTTGTAACGGCCATGGGTGTTTGCATCAAAGTCTACTCCTGCCCTACGAGAATATGCCATATACGTGGGGTTGTTTCTCTCAAGAGGGAAGGTATTACAAAAATTCATCCATGTGAACACGTTGTCATCGCAGATGCGTCTCCGCCACAGTGGCTAGCACTCGTATCCGGGCACGGACCGAGGCACTTCAAAAACCTTACTTTGCTAGTACTCTGCATCCTCGGTGCCCCAAGGGGTGGGATTCTTCTCTCTTTCTTTCAACCATTGTTGGCCTAGCTGGCTTCTGACGCCGATCACCTCATCCACTATTTTAGGGGAAAGAACTTTGTGCAGGGCATTAGGGATGAGGAAGCTAAATTTGAAAGGTTATTTCTCTTTTCCTTGTCTCTCCTAGACTATGAGCTCTGCATGGAAATCGGTCAGTAGGTCATTTGGGCATGGTAGGAGGGGTACAGATGGCTATGCCATAGGGTTAGCCCTCAATCTTTGTATGGCTTCTTCCACTATTTTCCTTCTCTTCTCCCTCAAGGTGGCTTTTCTTTCCGCATATGCATTTGCTAGCTGCCCCTGCCCTTCAGGATGGGGTTAAGGGGGTTATGGGATCACTTCTTCTTCGAATCTGCCTAGGTCAAATTGTAGGTCAACTTCACTTCCTGGGCACTCTTCCTGTTGTACCTCCTCTACTAACTTCAAATCATCAATCTCCTAGAGGGTTAGGCCGGCCAACAATAGGTACCTATGTTGTTCATCAAGGCTTAGCCCAATTGCAACGGGTTGGGGGGCATGTGTAGCCCTGCTCGCAGAGCTCTGCCTGTTATGCTCAACTTGTTCTTTACCACCTCCAAGGAGTCCCCTTCCTTTGCATGAGTGGCATCCATCAGGGTATTCAGGAAGATTTGTTGTTGAGTATTGAAAGCCACTTGGGCTACCTCTGCTCTGCTTTCTCCTAGGACTTTCTCTTTTTCCATGAGAGCCAGGCCATGCACCAAGGTCTTCACTCTTTGTCCATTTTGGCATGCCCACTCTTCGGCTCTCTTTTTCATTTTCTCCATACCTTCTCCTTGTCTTTGCACCAGGGCCATGAGTCTTTGCTTTTGGTCTTCCAATTCCTTGCTCATTCTCTCTTGCTCCTCTCTTTCAAGACTCAGCTATTTGGTTATGGTTTCCATTTCTTAGTGGTGTTGTTCCTCTTCTCGCTTCCTTCCTTCTTCCCTTGCGGCAACTCTTTCATGCCCCATTTGATCCAACTTATTTTTGTTGTCAGATCCTCATGTTGCATGATTAGAAGCTTATACTCTCTCTGTATTTTCACTAGCTCTTGATTTTCATCTTCGAGCTATTGCCACCAACTTTGCTCCTTTTCTTCTTTGGCTTTTAGTTCCCATCTCAGGTCGAGGATTTCCTTTTATTGCATAGCCATTTTCCTCGTCTTTTCGAGCTGGAAGGTTGCCACCGACTCCTTTTCTGCTTCCAACTCAGCCACCGCTATCTTTATTTCCTCCCTTGCCTTCTTTAACTGAGAGAGTAATTCATCAACATATTCATCATGGTTTGCTGGTGGCGTCATAGTAGTAGGGATTGGGGTGGTCGAAGCTTCCATCTTTTGGCGTTTCAGATCTTGCCTAGACTCGACATCTGTGGCCGGCCGAAGGGACCTCAACTGGGCCGTCATTGGCTATGGCACTAGCCGGACCTCATGCTCATAACATACAACCACACCCCCATGGCCTCGCTTGCCAGGAGTGTCTATTTGCTGCTAAAGGATGAACTGTCCTAAAGAATAATCTATGCGTTTATAGTTTTGTAGTCCAACGTTTCCCTTTCTATAAACTCCACAGAGAGAGAACCCATACACATTGGTAATAAATGCCACGATAATCACATACATGGGAGGCAACCTCTCGGTGGAATCACCGCGGCCCCACTACAACTCCTACATCGTAGGGATTGGCCCCTTGATGTGCTGCTCAACATATAGAACAAACGAACAAACTCCACTATTTTATTTTGAGAGTATTCCAAGAGATACCATGTGCCTTACCAAATAATTTCCTAAGAAACAAACGTCTATCCTACGGCTTAGGTTATCTTTCCACACTTAAGCGTGGGTCATCGTCATCGAAAACAGGTGCTATGCAATCTAGTCCTTTGTATTCTGATACCATGGTTGACATGCATATTCAAAAGTGGATGATCTTGAAGTGCTCAAATATAGTTTTCAATCAGAAACGTGATGTGCACAACCAGGCTTTCCAATGCTCATTCACTAACTCGTTGCGACGATGTAATGATAGCATCGAGACAACGCCCGTGCTACTATCCTCTTAATTAAAATACAACAAACTCTATATCATGATATGCATCAGAAAATCAGCAACAATCAGCATGCAAATCGCACCATTCAAACATCCCATCCCCCTACGTTTAGGTATTGCTTTCGTTGCATAGGTGTAGAGGTTCATTTTGTTATGTTTTGATGTATGAAAAGCAATAAATCACAAACTTTGACAAAGAGATAGGAAAAACTGAGGCTAAACCTCATGCTTTGCCACTACCATACATCCACAAACAATCATTATATATTTTTTAATTTTTGTGAAGCATATTTTTATTTTTTCCCTTATTTTTTCCATTTTCTTGATTTATTTGTCAATAAAATATGCTATTTTTTGATTATTCTTGTTCCAATCACAACGTACCAACATTCAATTTATTTTCCATTCCCCCCATAGGAACACATTTCACCCACCCGAAACAACGAAACTATTATTTTACCGCTTAAAAATCGCATTTTGGGTTTTACGAGAATTAAATAGCGTATGTAAATCATTGCAAAATCAAAATTTTCTGATAAACAACAATTAATCATAATACAACTAACACTCAAACAAATTTTCATCAAATAAGAACATCATTACCATCATAAAATACCAAAAACCCTTCATTTTCTTCATAAAAATGGTCATACCGTGTTTTTACAAAACCTAAGACGCATTAAATGACTGCGTGACCAGTGGATGGAGCCTCCATTGCTCTCAATCCAATGCTGCACATCAATCTTCAGCATCTCCATCAATCTCCATCACTGTTTCCTTCAATCTCCTTCCTGGTTCCTCCTTCAAGATAGTGCGCATGAACAACCCATAGAGAGGAGAGAGAAGGAGGAGAGAGAGGGAGGAGAGAGAAAGACTAGATTCTGATCTCTCCATTCAGTCAGCCATATCTCGCACGAAGGGTGGCAATAGGATCAGGGAAGAAGAAGGATTTGCCGGCTATGATCTGTTGTATGGGTTATTTATATGCTCCATGCTTGATTTTGTGGGGGAGGGACCGTTTTTTGCGCCATTCATGGCGTGAGGATGCTGTCGTCTATGTGATAAAAAATGGGGGGGGGGGGGGGGGGGGTGCCCCCTCCCAAAGGGCACCCCTCTTGGCCTTAATTTTTGTCCACCTTTTCAAATTTGGCCAATTTCTGGCAACTTTTGCGTCTGGACTCCGATTTGAACTCTGAAAAATCCTGCGTGTTCGTCTTGGCATCCTCACTGATTGGCAGCTCCAGGCATCTTGCATGGTAGTCGAAAAAATAATTAAAAATCCACAAGTGTCGCTCGGGCGCCTTTTAAAAGCTATCTTTCACTTGGTGCTTAAAATCGTTATAGTTGCAGCCGTCGCCTTCGATGTCGAAGTTTTTTTCCCTAAATTTCAGATTTTTTGGCAAATTTTAGGCACATTCCGGGCTCAAAACTATGCTCTCATTGGCGACCATGGGATAGGGTGACTCACCCCGTTCAATACAAATCTGCACAAAACAATGAAAGGAAGAATCAAGTTGATACAAAATAGATACATACTAAAACACATCACAATGCTCACCCTACCCCTGACAAAACCAAGGCATGAAATCCACAAGGAGTAGGCCTAGCATAATCTGATAGAAGGTCCGAAGCTAGTCACTAACCGACTGCTCCAACACGGCCAAACTAAAAAGAACTATCAAAGAGGTTGCCCTAAGTGGTGGTTTGAACTACCTACCTAACTAAGGACAACACACCCCAAAAGCTCCTACTAGGTGAGGACTCCTATAAACTGATCAAGAAGTATTTTCTTTTAGCACATTTCTTCTTTTAGGTTTTTACTCCCCCATACTCGGGCGTGTAAAAAGGAGGAAGCTGAGCGTAGTGACCCAAGGAGAACAGGGCATCGGCCTTGGGTCCTGTCTCGGTACCCAAGAACCTACCAAGCCCTTGTGAGGCGACACTTAATCCTTTTCGAACGCTCACTTTTATTTTCGCTTCAATCTTCCTTTCTTTTTCTTATGGCAAGATGTCATCCCAAGGAAGGGCAAGGCATCGGCCTCGGGTCTGACTCATTTCCAGGAACCTACCAGGCCTTCGCAAGGCGATGAGCAATTGCTTATAAATTTCCTTTCTTTTCTTTTCTATTTTTATAGGGGTTAGAATCCCTTTTTGCACACCTTTGTATATATTTATTTTCGTTGAGATATTCGGGGGTTTTTTTTTCCTACCTATCATCATTATTTTTCCCTCTGGCAGGCTTCTCTAACTGCCTCACAACTAACAAGAACTCCTAGAATGGCTGCCTAGCAGGCTAGTAGAATAGGGTCACTAGAATTGCCTTCTAAAACAGGTCTTTCGATGCTTGACAATGTCTTTACAGGAGGCAATGACTACTCAGACCTCCCTCAGACATACCTAACCTAAACTTGGGACTTCATGCCTTGGACACTGGTCCCCAATAAGAAAAAAAAATCCCCTACAAGTACACAGACACATATAGCATAAAAACACGGTACTCGTAAAGGAGAGATATCACCTGGACAGGGCCACGAGAAGTCTCCGCACGACATAGGCTCCTTCCAAGCTCTTCTTTAAACCTGTCTAACACAGGACTAAAACAAGAAACCATTAACCACACCTGTACTAAACATAAGACTAGCCCTCTTGGCCTAATGAAATAAAACATTTAAAACCTCGCAAAACTGGCCCTCTTAGCCTAACGAGATCAAATAGAATAGCACCTACACATCCCTCCCCGAAATAATACAGATATACAGTAATATGCTCCTTTCCAAGGAGAAAAAATAGATCTTGCAGACCTAAGCTAAATGCATAAGATTATGACCCATCCCTCCTGCATATATAGCAAGAGGCGTACGCATAACATGTTGTCTAATCAGTCTATGGGTCCAGGATAACAACGGTAGATGGGTCTCGGCTACTCTTTGCGTCACCCATATCAACCATCGCCTGCCATATATTGCATGCTCTGATAACATTCCCCACAAGCGATCGGGTCCTGTCTCATTATTGATAGCAATATCCAAACTAGGACCATAGTTGAAGAAAAGGTCTTCTTCATAAGTAAGGTTTTCCAATGAATCCGCAAACTGATTCCAATAACGTGGAATTAGCTGAAGAGACACTCTCTCAAACTCCTCAAGTAGGGTCATGGCAGTTCGATGATACATACAAAGGATGGAATTCTGCACTGTGTATGTCCCATCTAGTTGATTCAAGATCAATTGGAAATCCCCTTTTACTAACAACTGCCGAATACCACCTTGCTTGGCAATATGCAGTCCCATAATCAAAGCTTTATACTCCGCCATGTTGTTAGTGAATCCTACCTCGAGATAAGCAACTAACTTCATTGTAACTCTACGTCGGGGATCTTGGATTACTACTCCAACACTCCCCTTTTTATTAGGGCCCCTAGACGCTCCGTCAAAATATAATGTGTATGTCCACAATGGGTTTACACAGCCTACCATCATGAACTCCTCTAGTCGTAATTATGATAGTCAAAATTTAGTATGTTTAGAGGATGAACTGACGGCTCCCCGCCTTCTTCATTAAACTCAACAGGGATACTTGTCAACATTTGTAAGCAGTGAGGGCAGAAGAATTTGATCTCCCACACAAATATTTCGTCTTCTTGCTCAATCACTTTGTATCCTTTACTCCACCAGATAAGTTTTCCCTGATGGTATCTGCTCCAAATATGGGTGCTCCAAATAAGGAATTAACTGCCCCATCAACCAGCTTTAAGCTCTTTTGTAGGTCTCAAATCAGCCCCAGCATGGACCTGCAATGCATTTTCCGTGTTAGCATACTTAGAAATAATAAGGTTTAATCTTATTAAGATTAACCTTATTTTTAAATTCTACTCCTTGTAGATCAGCTAGTAGATCCGTAGACCTATTTTTCCCTATCCTAACAATCTTGTAGGGGCCATCCCATCTAGGTTCCAGCTTCCCTGGAAACAGCTCCCTATGTGCATTGTAATACAAAACTAATTGCTATTTTTTAAAGCTATACTTCTTTGCTTTAAGGTCGTGCAACTGCTTCATTCGACGTTTAGCTATCTCCTAGTGTAATAAGCTCTACAATTTCAGCTCATCCAGGTGGGCTATGGTCGTGAAACGTTTAAAGAGTGCATCCTCGTCTCCCAAAGAGTGGTTAATTGCAAACCGTATGGTTGGCAACTCGATTTCGAGGGGTAACACACACTCTTCCCCATAAACTAATTTAAATGGAGTATGGCTGGTAGCTCACTTGAACGTTGTATTGTACGCCCATATTGCCACATACAACTTCCTGTCCCAGTCTCATTTCTTCTCCGAGACTATTTTAGACAAGATACCCACAAGCTGCTTATTAGTACTTTTGACTTGCCCGTTGGCTTGCAAATTATAGGGGGTCATTTTATTGTGCTTGATTTGCCAAGCTTCAGTCAAGCTTTTGATCACTTTATTCAAAAAGTGGGTTCCACGGTCCGACACTAGTTCCTTTGGTGGACCGAAATGACAGATAATCTGCTCTAAAAGGAAACTTGTAGTCTCTTTTGCATTGTCTTGCCTTGTCACCCATGCTTTTGACCATTTTGTAAAATAATCAGTTGCTACTATAATGTACCTCTTCTGAGTAGTAGATGACGGGGTGATAGGACCCGCAAAGTCAATGCCCCACTTCTCAAATGAAAGGATAGCCATGATAGGCATAAGTGGGCGTTTCCTATTCTCTCTGTTGTCACGTCTTTGACAGGTATCACATCTCTTAACGTACTTAAAGGAATCTTGGAAGATGGACAGCCACCAATATCCAGCTCTTAAAGCTTTCTATGCCGTCAACCATCTAGTGAAGTGCCCTCCACATGCAGAGTCATGGCACTCTTCCAAGATGAAAGGAACCTCGTCATGCATCACACATCGACGATAAATATCATCAACACCCTGCCGATATAGTGTTCCTGTGATCAAGGAAAACTTCAAAGCCTGTTGTCTGACTTTCCTCTTTTCTGATTTTGATAAACCAACTCCAGTCTCTCCCGTTAGATAATGCGTGATAGTAGCATACCAAGATGGGATAGAAGCTGTATCAATTTTAAACATTTCTTCGATATCACTTCCTTCAGGCAAAGTCTCTTTTGGCTCCTCGAAATCTACAAGGCATTCCACAATACCCTGCAACCTCGGTGGCTTACTCTTAATCTCATAATCGAACTCCTGCAACATGATTAATCACTTTGCCAGACGATCAGGCATTTGTAGCTTGTTCATAAGCAATCTAAGCCCTTCCACCTTCGTATAGAAAACTACCTTCTCATAGAGGATGTAGTGCCTAAATTTTTTAGTCGCAAAGACCATTGCAAGGCACAACTTCTCCATGTAGGTGTAGTTAATTTATGATATGCCCAATTTTCAACTAGCAAAAGCTATCGGATGATACCACTTTTTCTCCCAGATTTGGACAACAACAGCTGATACTATGCATGGTGGCTACTGAAAATATGTAAAATACCTCACCTCTTTTAGGTGCTTTTAAAACTAGTGCTTTTACTAGCTCTTGTTTCACATCCTCGAAAGCTACCTTACAAGGGTCGCTCCATACAAATAGACAGCTAAAGGATAATAAGTTTGTTAATGGCTTGGTAGACTCTTTCGGAGTGCGTGGTGGACTCATAGGAGCTATAACCTTGATCTTTTCAGGTTCAGTTGCAATCCCTACTGTACTAACCACATGGCCTAGCAATAGCCCATAAGGTACTCCAAAGACACACTTCCGTGGGTTAAGAGCGATACAAAATTGTCTGCAGTGCTCAAGGCACTTTCTTAAGATAATCAGCATCCTTTCCCTTACAGTGGCTGCCCCTAGGTCATCAATAAATACTTTCAACTCATCTGGGGAGATGTCACCAAAGGTCTTGTCTGTTGTTCATTGCCATGATCTGAGTGCATTGCACAAACCAAAGGCCATCACATGGTACGCAAAAGTACCAAAGATAGTAATGAAAGTTGTTTTCAACTTGTCCTCTTCTGCAATTGCCATCTAGTTATAACCCGCAAAGCAATCCATAAACGAATATATTTCCCTACCCGCTAATTGATCCAAAATCTAGTCAATAAATGGCAACGGCTAGTAATCCTTAACTATATGCTTATTCAGCTCTCTAAAATCTACACATAGTCAGATCTGGTTGTTTTTCTTTTTCTTGATGACAACTGGTGAACACCATTCTATGTGCTGTACAGGGAAGATTAAACTAGCTTTCCGTAACTTCTATAACTTCTCAAACAGCCCGTTCCTCAATTCAAAAGGCATACACCTTACTTTCTAATGCATAGGACGACTGCCTTCTTTTACAGGAATAGTATGAACAGCCAAGCTGGGAAGAATGTCTCTCAGCTCGTTATAACTCCAAGCAAAGATGTTGCGGAACTCTTGAATCAAGGACACATAGTTCTCCCTTTCTACTGAACTGAGCATGGAACCTAATTTAATTGGTCGTGAATCATTTGGCGTGCCAAGATCCAACTCAATCACATCCGCATCTCTTATCCTATCTTGCGGCTCTATCGGCTCATTTAGAGTTATTTGATAAATATCCTCTGTAGTGGACCCTTCTTTAGATTCATCACTGGATGATGTCTCACTACCAGATGGATCATCTATTGTTTCTAATTTAGTAGAGCATAAATGAGCTCTCTCACTTTGAGGAGACTCAGGGTAAGCATCAACTATTACTCGATTAGCATCTCTACCTAGAACCACTTGACCGGCGGGTATATCGACTTGACAGTCTGTTCGTAAGATCCAAGGCCTACCTAGCAAGACTCGATAGCTAGGACATCTTGCAAATCTTATCACCCTAAAGTCCAAGAAGCATTCTACACTTGCAACTGTAACATGGACTTTAGTAACGCAACCTTTTGGTTGCCTTAGACTATCATCAGCCATTCGAAGAAGGGTGGATCCATCTTTTTGGATGCCTAGACCCAACCTCTCCATCAACTCTAAACTCATGATATTGACGGAGGACCCGGTGTCTACGATAGCATGCTCCACTAATATTCCATCCACGTATGCTGGAACCCTAGGGCGATTCTTTTCAACATGATCAAACCAATCTTCCCCTACTCATGCTATGCCCCAAGGTTCTACAATATACCCAATACGCAGGATCTTCTTGAATTCCTTGTGTACTCTTGGAGATAATTTAATCAATTGTAAGAGGTTTACATCTGGTTTGACTTCGCAAAGAGAACTTGCTAAATCAAAATCATGATAGGTAGCCAAAGCTCTGTTTTCTCACCAAACCATTCTTTCTTTTGGTCTCGTGACCGGCTTTGGTGCTTCTTTTTTAGCTCTTGCCTTCTTTCTTGGCACTTCCTCATCCTTCTTAGGATCGATTTTTTTGTCAACAGGCCTTAGAGGTCCACCTTCCATGCCAGGATTCAGGACTTGCACCCCCTTATCCCCTTGCTTAGGGTTTTCCTCTACCGGTTTTGCATTATCTTTATCACCCTCTTTAGCCTTTTGCCCTCTTGTCATGGCTCGTAGGTTAGAGGTTTCAGTGCCATTGACACGTGCAGTCTCGATAAGGCTGACTCCATTACCTTGTGGCAACTCCTCTATAGTGGTATTTCCCCTTTGCAATATTTGTCTTGGTCCATCATTTTGTTGGAGGTTACTACCTTGCACTCTATGATTAACTAGACCTGGTTGTTTACTCCCTTGTTGGAGGGAACTAATCTTACTCCAACATGTAGCAGCTAAGTGGCCCGACTTCCCACAAATATCACATTTAACATTTGGACAGTTTCTAGGGAAATGTTGTCTTCCACACCACTTACAGCTGAATCTTGAGGGACCACCCTCTTCAGGACGTTGACTCCCTATCAGATTCTGCTGCTTCTTCAGGAAATTGACGTCAACAGATATTTGCCGATATTGTTCAGAAATCATGTCAGTGTAGTGCTTCATCATATCCTTAACTTTGCCAAGGACATTAGAGGCACAAATATTGGGGAATATGGGACTTTCCCATAAGTTTGGGACATATGGTCAAATCTTTGGATTTGTCATACCTTGAACACTATAACTCCAAATCAAGCACTCTATAGCTCAATAGATTCCATTTTTCAAGCATTTTTCAATGATAGGTCACATCATATGGTTTTGAGAAACTTATGGGTATGTTATCCGGGTGCCACGTTTTTAGTATTCAAAAAATGGGAATTGGGAGATTCCCAAACTCACTAATATTGTATTATAAGATGTCCCTCATCTTGGATGTGGTAATTAAACATTAATATTTGGAATTCACAAATGTGAAACTTTGCATCTTCTTCGGCTAACACATTAAAAATGGGCAAAGGAACTCCTAAAGCTGGCAAATCCGGCATCCCTGCAGGAATTGCAATGGCTTGTGCCATGACGACAATTGGATTAACAATACGAGTTTGGACTGATGGGATCACACCCCCACTTGAAGTGGGTTGACTTGCTGGAAGAAAGGAAGAACTTGTGCTTCCTCCTGCACCTAAAGGACTATGTGTAGCAGTTGGGCTACTAGGACCACTGCCTGTTATGCGTATCGGGCTGCTCCTTTGAGGAGAATAGCGTCTTACAATCTCCAATCGCCGTCTAGCCCTCTCAGCACGTTCTGATTTTTGTATTTTGGCTTGATGGTCCTTGTCAGAGGACATAAACAAACTTTTTGGTCCCTAAAAACCCTAGATTCGAGAATCACCACTTGTTGGCAGCTCTCGGAAGATGCACCACTGAAGGGACCTCAACTGGGCTATCACTGGCTATGGCACTAGCAGACCTCATGCTCATAAAAGCCAACTACACCCCCACGGCCTTGCGGGCTAGGAGCGTCTATCTGCTGCTAAAGGACGAACTGTTCTAAAGTCTAATCCATGCATTTATAGTTTTGTAGTCTAACGTGTCCCTTTCTATAAACTCCATAGAGAGAGAACCCATACACATTGGCAATAAATGCCACGATAATCACATACATGGGAGGCAACCTCTCGGTGGAATCATCGCGGCCCCAATGCAACTCTTCTATATCACAGGGATTAGCCCCTTGATGCGCTGCTCAACATATAGAACAAACGAACAAGCTCCACTCTTTCATTTTGAGAGTATTCCAGGAGATACCATGTGTCCTTACCAAATAATTCCCTAGGAAACAAACGTCCATCCTACGGCTTAGGTTGTCTTTCCACACTCAAGCGTGGGTCATCATCATCGAAAACAGGTGCTATGCATCCAGTCCTTTGTATTTTGATACCATGGTTGACATGCACATGCAAAAGTGGATGATCCTGAAGTGCTCAAACATAATTTTCAATTAGAAACGTGTTGTGCACAACCAGACTTTCCAATGCTCATTCACTAACTCATTGCGGCGATGTAAGGATAGTATCGAGACAACGCCCGTGCTACTATCCTCTTAATTAAAATACAACAAACTCTATATCATGATATGCATCAACAAATTAGCAAAAATCATCACACAAAATCACACCATTCAAACATCCCACCCCCTCACGTTTAGGTATTGCTTTCGTTGCATAGGTGTAGAGGTTCATTTTGTCATGTTTTGATGTATGAAAAGCGATAAATCACAAACTTTGACAAAGAGATAGGGAAAATTGAGGCTAAACCTCATGCTTTGCCACTACCATACATCCACAAATAATCATTATATTTTTTCTTATTTTTATGAAGCCTATTTCTATTTTTCCCCTTATTTTTTTCATTTTCTTGATTTATTTATCAATAGAATATGCTATTTTCTAATTTTTCTTATTCCAATCACTTCAACGTACTAATAATCAATTTATTTTTCATTTTCTCCCCATAGGAACACATTTCACCCACCCGAAATGACAAAACTATCATTTTACCGCTTAAAAATCGCATTTCGGGTTTAATGGATATTAAATAGTGCATGTAAATCATTGCAAAATCAAAATTTTTTGATAAACAGCAATTA
The DNA here is from genome assembly GCF_053477565.2 of Lygodium microphyllum. Taxonomy (NCBI): domain Eukaryota; kingdom Viridiplantae; phylum Streptophyta; class Polypodiopsida; order Schizaeales; family Lygodiaceae; genus Lygodium; species Lygodium microphyllum. The sequence goes on along the minus strand of NC_141151.1, from coordinate 67,862,412 downwards.
ATCATGATACAACCAACACTCAAACAAATTTTCATCAAATAAGAACATTATTACCATCATAAAATACCAAAAACCCTTCATTTTCTTCATAAAAATGGTCATACCATGTTTTTACGAAACCCGAGACACATTAAATGATTGCGTGACCAATGGACGGAGCCTCCATTGCTCTCAATCCAATGCTGCACATCAATCTTCAGCATCTCCATCAATCTCCATCACCATTTCCTTCAATCTCCTTCTCGGTTCCTCCTTCAAGATAGTGAGCACGAACAGCCCATAGAGAGGAGAGAGATGGAGGAGAGAGAAAGACTAGATTCTGATCTCTCCATTCGGTCAGCCATATCTCGTGCGAAGGGCGGCAATAGGATCAGGGAAGAAGGAGGATTTGCCGGCTATGATCTGTTGTTTGGGTTATTTTGTATGCTCCATGCTTGATTTTGTGGGGGGGGGCATTTTTTTGTCGTTCATGGCATGAGGATGCTGCCGCCTGCGTGAAAAGAAATGGGGGGGGTGCCCCCACCCAAAGGGCACCCCCTCTTGGCCTTAATTTTTGTCAATCTTTTCAAATTTAGCCAATTTATGGCAACTTTTGCATTCGAACTCTGATTTGACCTCTGAAAAATCTTGCACGTCTGTTTCAACATCCTGCACTGACTGGCAGCTCCCAGCATCCCGCATGGCAGTCGAAAAAATGATAAAAAATCCACAAGTGTCGCTCAGGCGCCTTTTAAAAGCCGTCTTTCACTTGGTGCTTAAAATCGTCCTAGCTGCAGCCGCCGCCTTCGATGTTGAGGATTTTTCCCCTAAATTTCAAAATTTTTGGCAAATTTTAGGCACATTCCGGGCTTAAAACTCCGCTCTCACCGGCCTTTTCTACCCAGTGGCCATAGTGTCCTCGCTCTTTCCTTGTGCTAGTTCATTATTGATGAAGTACTACATCCATGCCACAAAACTATTCACATCGGTGCTAGCTGGGATGCTTGGGGTGATAGTAGTTGCTTCGTTGGCGGGCACCAAGAGGGACGAGATGGGATGGATGGGAGCCTTACCCCTGCCTTCAATGACCACAGGTGATGTGATTTCTAGTATGTGAGTGCTTGTCCTCCCTAGGCAGACCTAAAGCCTCTAGGCCATCGAGTTGGCTTTGTTGTTCTATGGACTAGCGAGTTGCTTCGGCCATGTCTTCCTCCTCCTGTCTCCTCAACTCCGCCTTCTTTTTCATAGCTCTTCTTTCTCTCTCTTCCTCTGTTTTCATTGATTCTTCTACCAACTTTTCAACTTCTTCCTTCTCCTTCTTTTTCCTCTCCATTGCCTCTCTTAGGGATTCCCTTTTGTGCCTCTCTAGATCTTCTTTTTCCTTCTTCCTACTCCCATCCTATTTCTTCTTTTGATGTAATATTTCGGCAATGAAATATTAACGACTCTTGATCCCGTGCATAAGCAATTTGGAGTGACCTCCCTCAACAGAAAAACCTTGGGCTGAGTGTTTCACTCTCACGCATTAACAAACACCAGCCCCCCATCGTGTATAGGAAGCCGTGGCTCAAAAATCCGTAGTTCACTATGGAAACACCCCTCCAAGGGAAAAGGGATAAAGGATTATTTGCATTTTTTTTAAAAAACTCCCTCCCCTACAGCCTTTGCATGGCGGGGAGAGGGAGTATGTGTGGAGCTTGAGTGGTGGAAGGGCATGGGGAGGGGAAGCATGGTACCTACCACTTGTGTGGCTACCCCCCCTTTCAACCCATATAAACCCCCCCTCCCAAGCTTGGGAGGGGGGTTATCATCGTGGAGCTGCCCATCGACGTCGTGCTACTGCCGCCCCATTGCCGCGCCGCTAGGTTGTTGCACCCCATCATCATCATCATCGTCGTCGTCGTCGTCATCATCACCCTCATCGTCATCTTCACCATCATCATCATCCCCAATCATCTTCTCCACGTCATTTCCCTGTGTCCAAAAGCTTGAGAAGCTTCTATTGAAGCTTCTCTAGGCCTTGTTCACCCGTGCCTCCTGGATTTTTAATCCATGTTTCCCAAGGCCTATTTCCTATGCCGCGAGGGAGATCCCAGACTGAATGCAATTTCAGAAATCGAAAAAAGGGACCAAGGGAGAGTTATTGAGACGAAATCCACTACGTCAATGGCTCCTAAGCAAAAGTAGAGAGAAGCGCATGCGGGAGCTTCCACCCAAAGTACGAGAGTGGACAACGCCCCGATATTGAATGCCCATGTTCCGAATAATATTCCCGCATGGAAAGGATGCATTAAGCATGTTTTAACTCTCACAGGGAAGTTTAAATACATTGAGAAATTTATATATTCATTCGATCTACAAATTTTAGTTGCATGTCGAGTATTTGCAATTTCTTGCACTTCTATGGTCAAGGGTAGTTGCAATTCTGAACGTATGATGCATAAGTAAAAAGACAGAATTGTGCAAAGGCATCCTTGTTGCATCGCGCAAAGGACAGGGTATATAAAACATAACGCACTTATGTAATAATTTCCTAGTTGTGACTCATGTACAAGATAATCGTAGACGCCCATTAAATGATGTCCGAATAGTTGCAATGCATGGAAAGGATTTATGTACTTTGCAAATCGCATGCGATAATAGTTACGTTCTAAGTTGGGTTAAGTGATAAAGGAAGGATTAAATCAATGATGGACTCATGGCATTCGCTCATGCATGGAGTTTTTTTATCAAAGCTTGAATTTGGGAAAGGATGCATCTTCATTAAAAATATTAAAGCTTTGAATTCGATGCTTCAACATAGGGTTTATAAGAATAGCTCTCAATGTCAATCAACGTCGCATAAGGCAAGGAAAAGAAAGATCACTATAGATCCTATAGTTGCATAAAGGCAAAAGGTCTATGGTCTTGATATTGCATATTCGCATGGAATGATATAACTCATACATTTTGCCGTTATTTACATCTTTTAGGGGAAGTATTTTCATCTTTAAAGGGAAGATCATCTTTAATCATGGGTTGGTTAGTTCAGCTAAGTAATTTGCGTATAATTGAGTAGCTTATATGAAAACCATAAAGGCATGATTAGTTAGCATATGACGATCACCTCAATGTGCTAGGTAGGGTTAAGCTATGATAAAATTTTGCCTAGTATCGCACTTGGGATGCCGATTTAATATTTCCGATCCTAAAAGTCCTATCCACATTCTTGAAATGTTAAGATTATCTAATCAACCGTGCAAGAACAATCTAGGGTTCTCACCCTAAGGATCAGTTGACCAAATGCTAGACTCCTGCAAGGAATTTAGGGACCCTAGAGCCAAAACAACTATCAACCTAGTAGGGTCAGGGTTTTTGATTGGGTCAATAGGACTCCCAAGCCCTTATCTTGATCAAAGGTTTTCTTGAGCAAGAAAGACCGTACAAAGGAAGATATAATCCCACAAGTCAGATATTGACACCTACCTCGTGCTACAAGCTGCTATGTCGTATGTTTTTTTGTCTAAATCACAAAATAGTATTGCTACTCCTTAGACCAAGTTTGGCAAGTTTTAATTGCAAGTTAAATTTCCTATGAATTGAGTAGTTGTCCTATTTCAACACTCTTCCTTGAAGACAGATTTGTCAAGACAGAGTAGTAATGAATTGCCAAGAAAGCAATTGACCAGCCAAGTTAGGGTGACGAGGTTTCCCAGGATTTATTGTCTATAATTTAAGAAGACCTAAGGTAGAGACAATTTGGGTCAACAGGGTATAAACCCTAACCCGAGAAAAAAAGGGTAAACAAGAAACTCAACTTACGAAACCCTTAGGATCTTACCAAGTTGCGCTTGATCCAAGATCAAAGATTGGAGCGTTCGGGGAGAAGGAATCACACCTTAGCATTTGACCGTATGAATGACCACTGGAATGCTCGTGATTGTACACTTAGGTGCACTATTTGTACTTCTTTGCTCAAGGAACTAATTCAAGGAAAACATATAATGCTTCAGGTTTAGAGCCTGGAGGAGAGGCAGTATCAGTTATCTCCAACTATCTGCTTGACCCTATCCAAGGGGGTTGTTAGCCACGCCGGGTACGTGGACCAAACCCACCGCGAGAGGTCTCTCTGTGGGTGCTACTTGGAGTAGGAAGACACTTGGGTGCCAAGGAAGGCTCTGGCCATAAATCCTTTGCCTCCCGATCCTACACAAGAGGCCGACGTGACTTGAGATGGGATCTCGAGGCCTGGATACTAGGCAATGGGCGGAACTTGGAATAGCGATCCGTGAGGATTGCTGGAATAGCCTTCGGGCAAGTTTATTTGATGTATTTCAAAGATTGATAAATAAAGATCAAATGTTGACAAAGGAACTTGCTTGACATTGTTTTTTTTGTGTCAATGCTTAAGTTACATGAAGGAACCAGTGATTAATTTGGTTAATTAAGGAAGCTATTTTTGCTTATCAAACTAAATGTGGTAGGTAATTAGATAACTAAGCAACCCGAAGAAAGTGTGGTGGATGTGACTCTGGGTCCGTCCTATGGAAGGGTGGTCCCAGTTGGCCAGGAAATTTTCTCAAAGGAAATTGACACCGAGGTAACAATGCCCTAGAATCTATAGATCTAGAGTTCTGATTTATGTTGTTTTAGGGGAACGGAATGGGACTATGCCTTATGGGCGGAGAGGTCGAGCTTCGTATCCCTCTCGTTTCCCATTCTCCTTGGACCAAGTGCAGTATAAATCCACTTCGACCCTGATGTTTCGGCGCAAAGTAGTTTGTTGACGCTAGCTACCTCCTATGAACTTGACTATTAGGAAAACCTTGATTCAAGTCGGTCCTAAGTGGGAACAGTTGGAATGCTTCTGCTTGTGGTAGACCTAGATCACAAACCCCGTGACATTCCTTGTGAGTGCTAGGTGGCGCTTTCTAGACTGTCTTCCCTATGTGCTGCTAATGTTGAGATATCGAGCTCCACTTGAGATATGCCAGGGTGACCGTTGTGTATTTATGTCATCGACTTGTCAGTTTTGCAGATGCGGTTGGTACACCACCCATGAATAATAGCTAGATGACAGCTATCCTTATCTACTCTACTTTGTGGCTCAGTTAGTATGCCACCTTAGTTAGTTGAGTTTGGTTTGAGACCCATATATAGGGTTCTTCTATTTCTATGTACTAGACTTCTTTTTGGCTTACACAACTAAGAAGAGGAAAACTATTTTTCAACCTCCATCCTTGTGTGTATTCCCCCATTGTGCAAGCAAGAAAGCTACAAGTGAGACTCCTTCCTTCTCTCCCACAATCTTGGCATGGTATCAGAGCCTTGTTTGTGGTAAGGAGCTCAAGAAAGCAAGCCAAGCTTGCGGTGTTCTGGTAAGAGGAGCAGTGTTGCTTTTATTTTCTGTTTTGGGAGTAGATCTCTGCAGATAGCACATCCGGAAATTGCAAGAGTGCATTGTCTCACGTTGAGACGCCCTTCGTGGTGAAGCCCCCTCCTGCAACCACTGTTCTATAGGTTGGTGAAAAGTTACTGTAGAAATTCCATCATATGCCTGTGCGTAGAGACATTGGGAGTTACAGAATCATCCTTGTTGCCTGTTGATGCAAAATCGTCACTAGGAAGTGACTGTGTGGTCAAATACCACTTTCGTCAGTTTTGCAGATTTGCCCTTGTGAGGCTGAAGCTGTGTTCTCTGCAGTGACAGAATTTTTTGCAGTGTTTTGTAATGGCGTCTGATTCTCTCTCACAGATTGTCACTGAAAAGCTTGACAAGAACAACTTCTAAGCATGGAAGTTTAGAATGACAAATTTCCTTATGGAAAAAGGATATTGGGAATTTGTTGCAGGAAATGAAGAAGAACCAGTTCTTCTTGATGTTCCCAATCAACAGCAAATGCAGGCATTTAAAGCATGGCATGAGAGAGCCAGGAAAGTTATGTATTGGCTGTCTATCAGCATTTCAGACTCTATGATTGTGCATATTCAGGATGCAAGTACGCCAAAGGAGGCATGGGATACTTTGTCAAAAATGTATAGCACAAATACGTAAGCCAGGAAAATGCAGCTCAAGCAAGAGTTGCATAATGTGCAAAGAGAAAGTATGAGCATCAATGACTACCACATGAAGGTGAAGAAGATTGCAGATGCACTTGCTTCCATTGGGTCACCAGTGGAAGATGATGATTTAGTTTCTGTGACCTTGAATGGTCTAGGAAAGGATTATGCACAGTTTCAGACATCCATTTCAGTTCGTGAAAGATTTCCTGATTTTGAGGAGTTGATTGCTCTTCTAATTTCTGAGGAGCAGAGAAATGGTGGTGCATCTTCTTCAGGAGGAACTTCAAAAGAAACTGTCTTCTACTCAAATGCTGGAAGAGGTAGAGGCAGAGGTAGAGGAGGCCGATTTGGAGGCCGTGGTAGAAATCAGAATATGGAGCAAACTCAAGAAAACTAGTCCTATGGAGGAGGACGTGGTAACTCTAGAGGCAGGGGGAGCCAAAGAGGTCATGGTGGATGGCAAAGAGGCCAAAATGCAAACAGCAATGTTGAATTCTACTACTGTGGTAAAATGGGTCATATGGCTAAAGATTGCTATAAAAAGCAGAATGACATCATGAATGGAAAATTGCAACAAGGGAATTATGCATCTTCTAGTAGACAGGGTGATGATAGAAATGAGCATTTGTTTATGGTGCAGCACATGAACAATTCTGTGACAAGTGCAGAAGAAAGCAACAAAGTGTGGTATGTTGACTGAGGTGCATCAAACCACATGACAGGTCATGCAGAATGGATGGAGGATGCAAGAAAATGGAAAAACCAGGATTTGTGGAGACTGGTGATGATACTGCACATCCTATTGTGCAGATTGGAAAAATTCCTTTGTCTATGCAGAATGGGAAAAAGAAATACCTGTCCGATGTATTTCATGTCCCAAATATCACCAAGAATCTGCTTTCTGTTGGTCAAATGGTTGAGCAGGGCTTGCAGGTCAGATTTAATCCTCATGGATGCTTTGTTGAGGATATGAAAAATAAAGGTCGCTTGATAGAAAAAGGAAAGAAGAAGGGCAGAATGTTTACGTTGGATGCAAACATGCCTGAATTGAGTGCAGCAATGTTTGCACATGGGACCGGTGTAGTTGCAGATATTGATATCTCGCATAAACGCATTGGTCATGTTAATGTACAGTGACTTAAATCAATGCAGGCCCAAAATATTGTTGCAGGATTGCCTAAATTCAAGGTTGCAGAAATGCATAAGGTATGTGAAGCCTATCAGTTTGGAAAACAGGCAAGGAAACCATTTCCTAGACATGTTCAAGAGAGTAAGAAGCCATTGGAATTAATCCACTCTGATGTGTGGACTACTAAAGCTGCATCTCTTGGAGGTTGTCATTATTTTGTCACTTTTATTGATGATCTAGGGTTCTCACCCTAAGGATCAGTTGAGCAAATGCTAGACTCCCGCAAGGAATTTAGGGACCCTAAAGCCAAAAAGACTATCAGCCTAGTAGGGTCAGGGTTTTGGATTGGGTCAATAGGACTCCCAAGCCCTTATCTTGATCAAAGGTTTTCTTGAGCAAGAAAGACCGTACAAAGGAAGATATAATCCCACAAGTTAGATACTGACCGCACCTCGTGCTACAAGCTGCTACGTCGTATGTTTTTGTGTTTAAATCAAAAAATAATATTGCTACTCCTTAGATCAAGTTTGGCGAGTTTTAATTGTAAGTTAAATTTCCTATGAATTGAGTAGTCGTCCTGTTTCAACACTCTTCCTTGAAGACGGATTTGTCAAGACAGAGTAGTAATGAATTGCCAAGAAAGCAATTGACTAGCCAAGTTAGGGCGACGAGGTTACCTAGGATTTATTGTCTATAATTTAAGAAAACCTAAGGTAGAGAAAATGTTGGTCAACAAGTTATAAACCCTAACCCAAGAAAAAAAGGGTGAACAAGCAACTCAGCTGACAAAACCCTTAGGATCTTGCCAAGTTGTGATTGATCCAGGATAAAATGCTGGAGCATTCGGGGAGAAGGAATCACACCTTAGCAGTTGGTCGTACGAACGACCACTGGAATGCTCGTGATTGTACACTTAGGTGCACTGTTTGTACTTCTTTGCTCAAGGAACTAATTCAAGGAAAACATCTAATGCTTCAGGTTTAGAGCTTGGAGGGAGAGGCAATATCAGTTACCTCCGACTGTCTGCTTGACCCTATCCGAGGGGATTGTTAGCCGTGCTAGGTACGTGGACCGAACCCGCCGCGAGAGGTCTCTCCGTGGGTGCTACTTGGAGCAAGAGGACGCTTGGGTACCAGGGGAGGCTCTAGCCGTAAATCCCTTGCCTCGGATCCTACACAAGAGGCCGACGTGACTCGAGATGGGATCTTGAGGCCCGCATACTAGTCAATGGGCGGAACTTGGAATAGCGATCCCTGAGGGTTGCTGGAATAGCCTTCGGGCAGGGTTTATTTGATGTATTCCAAAGATTGATAAATAAAGATCAAATGTCAACAAAGGAACTTGCTGGACATTGTTTTTTTTGTGTTAGTGTGTAAGTTACGTGAAGGAACCGGTGATTAATTTGGTTAATTAAGAAAGTTGTTTTTGCTTGTCAAAATAAATGTGGTAGGTAATTAGATAACTAAGCAACCCGAGGAAAGTGCGGTGGATGTGACTCTGGGTCTGTCCTACGGAAGGGTGGTCCTGGTTGGCCGGAACTTTTCTCAAAGGAAATTGACAGCGAGGTAACAATGACCTAGAATCTATAGAGCTAGAGTCCCGATTTATGCTGTTGTAGGGAAAAAGAATGGGACTATGCCTTATGGACAGAGAGGTCGAGCTTCACATCCCTCTCGTTTCCCATTCTCCTTGAACCAAGTGTAGTATAAATCCGCTTCGACCCTGATGTTTTGGCGCAAAGTAGTTTGTCTGGGGCTCGACGCTAGCTACCTCCTAGGAACTTGACTGTTAGGAAAACCCTGATTCAGGTTGGTCCTAAGTGGGAACGACTGGAATGCTTCCACTTTGTGGCAGACCTGGGAAGACCTAGATTGCAAACCCCGTGACATTCCTTGTGAGTGCTAGGCGGCGCTTTCTAGACTCTCTTCCCGATGGGTTGCTAAGACGTGCCCTACAAGTGGATAGGGGGACACGTTACAGGTTGGTATCAGAGCGAACCAACAAGATCTAATATTTACAAGGAAACTTAATGAGGGGAAGTAGAGCAATGTTGCCATTAAGAATATTTCCTTACTCACTTATTGATGCTGGCCTGCAAAGTCGCGAAGCATGGAACAAATTCTTGGTGTTCTAGGTTATGTTTATGATTGCAATGCATGCTTCAGATTATCAACGGAGGCTAGACATGATGAATATTCTAGACCGTATCTACAATCCTTCACCCCTGTATGTGGAACGGAGATGGATGGGTGAATCATGAATTTGTTACATAGCGCCCCACCAACTTGTGTACCTTTGGACCAACTTGAAGAGAATCAAGTGGATGGAGGATTTAAAGATCGTGAAGCTGTACATATTTGTTGAGGCCACGCAAACACAACCCTACATGTCGGCGGTCAGAAAGTCAAACAAAACAAGTATGTGTACGAAGAAGTGACTCGAGTAATCCCTGCCAACAGAATCAAGGTGCTGGGACGTTATGAGAGAAATGGGTACCAAAGGAAGGGATACCCCAAGCTTCCTATGACCTATCGATTCCTAAAAATCCAAGACCCCTCTCCATATTATTACTTAGTCCCCATAGCTGAATGTAACACATTCTTATTTTCCCCAAATTAATGTATCAGCTTGTTCTACCTTCCCAAATAAATGTACTCGAAAGGGGCTATGCCCACATGAATGAATAAGATTTTTATCACTATCTGTCTTGGCTGTAAGTGTTGGTAAAGGAATTAAGTGATTAGGTCACTTGGCTAAAAGCTGAACTGGGCATATTAATGTAATGTGAGAAACATTTAGTAATTTTTGAAGGAGTTAAGTGATTAGGTCACTTGGCTAAAAGCTGAACTGGGCATATTAATGTAATGTGAAAAACGTTTAGTAAGTTTTTAATGTAAAGAATCTTATTGCCTAGGCGCAACCTCAAGTGCAGATTCCTAGTCCGATCCCTACATTAAGTACGGTTGTAATTCAAGAGAAGAAGTTCCTTCTCAAACAAATCAAGCCACTTGAATTCGATGGAAAGGGAAGGACTGTCCAAACTGACGTCGAGGCCTAGATTGAATCCATGGAGAATTATTTCGAAGCAGTAGGAACTATACCCGCTAACCAAGTGATGCTTGCCAAATTGAAGCTTACCGGTGAAGCAAGACTTTGGTGGAAACAATGGTGTAGAGACCAAGGGATCTCGAAAGGGTCAGTTACTTGGGAGAAGCTTAAAAGAGCTGTGCGAGGGAGATATCTGGCACCTGCCTACCGCACACAGAAGATGAACAAATTCTATGAATTAAAGCAGCTTGGACTATCCCTGGATGCATACTATTCAAAGTTCGTCTCTCTCTTAAAGTATGTGCCACAAATGGATATGACACAACAGGTGTCAAAGTTTTGTGCCGGGTTAAATCCACCCATTAACACCCGCTTGGAATCAATGCGCCCAATGGACCTACAAGACGTGCTCATTCGAGCTGCGCCAATAATACAGGAGGTGCAGACCAAGCCAAGGAATAACTACTAAGATGAAATTCCTACTGGGTGGAAAGTCGACTTCAGTCAGATTTAGGGTAATGAACCTAGGTGTCCACAAATGTTTGCTCGAAATGGATTAGCTAATACCCAATGACGCCCACATTCACTGTGGAAAGGGCCAAGTCTCCTTCCAAAATTCTAAAGGGGAACTAGTCACAACTCAAGGAGAGGCTGGGAAGCCAAAAATTCAACTGGCCAAAGCAACACAGATAATAAAAGGAGTTAGAAAGGGGCTACTTGTCTATTTGATTAAACTAAATAAGCTAGATCAAAATCAGGAATCTAGGGAAGAACCTTCATGGTTAAAGGAATACGCAAACGTATTTCCTAAAGAACTGATAGAACTTCCTCCTCAAAGGGAAGTCGATCATGAAATCAAACTAGTACCAGGAGCTGCACCAATTGCAAAGAGACCATATAGGATGTCTATCCCAGAAGCGATTGAGCTGAAGGAGCAACTCAAGACCAAGGCTACATCCATCTTAGTAGTTTGCCATGGGGAGCTCGAGTGCTGTTCCAGAAGAAGAAAGATGGAATACTTCGGCTATGCATTGATTACAGAGGGTTGAATCAATCGACCATTAAAAACAAATACCCTATTCCAAGAATAGATGAACTTCTTGACCATCTTCAAGCTGCGAAGATCTTCTCTAAGATAGATCTCAGGTCTGGATACTATCAGATAAGGATCAAGGAAGAAGATATCCCAAAGATAGCATTCAGCACAATGTATGGACACTTTGAATTCCTAGTCATGTCATTCGGGCTGACAAATACTCCTGCTACCTTCAATAGGCTAATGCAAGATATCTTTAGGCCCTATCTTGATGACTTCATACTAGTCTTCTTTGATGATACCCTAGTCTACTCCAAGCAAGAAAAATATCATGAACCCCAGCTTTGCATTGCCCTCGAAACAATGAGAGCACACAAGCTCTATGCCAAGAAGAAGAAGTGTGCATTTTTCAAGCGACAGATTGAATATCTGGGATTCATTGTATCAACAGAAGGAATTTCAGTAGATCCGTCAGAGACATTTTGGAGTGGCCAACACCAACTTCTGTCAAAGAAATACATAGTTTTCTTGGATTGACAGGATGGTACAGGGTCTTTATCAAAAACTATGCTTTGATTGCAGCACCTCTGACTGATCTACTAAAGAAGCAAGTATCTATTGTATGGTCACTTGTTGAATAGACCAGCTTTGACAAACTAAAGCAAAGCTTGGTATCATTACCCATCCTGAAACTTCCTGATCTTAGTAAGAAATTTGAAGTGATAACTGATGCTAGCGCACTTGCCTTAGGATGTGTGCTCATGCAAGAAGGTCATCCCATAGCATACTCTTCAAGGAAACTGAAGAGCCATGAAAGAAACTATGCTACCCCACGATCTAGAACTGTGCCTTGTCATCCATGCTCTCAAACTTTGGAGACACTACTTGTTGGATAACAAATTTACCTTAGTGACGAACCACAAAAGTCTTAAATGGATTTTCACCCAAAATGAGCTCAATATGAGGCAACGTCGATGGATTGAAGTACTAGAAGAATATGACTTTGAAATCAAATACCTGCCTGGAAAGGAGAATGTAGTTGCCGATGCACTCAGTCTCGCAAGGCATTTTTGAAATCTCTGATTTGCAAGATCCATCAATAGAAAAATCTCTAGCCACAAAGGTATCCATGCCAAACAACCCAATTCTTGAGCTAGCTAGAGAAGAGGCATGTCATGACCCAGTCTATCAGAAATTTCTAAGGGAGATCCCCATCAAAGATCAAGACCCAAAGCTACAAACAAAGTATCAAGAATTCTCTATCAATAGTGGACTTGTCTACTATAGGACGAGATTATGTATCCTGGCAGCAAGCCAATCATTCAAGAAGAAGATACTTTGGGAAGCCCATGACTCCCCTTTCTCAGGACATCCTGGCTATGCCAAGACTCTTAATGCGGTTAGGAAGAGATATTATTGGGATAGGCTCAAAGGTGACGTTCTCAAATATGTCACGGAATGTTTGTCTTGTCAACGCATTAAGGCCGAACATGTCAAAATGCCAGGGAAATTGCAACCACTTGACATTCCCCAAATGAAATGGGAATTCATTAGTATGGACTTTATTGTTGGCCTGCCCCAAGTTAAGGGAGGATACAACTCCATTATGGTCATGGTAGATATGCTCACCAAGGTTGCACATCTTATCCCTGTTAAGACAAACTATAAAGCCTCAGACATCGCAAGGTTATTCATCAAGAAAATATTCAAACTCCATGGGTTACCCAAAAGGATCATTAGTGATCGTGACTCTCTCTTTACCTCACACTTCTGGAGGGCTATCTTCGAGGCCATTGGGACTCAACTCTGTTTTAGTACAGCTTATCATCCCCAAACTGATGGTCAAATAGAATGAGTCAACCAAGTCATTGAAGATATGCTTAGGGCACACTGCTCTCGCGAACCCAAAAAGTGGATTCAATATTTGCCACTGGTTGAGTTTTCCTACAATGCTTATTACCAACAAAGCATTCAAATGACCCATTTTCAAGCATTGTATGGGTACGATTGTTGTACTCCTTTGAGCTTTTTGGATCCATCCTTGAGGGTTGAAGCTTTAAAGCAGATGCTGGAAGACATGGATGACCAAATCAAATCAATAAGACAAGATATCCAAGCCGCCAAGGATAAACAAAAGGCTTACGCGGACCTGAAACGTCAAGATAGATCCTTCGTTGAAGGTGATATGGTCTTCATTCGTGTACGTCCAAATAAGAGTTCCCTATCCTTGGGTGAATGCAAAAAGCTAAGTCCAAGATATTGTGGACCCTACAAGATTCTCAAGTAACTAGGGCCTAATGCTTACAGACTCCAACTCCCTAAAAACCTAAAAGTTCATAATGTATTCCATATCAGTCTATTGAAAAAGTATGTGCCTAACCCTAGTCACGTGCTTGATGATCAACAAGTTGTAATGCCAAGCCAAGGAGTCCTTGGATGTTAGGGAGAGGCATTTGAGATCTAGGACCTTGAGAGAATAACTCATCCAGTGGAAAGATTACTATAAAGAGGATGCCACTTGGATGGATGAAAGTACTCTCAACCAACAATATCACCAGATCTTCTCATGATGAGGACATCTCGATTCCTCTAAGGGGGAGAGAATGTAATATTTTCACAACGAAATATTAACGACTCTTGATCCCACGCATAAGCAATTTCGAGTGACCTCCTGCAATACTAAAACATTGGGCTAAGTGCTTCACTCTCACGCATTAACAAACACTAGCCATGTGTCATGTATAGGAAGCCGTGGCTCAAAAATCTGTAGTTCACTGCGGGAACACCTCTCCAAGGGAAAAGGAATAAATGATTATTTGTAAATTTTTTAAAAAACTCCCTCCCCTTCAGCCATTACATGGCGGGGAGAGGGATTATGTGTGAAGCTTGAGTGGTGGAAGGGCATGGGGAGGGGAAGCATGCTACCTACCACTTGTGTGGCTACCCCCCCCCCCCCCCCTTCAACCCATATAAACCCCCCCTCCCAAGCTTGGGAGGGGCATCATCATCGTGGAGCTACCTGTGACGTCGTGCTATTGCCGCCCCACTCCCACGCCACCAGGTTGTTGTGCACCATCATCATCATCATCATCATCATCATTATCATCATCATCATCGTCGTCGTCATTGTCGTCGTCGTCTTCATCGTCGTCATCGTCATCGTCATCTCCCTCATCATCATCTTCACCATCATCATCATCCCCAGTCATCTTCTCCACGTCATCTCCCTATGTCCAGAAGCTTGAGAAGCTTCTATTGAAGCTTCTCTAGGCCTTGTTCACCTGTGCCTCCCGGAATTTTAATCCATGTTCCCCAAGGCTTATTTCCCGTGATGCGAGGGAGATCCCGGACTGAAAGAAATTTCAAAAATTGAAAAAGGGGACCAAGGGAGAGTTGTTGAGACGAAATCCACTGCGTCAATGGATCCTAAGAAAAAGTCAAGAGGAGCGCACGTGGGAGCTTCCACCCAAAGTACGAGAGTGGACAACGCCCCGATATTGAATGCCCAGGTTTCGAATAATATTCCCGCATGGAAAGGATGCATTAAGCATATTTTAACTCTCATAGGGAAGTTTAAATGCATTGAGAAATTTATATATTCATTCGATCTACAAAGTTTCATTGCATGTCGAGTATTTGCAATTTCTTGCACTTCCGTGGTCAAGGGTAGTTGCAATTTTGAATGTATGATGCATAAGTAAAAAGACGAAATTGTGCAAAGGCATCCTTGTTGCATCGCGCAAAGGACAGGGCATATAACACATAATGCACTTATGTAATAATTTCCTAGTTGTGACTCGTGTATAAGATAATTGTAGATGCCCATTAAATGATGTCCGAATAGCTACAATGCATGGAAAGGATTTATGTACTTTGCAAATCGCATACGATGATAGTTACCTTCTAGGTTGGGTTAAGTGATAAAGGAAGGATTAAATCAATGATGGACTCATGGCATTCGCTCATGCATGGAGTTTTTTTATCAAAGCTTGAATTTGGGAAATGATGCATCTTCATTAAAAATATTAAAGCTTTGAATTCGATGCTTCAACATAGGGTTTATAAGAATAGCTCTCAATGTCAATCAACGTCGCATAAGGCAAGGAAAAGAAAGATCACTATAGATCCTATAGTTGCATAAAGGCAAAAGGTCTATGGTCTTGATATTGCATATTCGCATGGAATGATATAACTCATACATTTTGCCGTTATTTACATCTTTTAGGGGAAGTATTTTCATCTTTAAAGGGAAGATCATCTTTAATCATGGGTTGGTTAGTTCAGCTAAGTAATTTGCGTATAATTGAGTAGCTTATATGCAAACCATAAAGGCATGATTAGTTAGCATATGACGATCACCTCAATGTGCTAGGTAGGGTTAAGCTATGATAAAATTTTGCCTAGTATCGCACTTGGGATGCCGATTTAATATTTCCGATCCTAAAAGTCCTATCCACATTCTTGAAATGTTAAGATTATCTAATCAACCGTGCAAGAACAATCTAGGGTTCTCACCCTAAGGATCAGTTGACCAAATGCTAGACTCCTGCAAGGAATTTAGGGACCCTAGAGCCAAAACAACTATCAGCCTAGTAGGGTCAGGGTTTTTGATTGGGTCAATAGGACTCCCAAGCCCTTATCTTGATCAAAGGTTTTCTTGAGCAAGAAAGACCGTACGAAGAAAGATATAATCCCACAAGTCAGATATTGACACCTACCTCGTGCTACAAGCTGCTACGTCGTATGTTTTTTTGTCTAAATCACAAAATAGTATTGCTACTCCTTAGACCAAGTTTGGCAAGTTTTAATTGCAAGTTAAATTTCCTATGAATTGAGTAGTCGTCCTATTTCAACACTCTTTCTTGAAGATAGATTTGTCAAGACAGAGTAGTAATGAATTGCCAAGAAAGCAATTGACCAGCCAAGTTAGGGTGACGAGGTTTCCCAGGATTTATTGTCTATAATTTAAGAAGACCTAAGGTAGAGACAATTTGGGTCAACAGGGTATAAACCCTAACCCAAGAAAAAAAGGGTAAACAAGCAACTCAACTTACGAAACCCTTAGGATCTTGCCAAGTTGCGCTTGATCCAAGATCAAACGTTGGAGCGTTCGGGGAGAAGGAATCACACCTTAGCATTTGACCGTACGAATGACCACTGGAATGCTCGTGATTGTACACTTAGGTGCATTATTTGTACTTCTTTGCTCAAGGAACTAATTCAAGGAAAACATATAATGCTTCAGGTTTAGAGCCTGGAGGGAGAGGCATTATCAGTTATATCCGACTATCTGCCTGACCCTATCCAAGGGGGTTGTTAGCCACGCCGGGTACGTGGACCAAACCCACCGCGAGAGATCTCTCCGTGGGTGCTACTTGGAGTAGGAAGACACTTGGGTGCCAAGGAAGGCTCTGGCCATAAATCCCTTGCCTCCCGATCCTACACAAGAGGCCGACGTGACTTGAGATGGGATCTCGAGGACCGGATACTAGGCAATGGGCGGAACTTGGAATAGCGATCTGTGAGGATTGCTGGAATAGCCTTTGGGCAAGTTTATTTTATGTATTCCAAAGACTGATAAATAAAGATCAAATGTCGACAAAGGAACTTGCTTGACATTGTTTTTTTTGTGTCAATGCTTAAGTTACATGAAGGAACCAGTGATTAATTTGGTTAATTAGGGAAGCTTTTTTGCTTGTCAAACTAAATGTGGTAGATAATTAGATAACTAAATGATGATTTAGTTTCTGTGACCTTGAATGGTCTAGGAAAGGATTATGCACAGTTTCAGACATCCATTTCAGTTCGTGAAAGATTTCCTGATTTTGAGGAGTTGATTGCTCTTCTAATTTCTGAGGAGCAGAGAAATGGTGGTGCATCTTCTTCAGGAGGAACTTCAAAAGAAATTGTCTTCTACTCAAATGCTGGAAGAGGTAGAGACAGAGGTAGAGGAGGCCGATTTGGAGGCCGTGGTAGAAATCAGAATATGCAGCAAACTCAAGAAAACTAGTCCTATGGAGGAGGACGTGGTAACTCTAGAGGCAGGGGGAGCCAAAGAGGTCGTGGTGGATGGCAAAGAGGCCAAAATGCAAACAGCAATGTTGAATTCTACTACTGTGGTAAAATGGGTTATATGGCTAAAGATTGCTATAAAAAGCAGAATGACATCATGAATGGAAAATTGTAACAAGGGAATTATGCATCTTCTAGTAGACAGGGTGATGACAGAAATGAACATTTGTTTATGGTGCAACACATGAACAATTCTGTGACAAGTGCAGAAGAAAGCAACGATGTGTGGTATGTTGACTGAGGTGCATCAAACCACATGACAGGTCATGCAGAATGGATGGAGGATGCAAGGAAAATGGAAAAACCAGGATTTGTGGAGACTGGTGATGATACTGCACATCCTATTGTGCAGATTGGAAAAATTCCTTTGTCTATGCAAGATGGGAAAAAGAAATACCTGTTCGATGTATTTCATGTCCCGAATATCACCAAGAATCTGGTTTCTGTTGGTCAAATGGTTGAGCAGGGCTTGCAGGTCAGATTTAATCCTCATGGATGCTTTGTTGAGGATATGAAAAATACAGGTCGCTTGATAGCAAAAGGAAAGAAGAAGGGCAGAATGTTTACGTTGGATGCAGACATGCCTGAATTGAGTGCAGCAATGTTTGCACATGGGACCGGTGTAGTTGCAGATATTGATATCTGGCATAAATGCATTGGTCATATTAATGTACAGTGACTTAAATCAATGCAGGCCCAAAATATTGTTGCAGGATTGCCTAAATTCAAGGTTGCAGAAATGCATAAGGTATGTGAAGCCTGTCAGTTTGGAAAACAGGCAAGGAAACCATTTCCTAGACATGTTCAAGAGAGTAAGAAGCCATTGGAATTAATCCATTCTGATGTGTGGACTACTAAAGCTGCATCTCTTGGAGGCTGTCATTATTTTGCCACTTTTATTGATGACTATAGCAAAAAAGTTTGGGTGTATTTTATGAAAAAGAAAAGTGAAGTTTTTGGGCATTTCAAAACTCTTAAAGCTATGGTTGAAAAAGAAACAGACCTGCAAATAAAATGCCTAAGGTCAGATGGAGGGGGAGAGTACCTCTCAAATGAGTTTGCAAGGTTCCTATAGGAGCATGGCATAAAGCAGCAATATTCATGCAGTCATACCCCACAACAAAATGGAATTGCAGAAAGGAAAAACAGGCATATTGGAGAGGTATCTCGTGCCATGCTCAATGAAAAAGACCTACCAGATTTTTATTGGGCTAAGGCAATTGCTACAGCAGTGTACATAATGAACATGACTCCCACTGCAGCAATACATGGGATGAGTCCAGAGGAGAGGTATACTGGTTGGAAACTAGATATTTCTCATTTGAAGATTTTTGGTTGCATTGCCTATGTTCATGTGCCAGATGAGTTGAGATCCAAGTTGGATCCAAAAGCTGAGAAGTGCATCTTTATTGGTTACTCTCTGCAGCAGAAAGGGTATAGATGCTATAACCCTTCTACTCGTAAGTTTACAGTGAGCAGAGATGTTATTTTTTATGAGATGAGTAGCTAGTATAAACCAGTAAATGTGATTGATAATGTAGATGCACAAAATGGTAATGTTGCACAGAATTCACAGCAGCAGTCACAAGATATTAGTGGACCTGGAGCGTCCTCTAGCAGTGGTTCACATTCTTCGCCATGGACAGGCAGATTGAGATCAGGAGAATCTTCTCAAAGCAATGTAGATAGTGGTATGCAGGTATCACAAAAAGGAAAAGAGAAGGTAGATTAGCCCATGTTTGATGTGAATGCAGGTCACTCTTATGTGGATGGTGAATCCAGTGGCTCAAAACAGAGCATTGATGATGAGTTGGGTATTCCTTCTATTGTTACACCTGGAGTAAGGAAGAACAAGGATGTTTTGAGAGCACCTGGGAGTGAACCTACTTTGCGCAGGTCTACTAGAGCTAGATATCTTGTGGATAGGCTGAAATATGATGGATTTACAGCCATTCACTATGCCTATATAGTCAAAGTGATACAGGAACTAGAACCCACTTCTTTTGAGTAAGCCATGGGAAAAGAAAAATGGGAGAAAGCCATAGATGAAGAAATGGGTGCCTTGGAAGCAAATGCTATATGGGAATTGGTACCTTTGCCTAAAGGTAAAAATGCAATTGGCTGTAAGTGGGTTTATAAGGTGAAGCACAATGCAGATGGTTCTGTGAACAGATACAAGGCAAGATTAGTAGTCAAGGGATATGCACAAACATATGGAATTGATTATGAAGAAACATTCAATCTGGTTGCAAGGATGGCAACTGTAAGAGCAGTCATTGCTATGGCTGCATCAAAGGAATGGTCTTTACATCAGATGGATGTAAAGAATGCCTTCTTGCATGGTGATTTGCAAGAAGAGGTATATATGGAGCAGCCACCAGGTTATGTGCATGATGTTCATCCTGAGTTTGTTTGCAGGTTGAAGAAAGCATTGTATGGCTTGAAGCAAGCACCTAGAGCATGGTCTGACAAGATAAGACAGTATCTTGTCACTATTGGCTTTCAGATTTCCAAGGCAGATTTCTCACTTTATGTGAGAAAAACAGAGAAAGGTATTATGCTACTTGTCATTTATGTTGATGATTTGATTATGACAGGTGATAGTGATGAAGATATCCTTCATGTGAAAATGCTATTGAAGCAAAAGTTTGAGATGAAGGATTTGGGAGAGCTGCGTTATTTCTTGGGCATTGAGGTGATTAGATCACCAAGTGGGATACAGCTCTTGCAGAGGCAGTATGGATTGGACATGCTGTCCAAATATGGGATGATAGGCTGTAAGCCTATTTCAGTTCCTTTGGAGCAGAATGTGAAGCTGAGCACAGATGCAGGTGAGCTTATGGAAGACCCTACTATGTACATACGCATAGTAGGGAGTTTGATTTATATGACTATTACCAAGCCAGATTTGAGCTATGCTATTGGATTGGTAAGTCAGTTTATGCAGGCTCCAAGGAAACTGCATTTGGATGCGGCTAGACGCATACTCAGGTATGTGAAGTCCACATTGCAGTATGGACTATTTTATGAGACTGGGGTTCAGATACAGCTGCATGGATACACTGATGCTGATTGGGTTGGTAGTATTTCTGATAGACGATCTACCAGTGGATATGTGTTCTCTTTTGGGAGTGCTACAGTCACTTGGAGCAGCAAGAAACAACCTACAGTTGCCTTGTTGAGCATAGAGGCCGAGTACAGGGGTGCAGCAATGGCTACATGTGAGGTAGCTTGGTTGCATAAGCTACTTTATGATATGCATCAGCCTACAGATGGGCCAGTTGTCATTTATTGTGACAACATGAGCAGTATATACACTTGACAAATAACCCAGTCTATCATGCTAGAACAAAGCACATTGAGGTGCATTATCACTATGTGCAGGAGAGGGTTTTACTAGGTCTTATTGATCTAGTTTATGTCAGCACAGAGGATCAGGTAGCTGACATATTCACGAAGGCATTGGGTGCAGAGAAGCTACGCAAGTTCAGAGACCTGCTTGGTGTGCAGGAATTGGGATTGAGCTCAAGGGGGAGTGTTGAGATATCGAGCTCCACTCGAGATATGCCAGGGTGACCGTTGTGCATTTATGTCACTGACTTGTCAGTTGCAGATGCGGTTGGTACACCGCCCATGAATAATAGCTAGATGACAGCTATCCTTATCTGCTCTACTTCGTGGCTCAGTTAGTATGCCACCTTAGTTAGTTGAGTTTGGTTTGAGACCCATATATAGGGTTCTTCTATTTCTATGTACTAGACTTCTTTTTGGCTTACACAACTAAGAAGAGGAAAATTGTTTTTCAACCTCCATCCTTGTGTGTATTCCCCCATTGTGCAAGCAAGAAAGCTACAAGTGAGACTCCTTCCTTCTCTCCCACAATCTTGACAGCTAAGACGTGTCCTATAAGCGGATAGGGGGACACATTACATTTGAGCTGTCTTTTTAGTGGGCTTCTTTGTTTTTTTCCTTCTAGATTTTGCCTCATGCTCCTCCTTCTCTATCTCAGTTTCTGTCTTGTCACTCGATGGCTCTTTCCCTTGGTGGTTTCGTGACCTATCTGGGGTCTCATCCACTTCTTCATTTCCTTGTTGGGCTTCTTTTACGGCCTCATGGATTATGTCCATCAGCACACTTCCATACCCAATGAAGGAGGCTTTTGAGGAAGGTTTCTTCCTCTTTCTATTTTTAGCGGTTGGGGATTCTCCTCCTGCCTGTCTGTTGTCCAAGGCTAGTGCTTTGGCTACCACATTCACCTACCATATCCAAGGCTAGTACTTTACCTTCAAGGAGAACTCATTGCAAGTTGTTGTGCGATAATAGGAACCGAAATGGCAAGGCAGCAAGATAAAACCAGCATCCAAGAAACACTATCAAATGGCGAAATGTATAAACCAAGAAATGAAAATTTTTACATCAATCAATCCATACATTCCACACAAGATTTTCATGAAGAATTTTTTCTAAAAGAAGAAGAAAATTCAATTCATCCTTTTCATTTAAAGTTCTACTCCTATTTCAATTTTTTGTTCAACTATTTTGATCTTTTGTTCACCTTCCACTTTACCCCATCCCCCTTGGAAATGATGAAAATCCTTGAAAATCCTTCCTAAGATTGTGAAAGTGAAGGTATAAGGCCTTTAGTGCATTCTTAGTGTGTCTCACTATTTCAAGATCCAGTCAAAGGAGGTTGGTTATACTCTGATGTTGCATGACAATCCATATCCTATGGACGAATGTCCACGTGTGTGATATAAGTCAATAAGTTGGTCAAGAGGTCACCTGAGTTGATTCATCTTGCAATGTGGAGAATTTCTTGACATCGCTAATATACTAAATAAAGTTGGGGCATATGTTTGGTCATACTCAAAAGTCTTGATGACACATTGTTGCTCCACATTGGTCATGATTTGATAACCCTCTTGTTCCCATTAAATGTGCAGAGTATAGATTGTGTAAGAAATTGGACTCAAATTCAACTGATCATTGGAGCTCAGTAAGTTCTTATGGTGGCATAGGAAATTTGTGCTTCTTCTTGAAGTGTGTGATTAAGCGTTGGTTTAAGGCTTATTCTCTTGAAATTTCATTTGCAATCAGCTCTTCTACAATGGTGAAGGTCTTTGTGAAGATGAATTTGTATTCTTCCCAAGAACATGGCAAGAAACATACCTCATTTGCTATGTGTTTGTCAAGAAGGCCTAGGTCCAAGCATTTGTAACTTCTAGCAAACATTGTGAAAGTTGAGTCCAATCATTGGATGCACATTACTAAGTCATCTCCTATGTCTATGGCCATGTTGGAAGCCAATTCAAAATTGAATCGGCATTACTGTGATGGCTTAGGGCCTACTAGTAGCTTTGGTTTAATTGGACTGGACAAGTTAGTACGTGGTATTTCTTCTTTGGAATTCTCATCGGGGTTTGGTGATCATGGTTTGAGAAGTTGATTGGTTTTGAATTTTGGATTTGTCATTGGATTCTGTAGTGGTGATTACACAAAAGTTATTAGGTGGGAGCTCATTGATGATCAGTTGAGCTTTTGGTCGATAGACCATTAGAGCACTCATGGATTGAGCACCCTTTCTTTTGGCATTTCTCTTACCCTATTTTGATTTACATTTTTGAGCATTATTTTTTGGAGCCAAAGATTGAGGGGCATACATGTCACTTGTGGGTTTGTACAACCACACCAAGGTGTTACCTTCATAGTGAACTTGGGCATGCAATAGGGCTTTTAGGACCCAGCATAACCTAGTCACATGTGTACCATAGGAGCACCAACTCCTCGGTTTAGGTCTAAAGTATGAGGCATGAAAACTATGAGTTCCTAACGATTGGCTTTTGTGAGGATGTGGCCTATATTTGGGGATCCTCTTAATTGTTTGATACATAGCCTTGGGTGTGGTTTCTAGATGTTGATGGGACTTCACAATGGGTGTACGTTGTGGTGCACTATCCCCCTCCTTAGGGTTGACTATTGGTGGTACTATAGGCTTTTGGGTGGTTGTGGTGCCCTTGCCAAAAGCCATTACTATTCTAGCATTGCATGTAGCAAGGTGGATGCATTGCGAGTTGTAATCAACATTACAGTAAACTTATTTTTTGAACACACCACCTAACAATGATTCCTTGCCAACACTTTGTTTGTTAAGTATTACATAAAAGATGATGGGACATAGGCTCTCAGTCTCAATAGAAAGCTTTAGTTTGTACTTCCCCAAGAGTGGATAGGACTGCCTCCCGAATAGGCTGAGTTTTGCATTGGTTGGTTGCAATTGAGGTTGACCAATAGTGGTCCAATGATTATATGTTAAGATATTATAGCCAAGTCCCTTATCAATTATAGTGCATCAAAGGTGTATGCCTTTTGAGCTATCACTATTATATGCAAGTAGGTTGGTGCTACTACTTCCTCATCCTCACCTTCTATTTCAGTGATAGTTGTAGCTCTCACATTCATTGGTGGTTTTATCATTGGAGGTTCATGGAGTGGATGTGATGAAGGATAATACTTTTTTGTGCGACTTCCATTGAAAAAGCCTATACTCTCCCCTTGTAAGATTTCTAGTTCTACATTGCTTATTCTATTGATGTTATGAATCTCAAAAAGTCCCAATCTCGTAAATTTTACTTCTGTCCCTTAACAGAGTACAACAAGACTAGGTCTCCTTACTCGAAGTCTCGTTGTTTGATGTGCTTATCAAACCAACTCTTGTATCATGTCACATATTAGGGCATGGGTTGTAATGAGACAAGACTTGAATAAGTGTTCTAGCTCCACAAATGATTTGTCCATGCTTCTTTGCCTCCCCTCTCTTGGACTACTATTCTCAAGCTTGGAACAAAGAATTTCACTTGTAGAATCACTTCAATTCTGTAGGTTAATTTGAATAGGATCTATCCTATGGTTTTTTTGTAGGCTATCCTATATACCCATAAAGCTTCCATTAGCTTCTTGTCCCAAAAGTCACTACATGAAGTAGAGAATACCTTTGTTAGGACATTCACTAAGATCTCATTCATGGATTTAGCCTGACTGTTAACTTGAGGATAATACAATGTGAGATTTTCTATGGATTATTAAGAAGGTGGATAACAAGTGAGCAATCATTTCATTAATGAAGTGTGTGCCTTGGTTGCTAACCAACTCTATGGGATGATTGAACCATGATATGACTTGCTCCTTGTTAACACCAAGTCAAGATGGTGGAGAAAGATGGCGGAGAAATGAAGGGAAAAGATGAAAAAAGATGGAAAAAGAGCAAAGACATGCAGGCAGTCTCTAAAGCTAAGCTGGGGCAAAAAGTGCAATTTTAAATGAAAGGCGCCTCAAAAATCTCTAAAAACTCTTGTAAAAGAGCTCCAGGCTCCCTCCTGTGCCAATTGTAAAATATTGGACGGATGTAGACTAGAGGCGTAAGGATAGAAGAGGGAAATAGTGAAAGGACCTTGCCACAATGGCCGGTCATGTAAAAAAGGAATGGATACCCATGGGATTTTAGGGTTTGTATATAAAGTTCAAAAAGTAAATGGAAGCTCATTCTTTTGGTGTGTGGCTAACAAGAGTTCTCTTCTTCTTCTCTTCTTCTCTTCTCCTTGATTGTGTGTGCTCTTGAGAAAGGGAGTGTGAGAGTGTGAGGGAGTGAGTGTGTGGGAGTGAGGGATCAAGAGGGTTGACGCTCTTCACCATCTCCTCTTCTCTTCTTCTCTTCTCTTCTCTTGTCTTTTCTCGTGTGCGCGGCTATGGTAGATGGAGCTTGGAGATGGAGGAGGCTTGAGGATGCTTGAGCTAGCATCTAGGATCGTGGAGCTATCGGCGTGCGCGAGAGAGGAGGCAAATCATTTCGGCATCAAAGTAAGCTCCCTACACTCGTAGGATTGACAGTGCGTCAGCTAGGTGAGAGATAGCCATTAGAGCTAGCTTGAAATGCTTGAAATAATAAGCGGTCCGTGGGTCTTGGCGGTTGAGCGTGAGCTCCCTCTACATTTTGGTTTCATTGCTAGGACCAATGGATTCAAGCTTGAGCACTTGCGTGCCTCATATCGAGCATCGAAGTAAGGGATTCATCCCCAACCGGAGCTTGAGATAGGTAGGAAGTTGGGTTTTTTAATCTTTGAAGTAAGTAAGTATTTTGGGTTATTTTGTTTGTTTGATGATTGGAAAACATGGAGAAATCATTTTAGTTTTTTGCTTCTGATTCTTGTTGCATTAGCGTAGGTTAGGATTAGGAAATCAAATTGGAAAAGGGTAGGGATTACTGTTGCAAAACCAGGCAAAACAGGGCACAAATCATGCAAAAAAAGGCAAAAAGATTGCTTGGGATGCTTAATGTCGGCAAGTGAGTGATTGGGAGCATCTAAACCTTACCCGGGAAGGGGTTTAAGAGCCAAGAGGCCAAGGGAGAGATCATTTGCAACCCTTGCAATGAGTGAGAAAGAGAGATCCCGTGAAGAATTGATTCGATCCTGTCATCGAAGAGCCTACCGATCACTTCAAGTATATCAATCACTTTCCCTTGCACCCTAGTTGTGATCTGGAAGGTTGTGTGTGAAATGATTAGCTAAATCGTCAGTTTTGATCAAAATCGCCTTAGCGTTGCCTTGTTGCGCGCAACTCGGCCCGTCCGAGCGGCCAGTTTTTGGACCGAGTCCCAAAATCGGCCCCCGGCCCTTTGTCTTTCAGTCGACTTAGCCCGAAACCCTACTTGGCCCATCCGAGTGACATCAGTCGGCCCCACTTACAAACTCGGCCCTTGGCCAACCATCCCGCTCAACCCTCGGCCCATTCGAGCGACCCAATTCGGCCCTTAGCCGATGTAAAACTCGCCCCTCAGACAAACCTGAATCCGAGTGACATCAGTCGGCCCCACTTACAAACTCAGCCCTTGGCCAACCATCCCGCTCAACCCTCTGCCCATTCGAGCGACCCAATTCGGCCCTTAGTCCATGCAAAACTCGCCCCTCAGACAAACCTGAATCAGCCCTCGGCCCTTGTGCCTCGGCTCGTCCAAGTAGACTCCCTCAGCCCCCATCCGAGTTACCCCGTCTGAGTGGACCTTTTTGGCCTATTCGAGTCAACACCTCAGCCCGTTCGAGTCCACCCTATTCGAGTCGTCCATTCGGCCCTTGGCCCATGCGCCTTGGCCTCTTTGAGTCTCCCACTCGGCCCATGCACGTCAGCCCATCGAGTCGTCCATTCGGCCCTTAGCCCATGTGCCTCGGCCCATCTGAGTCACCCACTTGGCCCATGCAATTCGGACAAGTTGGGCCGAGTGTGAAATTTTCTAAATTTTCCAAAAATTTGACTAGACCCAGCTAGAGCTCAGTCGCACAACATGTCGTGAGTCCTCCTAGCGCTCGCTCAAAACTTGATTCTAGCATAAGGAATAGGCAAAATCGTAAGGTGCAGCCGCTTAGCAGCTTGCATAGGCTATCGCGAGACCTAGAGACCTAGAGACAACCTGCTGAGCCATAAACCCTGATCGGATCAAGAACGAGCAAGGCAACGTAGTAAGAAAACCCAAAACCCTGTCAAGATGGCCAAAGAATTGATCGACAAGCCTACCAGGCCCAAAACGAAGCGAGAGTATGCAAGACACTTAGATATTGTTTGCCGCACTCACCTTGCATTTCTGCACTTGAAGTACACTTAAGAAAAACTGAAAGCTTGATTGAGCACAAGTGCAGGGGAATGAACACACACACTGAGAGGAGATAAATTGAGGATTGTATTTAATAAGTCAAGGAACTCACTCAGATAAACAACTCAAGGAACCCACCAATAGGAGAAGATCCAAAGACATAGACAGACTATCGACACATGGAGTAGGACCAAGCAAGTGGCGCCAAAGAGGTGGATTTGACAAACTTACTCAACCCGATTGATATCTTGGTGGAGCATGAGAAAATGACAATGGCAGAAGAAAACCTAGACCACAGGCCGAACGAGGAACTCAACTTAGGAGTCTTCCCCCAAGAGGAGATTTAGCAGCTAGTTAGTAGCTACGATGTGCATGCCTGGTATGAGCACCGCGGTAGGATAGCAGATGCCATCATCGCAGACTTAGAATAGGAGAGGAAGCTAGCCCACAAGGCATTGCAAAGCATAGTAGAGTACAACAAAGACTAGCAGGCTAGGAGCCAAAGGCAAAGCAAATAATTGCACGAGGTACAGTGGGTGCTGAACCTAGCCCCAATAGAAACCAAACTAATCACGAGAGAGCTGTGGAAGGAGACTTAACACTGAGTGAGCTTCCCATGAAGCGACTGATAGACAACACAATAGCAAAGCAAACTGCCACAGCACTAGCGACATCACTGCTAGCAGGATTAGGAACAAACCAAGGCTCCAAGAGCCAGTCCAAAATCCCAATCGTTGCAAAGTAGCTCAACAAGTACCAGCCCCATGACGATCCATACAGTTTCGTAGAGCAATTCGAGCAAGTCTGCAAAGCCAATAGCCTCACCGACCTGACTCAGTGCTCTCAAGCGTTCGAGCTCCGCTTAGGTGACAAGGGTAGGACTTGGTATACGATTTTAGATACCACAGAGCGAACCAACTCCAACGGCCTCAAGAATCTCTTCATCAAGAGATTTTCCAAGCTTGGATACTTTGATAATCTGCTAGTGCAACTGATGAATGTCAAGTAGAAGGAGAAGGAGGACATTCACGATTATGTGACCCATGTGAGGAATCTCTTCAAGAGAATCCCTACGGGTGAACAACCAACTGAAAGAGCAGTGTCAAGTGTATTCATCAACGGAATTCAAAATGAGGCTATATAAGGCTTTGGCAGGCAACTCAAGCTTGCAGCGAGATGCGCTAGCTAGGGTTTTTGAGGAAGCCATTAGAGTTGACAACCAGCTGAAAGAGAGAAGCTCCAGGAGCTTAAACTCAGAAGAAACCAATTTGCAGAGCTCAAAGAGAGCTTCAACCTCTAGCGAACGATCAGGTCCAACCACCTAAGATAAGGGGAAAGCCACTGAGACAAACTAGGACTTGGCTAATGTAAAGATAGAGATAGCCAAGCTGCAAGACATGTTGAGACAACCAACGCGCCCACATGTCCAATGTGTGTACTGTGGCGGAAACCACTTGCCAGTCAAGTGTCAAGACCCTAGGTCAAGACCTTGCGCTAACTGCGGTAGGTTCGGTCATGACATCGCGCATTGTAGATTACTAAGAAGACTTCCATACTCACAACCATATGGCCAACCCTACCTAGCGAACAGGCCGCAACCATTCTTCGGAAGGGGAGCCCCATTGGCCCTTCCTACGCCTAATGACATTAAGCTGGTTGTTCCTAGGATGGACATAAATCCTACAAGCATACCTAGACTGCTTGGTCCCTACGTGACCCATCCATCGAGCGACGCTCCAATCCACTATGTGGAAGATCCAAATCAGGAAGAAACTTATGTATACCCTTACGTCTCGCACGCCGACAAGGGCAATGTAGTCCTTAAGGACTATCGACCAGTACTGGTGATGGCATTAGGAAGAGGATGAGGTAGAGGCCTAGGAGGGCAGATGCAGGATCCAATCATCTGTTGGACTTGTGGTCACCCAGAGCATGTCTCATCATGCTGCTCTGAGAGGGGGCATCAGAACAAAGCTAACCTAAGGTGCCTTGAGTGTGGGATCACTCATCTCTTCGTCGACTTCCCAAAGCAAAAACATCTTCGAGTTTAGCCAACATGCCATTTGTCCCATTAGGGTTGTTTTGTGTCGAGAACCTTGATGGGGAGGCCACACCTATCCCATTGGGGGTCATGACTCCTTCCTAGATGAAGCAGGCAGTTGACATATCACTGCCAGGGCCTAGCAACCTCAATGCAGTATGGATAGGAAAGAAGAGCCATATGCAGAGAAAGAAGAGGTCTGAAGCTAAGGTTGCACTAAAAACTGAGAGTGCTACTACTCTGACTGCTAGAAAGAAGGTCACTAATGCAGAGGCAGAAACTTCAGCCCCTAAGATGGCCAAAAAGGGAAGTGCTAAGGTAGGGGAATACCCGCATCCGAAACACCAATTAGAGGCCATAGAGAAAGTGAAGGAATGGGTGAAAGAGGCCCAAGAGCACCTAAAGGACACTGAGCCCATCCTAGAGGATGAGATTGATGATCTCTCCAGTATAAGCACGCTAGTCTCACCCCCTTGACCAAAGTCAGGGGATGCGACCGCACCACAAGCAGTACCGCTTAGGCCAAGTCTTGATGTTGCAGGCCCGCAAATCAGTCACGGCCATTGGCCAAGACAATTTGGATTAGGAGAGAGATGAGCAGCCAATGACCTCCTTACCACGTTGATGACCACCCCTGTGATGCTAAGTCTGGGAGACCTGCTTAAGCAGCATCCCACCATATGGCAAGACCTGAAACAGTGGGTTGAAGGATCACCAGAGTAAGATGATGATCTGCACGACCATGATGTAGAGACACAAATACCGACTCTGACGTTGTACTTTATGCCAAATTCCTTGCACGTTAATGCCTTCTGAGAGGGCACCGAGATGCATGGAGTCTTACCGGTCTTAGCCCTAGACGGCACAACAAGAAAGGGGATCGTAGACACGGGAGCTGGGGTTAATGTGCTTAGCCACGCAGTGCTTTAGATTTGGGAAAACCCACCTGTTGAGACTGCTAAGTTCGATGTCACACTAGCAAATGGTATGAGAGTGAAACCATTCGGGGTGCTAAAAAACTGGCCAGTGAAAATCGTAGGTGTCTAGTTCTCAATTGACTTTATAGTCATGAAGGATGTGGACTATGATATCCTATTAGGCCGACCTTGGATGCACAATGCCAGAGTCATCATAGATTGGGGTAATGGCTTAATCTTCCTTGGCAATAGAATGAATGCCGTGAGGATAGAGATGAACACCTGGAAGACCTCACCAATGAATTGGATGCCATCTCCAGGATGCTTAAAGGGAACGCTCAAGTCAAGAAGTCCTATGGACCCTTGACCAAGTATATTCCATGCCCAGAGGACGAGCGAGATTGGATGCATGTCCTTGCTACAATTGACCTGCCATTTTTGGTTCATGAGGCATATGAGCAAGCCATCAAGACAATCGGCAAGTCTAAATACGCACCCTTCGTACCAGTTTGCATGATGGCAGGAACCCTTCAAGGGAGACCTAAACTTGTCACCTTCCAAGTGCCAAATAACAAGAGGGAACTCCATAAGATTCTGGAATATTTAACAAGCAAGCTAGTTGGAAATCGAGCAGCAAACTTCAAACCACTCCAGTATCTCTTAGATGAATCCAAGTGGCAATGGACCAGGGTGCATGGCTTGAACCTCATGTACAACTGGGCTCTAATCCCCGATCAAAGACAAGAGATATGCCAAGACCTAGGAGACGACGAGTAGTCTGATGAAGAGGACTCCAATGATGAATATGAAGACTGTCGATCTTTCAGTGATGAAAGCAAGGGTGAGATGGATACCATAGAATACGACACTAAGGGACGAGAAATAGAACAAATACTGGTAGACTCCAAGCCATAGAAAAAGAGTGTCTTCAGGATATAGCGAGGGGACATGTGCATTGATTGTGATTGCGCCTGGTTGGAATATGTAGGAGCCATAGATTTCGATCAAGCAAGCCTAGCCCAATCTGGTACGACAACAGTGCTTAGGAGAGTGTCACCATATGAGTTGCGACCATCAGGGGAGGCCACCTCTTCTAGCAAAGATGGGGAGTTTGACTCTGAGTCGAAGGTAAGTTCAGATAGCGACCTAGAGATACCTAGGCCGGCCAAGACCAGACACACCAAGGGGGACCTACCCATCCACTTGAGGCATAGACGATTGAAAGAGGAAAGGATAAAACAACCTAGGGGGGACACATGAACGGAAGAACAGAGAAAACCACAAGACCTCCCTAAAAGATTTACGAAATTAAAGAAAGGAGATAAGGTAGTGATCCTATTGGGTGCCAAACATCAAGGCCAAACGAGTGAACTGACGATCAAGGGACCAGCCAAGGTCAAGGAGGTGAACCTAGCCTAGGAAGGGGAGACACCCCAACAAGTCTTCATTGCCGATGACTTAGCTGAGAAAGAGGAAACGAGTCTTGTCGCGCTCTTGCGAGAGTACATAGACGTATTCGCTTAGTCCTTAGAAGAGCATAAGGGGGTAGATCCGAGTGTAGTGACTCATGACATACCCATGACGCCAGATGCTATGCCAGTCAAGCAACGATTGTACCCTATGAATCCAAAACACACTCACGCAGTCAAGGAAGAGATTGACAAGCTGATGAGAGTAGGATTCATTTACGAAATTGAGTACACGGACTAGGTATCGCCCATAGTCATTATCATGAAGAAGAACGAAAAAATCAGAGTGTGCGTCAATTACAAGAAGGTGAACGCTGCTACTAAGAGGGACAACTATTCATTGCTGTACACTAAGCACATGCTTGAAAGAGTGGCTAGCAAGGAAGCCTACAGTTTCTGGGCAGCTTCTCAGGATACAATCAGGTGCAAGTGCATCATGTCGACAGGCATAAGACTGCCTTCGCCACTGAGTGGGGTGTCTTTGCTTACATAGTCATGCCCTTCGGGTTGACTAATGCCCCTGCCACCTTCCAACACCTCATGTGCGCCATATTTAAAGACATGCTTTGCAAAGAGTTGGAAGTCTTTGTAGATGACTTGTGTGTTCACTCGACCTAGAGAGAACACTTAGACAAACTCTGAGCAGTCTTTGAGTGGTATCGCCTATATCGTCTCTCCATGAACCCCTTAAAGTGTTAGTTTTGGGTGAAGCATAGATGCATCCTAGGGCACATGGTGTCAAAGAATGGCATTGCCACTAACTTCTCAAAAGTTAGGGTTGCTGATCTTCCGTCCCCAATCAACTATAAGGGAGTTCAATGCTTCTTAAGCCATATGGGATACTATCGGCGATTTGTGTTGAATTACGTGTTGATTGCCAGATCTTTATACAAGCTACTGATTGTCTTTGAATGGACTAAAGCATCCCAACAAGCATATGAAGAGTTGAAGAAGGCTCTAACCACAGCATCAATTCTACAAGCCCTAGATTGGACCATTATCTTCCACGTGCATATCGATGCCTCGAAATTTGCTATGGGGGCAGTGTTGTGCCAACATGGCGAACACAACCTGGACTACCCAGTGAGCTTTGCTAGCAGACAACTCACTGAGACGGAAATGAATTACTCTACGACAGAGAGAGAGGGCTTGGCCATGGTGTTTGCTGTGAAGAAATTCTGGCATTATCTGTTGGCTACACCCTTTAC
The DNA here is from genome assembly GCF_053477565.2 of Lygodium microphyllum. Taxonomy (NCBI): domain Eukaryota; kingdom Viridiplantae; phylum Streptophyta; class Polypodiopsida; order Schizaeales; family Lygodiaceae; genus Lygodium; species Lygodium microphyllum. Next base: position 67,829,831 of record NC_141151.1, on the reverse strand, counting down.
CTTCTTTGTGGACCATCAAGCCTTGCTATATCTAGTGAATAAACCTTGTGCTAAAGGACGCATAGCTTGGTGGCTCCTTCTTCTTTTGGAGTTCGACTTCTCCATGGTTGTACGGGAAGGAAAACATCACTACATGGCTGACCATATGTCACGCATCCCCACGGGAGAGGCCGATGGAGAAAGCATTACCGATGAATTGACGGTCGTCCATATCTTTAACCTTTCTAGCGAAAGAGATTTATTTAAGGCTGATCTAATGCCATATTGGGCAAATGACATAGTCCAAGTGCTTGAGCACAGACTGCCTGAGTAACCAATAGAAAAGGCAAGACTTAGGTGACTCATCCTCAAGATCCAACCCTACTAGTTGATAGCAGGCCAGCTATATAGAGTAGGGCAAGATGGACTACTGTGTAGATGTGTGTGTGAGCATGAGATGCACGATGTGCTCTCAGAGGTGCATAGTGGAATTATTGGTGGGCACTTTAGCGAAGACATGACAGCCCACAAGGTGATGTAGTCTCAACTATGGTGGCCAACGCTGTTTCGTGATGCAGCACGATTTGTTAAGCATTGTGACGAGTGTCAGTGGACAAAGGTCTCAATTTGCAAGGATCAAATGGAGTTGACCCCAATCATTGCATGACACCCCTTTGAAAAATGAAAAATTGACTTCATAGGACCCATCAGCCCAACTGCACAGTATTCATAGGCCAAATACATCATTGTGGCCATAGACTACCTAACGAAATGGGCAGAAGCGAGAGCAACATGAAAGAACAATGCTCGAACGACTACCAAGTTCTTGTGGGAGCAAGTCATTTCACGATTCGGCTGCCCCATCAAACTAGTTAGTGACGAGGGCACACACTTCATATGAAGTGATAGCGCATCTTCTATCCACCTTTCTAATTATCCATCGAAAATCCTCTCCATACTACCCTCAAGAAAAAGGTCAGGCGGAATCCACGAATAAGATTATTGTAAACGTCCTGACCAAAGTAGTCTCTGCTTCGTGCAGCAACTGGGATAACAAGCTGATGGCAGCCTTGTGGGCTTACCCGTACAGCTTATAAAATAGCTGTCGGCCAGACTCCCTTTAGATTGACCTACGGAACTGAAGCAATTATCCCTATAGAGTTCTTCGTTCCTAGCCTGAGAATAGCACTTCAGGAATGATGGAAAGGAAAGGAGGCATGGATGCAATGCCTGGTTGAGCTCAAACGCCTCTCGGAAACTCTTCTTCTAGCCACTCACGCACTCATATATGAGAAGGCACGACGCAAGAGCTGGTTTGACAAGCACGTCAAGAAGTGCAATTTTGAACAGTGAGACTTAGTACTCCTGTACTCAGTTAAGGGGCATAAGCAAAAAATGAAGTTTAGAGTTCTTGGACCCCTCAAAGTTCGTGCAATTAGCCGAACTGGCAATGTTGAGCTTGAGACTCTAGACGGCGAGGTCATAGGCTTCTTCAATGGTAGTCGTGTCAAGAAGTACTACCCTCCCATGCATCCTTTGCATGAGCTACCAATGTTAGAACCCCCTGTCAAAGTACGAATAGCCACGATCACTAAAATGGATGATGAGGATGAGGAAGCCGTAGAACCTGTATACCTACACATCACAATCACTGCCAAGCGAACATGCGCTTTCAATGCCTTGATCGATGAGGGAGAAAACTTCAATGTCTTAACTCACGATCATTGGACCCAACTGGGAAAACCACCACTACAACCCACCAATGCCAAATTGAGCCCATATGGGGGCCGCTCATACGCACTTCTCGGCAAGTGCAAGGCCGCCATTTCTATTGAGTCTGAGACTGTACCAATGGTCTTCTACGTGTGTTGCCAAGCACTGAAGACACACGCATGGAATCACTGCTAGGGCGAACCTTCAAGAAGCAAACTCACTGCAATGTTGATTATGAATCATAGCGTATCCACCTTGCCATAGGCAACGTTCACATTGTTACAACCTTTAGCAATGGCTACGCGACCTCATCAAAGTCTGCAAGACCACCGGTAGAAATGTTAGGAGCCAAGTCTAAGGAGGGGGTAGTGCTCAGCCACCACCCACTAAATCTCTAAAATCGCCACTCATAGCAGCAAAGGCTAAGGTCCAACAGCCTTGGTTTCAATGGAGGCCCAAGCAACTGCAAACCACCTAAAAGTCGACGCTCATGTCCACCAAAAACTCTAAACCTAGGAAGCCAAGGTGCTGTTACAGAAATCGACACATGATCAAGCCAAGATGGGTCCCTAAAGCCCTCTTACATGTGCAAGGCTACTATGAGGGAAATGCCTAGATATGGATCCCTAAGGCCCGCATGGCCAGAGGCACTACTTGCACGCCGCCCTCAAGTTTGATCACACCAAGCCCCATAAAACCTCAAAGCTAGAAGCTGCAATGCTTTCAAGACCCATATGTATCAAGCTTATCCGCACATATGCCCAAGAAAGTCGAACAAGCCTATCAGCCCAAACGACAAACACTGTCACATGAATCAACACCCGATAGAGCTACTCAGACTTCCCTGATCCATACTGAAGGCAACAATCCGTCAGACATCACTGCTACTACCCCAGCCCTAATTCAAGAGGTCCAACCGCAATCTCAAGAACACCCACAACTGCAACTATTTGTTGTCAAAGGCTCTAGTTCTATCAAATCCCAACCGCCAACAAGCCTTCGACCCCCTTATGGGCGGAAATCATTCTTAACACTGGTCGCCAATCTAGCTGAGGACACAAAGGAGGATGTGGTTGATTGCATTAGATGACTCAATGCCACTTTCATGTCATTAGCTCTGAGCTATGATCGCTTGGATTTAGGCCTACTGCAAGAACCATTTGCAAATGAAGTTCGAACGATGCCTTGTTCTTGGGAGACGTTTGAATTTGCATTCGCAAAAGCCTCTAACTCCACTGCTGAATTGCCCACCTGTGAGATATCCAAAGAGTAGGTCATCAAACAGCGCCTCATCACGTCCTATGATAAATGAACCACTTCCACCATTACTGACCAAGAAATCGTAGAATTATCAAAAGTTTCTAATATTGAATCCCCGTTCTTAAGGCACTGGTACACTCTTTGATTGCAATGGAAAGTTGAAGGATGACAAATAATGCCCAATGCTGAGCAGCGTCATGCAATCAAAACAGTAGAGTACGACCCCACTTACGTCGTGCCAACCTCGTATAGAGTATTAACCACTCTTCGTGGCCAACCCATGGAAGAGCACATCAAAGGACACCCCTATCTCGATTGCCTACTGACTGATGAAGAGTTACATATTGCTAGCTGTGTCGATTCCGGTGACTTCCTAATAGCTGTTCTCACATACATCACACACGTAAGCAGTAGACCCTTTGATCTAGACCGCAAAGCTTGGTTAGAGTACAATCCCAATTTCTATACTTGGCTCCTATGCACGTAAATCCTAGACCACATTGCAGAATGCCCTTGACCTCCTAACTTTCAATCCTAGGAAGGATTCTTCTCAAGCTGGAAGGGGAGGGGGATAAGATGAATCAAACCAAAACCAAGGAAAATCAAGCAAATGCATAAAAGACATAAAAAACGAGTGAGGTAGGAAAAATGGCACAAGAACTTTGAAATAAAGGAAAAAAAGTCAGATCTGAAGGGAAGAATCTACATTGGATTTTAATGCTTTCATTCAATAAACACATAGAGTCTTTCTTTTCCAACAAATTATTATTTTGAAAGCACTAATGAGAACTTGGGTTCATGACAGGAACGAAAGATGTTGCAGCAAGACCGTGCCCATCGACTCCCGTTCACGGAGAAGGAAAGGATGCAATATCGCATCACCCTAGAAAACCGCATCTACAACCAGCTCAAATTTCGAACCATCCTGTTGAGAGTAGAAAAAGACTGAATTTTTGACTGATTTTTGATGTTCTTGAGGTCTGAATGATTGATTTTTTATGGATTTAGAGTGATGTATGGTTGTTAATGGAAGTATTTGAGAGTTTTTTGGTTGATATTGATTATGTTTTGGAAGATTATGATGATTTTCACTGGAGATATGAAGCTCTATGATGTTCTGATTGGTTTTGTATACCTTCTAATTTGTTCTGATTTTCTTTTGTATGAAGCATGGATTGATGATTGATGAAGATTGAGATCTTTTGGAATCTTATAGAATAGTTTTTTATATTTTGGAATGGTTTGAGTATGAGTTATGAGGTTTTGATGATCTTTTGTAACTCTCTGTAGAGTCTCTGTCTCTACTTTGTCTCTATACTGTAACTATACTGTAGCTGCTCTAGTACTGTACTGTAACTGTTCTGTAGATCTTCTATAAGTGTTCTATAGAAAGTATGTGTGACTTTGGAAAATTTTTCTAGCTTTTGGAAAGGATGAATCTAAGTTCAAAAGAGCTAAAACAAGAGAAGACTGAAGTGACAGTGACAATAGTGAGCTGAGAAAAGACACTGTAGTGGCTCTGGTGACTCTTCATATCAAACATACCTCTTGGGAGGTGCATCCACGACCTAAGAAGGATTATTAAGAATTATGATGAGATTAATGTAGTGGGGAGATGATATACTATTGATAGAGAGAGAGAGAGAGAGAGAGAGAGAGAGTCAGAGATAGTCAATTCTATCAAAACAGTGTAACTGTATATGAGAGATAGAGAGAGAGAACTATGAAGACATTGAAGATGAATACTATGTGATTGATTTCCATTCAAAGATGGTGTATTCTTTTGTGTTCTTTATTATATTAAATAATACTATGAAGATGTTGAAAATTATGGTTGATTCTATCAAATCCGTGGGAGATATCTACTATGATGTTGCGTAAAGATTTGATGTTTCCTTTGTTTTGATGGTCAAAAGATTGAAATAAAAGCTTGTTGATGTTACAAAATAGATTTTCTTGCAGTAGAATCCCCTTTTCCTTGGTGTTCCTCTTGGGGCTCCATGTTTTTGGTGTGCAGCTCGGGAAACTAGCCATCAACAAGCACCAGAAGAGGCTGAAAATGAAGGAAATGGCATTGCCAAGAAGAGAAGAATTCAATGGATGTTTTCACAGTTCCTTCTTCCACTGAAGAGTTAGAGATTCTTATCATCAAAGCCATTTTTCACAAGAAGTTCATCCCACAATGGTGGAAACATATCACCATCATGATGCATGCTCTATGTGGTGGACTTTTCCTCTTCCTATTGAAGCAGCAGAAACTTGCATCTTGGTGGCAAACTGATTTGGAACAAATTGAAGAGCAGAAACAAAGAGAATGACCATCCATGGAAGATTTGGCATTCATTGAGAAGTTTCCAGACATCATCAAGTGGGAGATTGTGAAGAAGCTTCAAGAGTTGTGGTCTATGAAGGTTCACAAAGACAAGAAGGAAAAGAGTTGGAACTTATTCGTGGATGCTCAACAGCATGATATGTGGGATGCTTGGTGTACAAACAATCTTCTATTTGTCCAATTAGCAACCCACTGAAAATTGGTAGATAGAGTATTTTTTACAACATACACTGCTGAAACCCTCAGAAGCTGGCATTATTATAATGATACAACAACGATCCTAAGAAGAATGAGCTTTGATACTTTTAGAATGGAATATCTCCCCCTCTATAGTGGTTTGAAAGCCGAATTCAGAGATGTTGAGAAGAAGGAAGTAGAGGAGATGTTGGCCAGAGAATCCCCCAAAGACTGAAGCCCTCTCTGATACTATCCTATTGAGTATAGACCAACTGGTTGGAGCCAACCCCCTGATGAATGATGCAATCAAGAGGCAAGCGTTAGAACGAGTCCAGAGGTACGTAAGAAGAGAGAAAGCAAAAATCAAAGCTGAGAATGAGCTTGCAGTAGAAGCCTCCTTTGACACCCTAAAAGCACTCTTTACAAAAGTCCCCATGGCAACTCAAGGTCCCCTTCCTAGTCAAATTCGTCCTGGAAATATTGATGACATGCCGGCAAATGTAGTCCCATTGCCAGTTTTTAAGGGAGATTACAATGAAGACCCTGATCTTCATGTAGTAGAATTTATGGTAGCATGTGTGGCTAACAATGCCAGAACCCCTGAGCATTGGTTAGCAATATTCCCTGCCACTTTCAAAGGTGTGGCGTTTCAGTGGTATGAGAGACAAGCAGCAGGAACTTTTGGCACATGGGATGGCCTTCCTCGCTAAATTCAAGTGTGAAGGTTTTAAAGAGCGGATGCGAGAGGAGTTCATGGTCCTCTGGAGAAAGAGTAGAAGCTTATGTCTCGCGAATGGAATCCATCCTGAAGAGATGGACTAACCATCATTTGGATGAAGGAATCCAAAAAGGAGTGTTTCTCAGAGGCCTACAACCAGAAGTTTGCAAGTTCGTGGAATTGAGAAGACCAGTCAATCTGCAAGCTGCAATGGAAGGTGCAAGATTGTATGACGAAGTTGAAGCAAGGCTGTCAATGACTCCAAGAAGAGGAGTTTTACCTCCTCCCATGCCAGGAATGGTATACCCAGCAAATGCAGTCCTAGGGATAGTTCCCTACCCCTATCCCCATATGCAAACAGTGCAGCAGTATAATACACATAACCCAGTGTGGTCACCGCAGATGGCAGTGCCTCAAATGATGGTTCAACCACAACAACAGTGGCCTCAAACAGTTCCTCCAATGATGACTCAACAACAGTGGAACCCTACAACTGGAATCAACAACCCCAAGTCTCAACAGGAGCTCTGAATTAGAGCCAGAACAGAGGACCTTCTGTATCGACCCAACCAGTGTATGCGGTAATTACAAAAGCTTCTCAAAACCCTACTACAAGCACTTCACGAAGGTGAAAATTTGAAGGACTACTTATCCAATTCAGTTGCAAGTATCAAGAAAGAGCTTCTGGATGTGATTACAAAGCAGCTACAGACACTGAGGATGAATACTGCCAATATATCCACTCCTGCGGGAGCTGGAAGAGATGTGATGCACTCTAATACATGGTGTGGAAAGTATCATCAAGCGAGACATTTAGCCACTGAATGTACCTGAAAACCAACCATTCATGGGACCTTCTGTTCCTACTATTTGCAGAAGAACCATATAGAGGATATTTGTCTCTGAAAGAGATGCATGAACAAAGACAAAAGGATGAAAATGCAAGATTCAATTTGCTGGAATCGAAAATGACAACACAGGATATTGGACCAAAGCCTAGGAAATTTGGTCCTAATTTTGGTCCAAGCAGGTTTTCCTCTCAAAGTTATAGAGGACGACAGCCTGGTGGTGGTCAAAGATCAAAGGTTGAATGTCATAGGTGTGGAGAAAAGAGACATATCTATCCGAATTGTCCAAACCCTAGATGATATGTGGATTACAAGCCCTTATGTAGTCGATGCAAAGGTGAAGGCTACACTGCAAAGGACTGTCCAAGCCCAGCCCTGTAAAGGCAAATGGCACTGATAGCCAACAGAAGGTACAAAAGCCTGCCTCCAATTTGGTAGAGTTGGAAGTTGCTGTTGTCACACGCACCAAGAAGAAGGAACCAGTTGTTCAAAACGAAAATAATTATCCTGCCAAGACTGTGAAGTTCAACCTGCCAACAGAGGGATAGAGCTGTACAGAACAGAAAAGTGCAGTACAGAGCACCGTAGTGCCACAGAGAGTTACAAAGACAGTCCCAGAGACAGGACAAGAGGCCTAGGAGATGGATGATACAGAAGCACTTCCAGAAACAGAGGAAGTGCCGATGCTGTAATTATTAGAAGAAAAAGAAAAGATGAAAATGGGTGCAGCCCCATTCCCCAGCAGGTTGGAGAAGCCTGTGGATCCTATCAAAGATTATGACTTGGTAAAGGACGTAGACATCTTTAAACCAAACCTAGCATTCCGATGCTATCTCCCAGCTACCGAAATAAATTCAAAAGCATCTTGACAAGAAGACGTGGACTAAGGATCGCTCCTGCAATATCGACCAAGACCAATAAGGCCCCGGAGCCCGTAAAGGAAGTAGATGTGGCTAATTCCTTCCTAGATCATCCTAGAACCTTAGAGATTAGTGTATGGATAGAAGGATGCTTTATTTCAGATGCATTGATTGATAGAGGCTCATCAATAAATATAATGATGGATGTGACAATGAAGGACTTAGGGTTGCAAGGAATTCAACCTACACAGTGGCTTATCAAATTGGCAAACCAAAGCAAAGTCAAAAACCATTGGGCATCCTCCCATATGTAAAAAAAACCCTTATAGGAAGAGACTCTTGGCTGACATATCTGGTGGTCAAACCAAATTCTTATGGGACCTCCTACCCTCTACTGTTGGGAAGACCTTGGCTTTTTGAAGTAAGAGCCAGGACGGGCTGGTTCAAAGGAACCCTAACCCTAGGCAAAGGACCCAACAAAGCGGTGTTAAAGCTGTATGGATCGCAAAAAGGCAATGGATCTACATCCATAGGTGTTGAATCCCCATACCAAGAGGGGATGTTTTTATCGCCGTGAAAGCATGGACCGGCTCCGATGGCGAGAGGTATCCCAACAAGAATCGCATTAAGTAGGAGGTGATTAGGGTGCCAAGGGGGCTCTAGCTAGTATTTCACGTATAAGAAACTCTTCTGTTTTGTCTATGTCAGGTAAATCTTCCTTGATTTATTCCATTGGAGGTTCTCCAATATAGGGACGTAGCAAACTTATATGGAAAGCATTTTGAATGTTCCAATGACTTGGTAGATCCAAACAAAAAGTCACATTGTTTATCTTATTTGTGATCTTGAAAGGGCCATAATAGCGATTAGAAAGCTTAACCACTTTACCCTTTTGACCTTTCTGCTTCTTCAAGTGAGCCTTCTCAAACTTAAGAAGAACATATTGTCCCACCTTGAGATCTAACTTATGATTATGCTTATCAACTTCGCATTTATGCTTCTATTGTGTCCTTTGGATAGCAATGTTTACTTGAGTGAAAGTTGTATCAATGTCTCTAACAAACTCATTTGTTGCAAAGATCTTATCCTTCGTAGGAAGAATGGGTGGTAAATGAGGCTTACCATAGATGATCTCAAAGGGTGTCTTACTGTTGGGGATAAAGGCGCCTCTGCCTAGCAGCCCATGTATTACTACACTGAAAGTCACTGCCATTGCACACTGTAGGTGGCGGGCGCCCGTCACCATCACTTTATTCTTTGTTCTTTTAGTGACAGTTTGAATAAAGGAAGGCCCAGTTACACATTGTGACTGTTGGAGTTCCCATTTCTTGTCTCTCTCTTTATTGCTCTTGCTCTCCCGCCATAGCTCTCGAGTCCAAGCTTCGATCCTTCTCTCCCTTTCAACTGGTATTAGAGCTCGGCTTCTCAAATCTTGAGCTTGGTTCGTGGCATTCTCAGCTTCCCATCGACTCCCCACTTGCATTGGCTCCTTCCCGGCAGCCATATCCGACTCCTTCAAGCTCCCGTCATTGCCCGGCTTCTCGAGCACCTTCCCAGCATTGTTGGGCACCTTCAGGGCATTATATTAGAGGTATTTGATCATTTTCTTCAGGGTTTACTTCAGTTCTCAGGCCTCACAGGCTGAAAACAAGATTGGGACAGCCACCATTGAAGCTCCCTTGCTTCATATCTCACTTGCCTTTGAACAAGACTTGCTGGAGCTTGTTTGAGGCCTTCCTTGGCTTTAACCGGACCCCTCCGAAGCTTGGCCACCATTTTTTGGAGCCCTAGGACCAGCATTTATAGTTGGCAAAATAAAGCAACCCTCCCATATGTGTCTTCAGCATTGACAGTCACAATAGCAGCTCTCCCCCTCCATTGGCACTTGGAAAGGCTCCATTTTGGGCATATGAACATGCTTTGATGCTTGGTTTTGATGGTTGATGTGTTGGCATAGCATTTGGACTAATTTAACACTATTTTGGGACTGTCATAACAGTCCACAGGCAGTTTATGACAATGTTACATTGACATTTGATGCTACAGCTTGTTTGGCATTGTCATTTGATGCCCGGTTGGTCCCGTTTGATGCCCGGATGTTAGGGGAATGTATGCTTATTGTTTGGCAACCATTTGGAGCTGATTTTGGCGCTGAAATTCTCAATTTTGAACAGTAAATCACTGCTGTACACAGTTGGGCTGAAGTCATTTTACTCATGTATACTTATGCCTATGCTTTTCGGGCTATGTTTTGGACATATATGGTGATGTATTGACACTTGGAGCTCGACATAGAGCTTGGTTTTGATTCGAGATCATTGGTTGAGCTTCAGCTCGCTTTGCAAAGCATTTGGATGCTCTATCTTGGATGTACTTATGGCATGTATGTTGCTTATGTCTGACCGGTCTTGACATGCTTAGCCTATGCCATTACTATATGCTAGTTACATTGTTTGGAGCCTATTGCTACTGGAGCTCAGTCTTGGATTGACCTTGGATTCTTGGAGCTTACTTAAGCTATTTATTGGCTTGCCAGAGTTGTATTTTGGGATGTACTTGATGTCTTACATGCTTATGGATGCTACATACGGATGCTCTACCGCCTACATGTTCGGGATGTACTATTTATGTATTGTCTTGGACTTATGTCATTGGCATTGTGTCTTGCCTTGGCTTGAGCTCTTGAGCTCGTACATACGGCTTTTGTGCCAGTGGGAGCATTCTTGAATGCTTATCAGACATTGAGCAGGTGGTACTTTTATGCATTGAGCCGTTACATGCTATTGAGCAGTTACAATCACTTGAGACTTTGGGACTTCTTACCTTTTGGGATGATACATCATATGTCTTGGTTCACTGTATGCTTATGAGATAAGTCTCAGTTTTGGGTTTGTATCTTTGTGAACCAATACCTACTTGTGTCATGTTTTGGTAGCGGCAGGAACACTTTGTCCCGTTGCCTGGGGGGTGTGCCAACTCACTGGCAGATGTTTGTATAACATACTTGGGTGTTGAATTCATGCTTATCGACTGTCATATGCTTATGCTATGCCCGCATGATACCGGCTTTGGTCTTGGCAGTATCTGATTGCCTTGGGATCCGATTTTGGCACTGTTAGCTCTCTTTTACTGAAATCTGAAATTTATTACAGCAAGCATATATGTAAGGACTGACATGGATTTTTCATGCTGAAACACTCTGAAATGATATACTTTCACTAGTACTTGATGGGCAACAGCTTTGGTTCCACTTTCTTTGCCATTTTTCTTCGATTTTGGTGATTTTTTGGTCATTTTCTGTAGTAAACAACAAGCAGTTTTGAACTGTCTACATTCTTTCAGCCTGCATTATGGCGAGTTCATCCACTGATCATGCTATTTTCAACATCACTAAGCTTGATGGTACAAATTACTCTTATTGGAAGAGCCAGATTTGGCAGGTGTTGGTGCAAAAATCGTAGATTAAACCTTTGAGGTTAAGCGGGCATCTGCCTGCAGCTATGCCAGATGAGGAATGGCTTGAGCTTGATGAGTTATGCAAGTCCATTATTGTATTTTCTCTCACAGAACATGTTCACTATAATGTCTTTAATGAAGAACAAAGTGCATGGTAGTTGTGGGAAAAGTTCAAAAATCTCTATGACAAGAAAAGTCTAGTGAGTCAAATGTATTGGCTGAAGCAGCTTATGGATCTGTGCATGAAGGAGAATGTGACTATGTCTGCTCACTTGAGCCAGTTCCATGTTATACTCAAAAACTTGACTTCGCAAGATGTCACGTTTGCAAAGGATGTCACTCCTCTTTTCTTGCTTGGTACTCTTAATGAGTCATGGGATGTATTCCGCACTGCATTATGTGCCTCTACTGCTACCTTGAAATTATCTGATGTTGAGAGTGCTCTTTTGCAGGAAGAGGATAACCGTAAGAATTTGGATGTCTCTTGTGTGTCTCATGCTATGACAGTTAGAGGCATGAATGATGGATATGGAAAGCATGGCAGTGGTAGTGGCCATGGGGACGGGATTCTCAGAAATCTCGGTCCAAGTCTCGTGGGAAGTCACGTAGCAAATCCCATGGTAGGAATGCAAATGTTACTTGTCACCATTGTGGGAAAAAGGGCCATATTAGGCCACAATGCCATGAATTGCACAATGAAAGGTGCAAAGATAAGGGGAACGACAAAGTGCAGGATAAGTCTTCTGATCTTAGCATAGTACCTGCAAAGTCCAGTGTTAAAATTGAAGAGATCAATGTTATGCAGCCTGAGAATGTTGATGATGATGATTATATCCTAGCAGCTTCTTCTAGTGCTTTGCAGATGACAGAGATACACTCTATGTATGCACAGTGTTGGATCTTGGACTTAGGTGCGTCCTTTCATGTGACACCTTTCCGAGAGTGGTTTCATTCATACCGTACTGTTTCGGGTTTTGTGCGCTTGGGTGATGATAGCTCTCTTGATATTGTGGGCATTGGTGATGTTAGGCCGTAGTTTCCTTTTGGCAGTAGTTTTGTTATGCAAGATGTATGTCATGTACTTGCTTTGACACGTAGTCTCCTGTCAGCTGGACAGCTTGATGATGCAGGTTATCATGTATCTTTTGGAGATTCTACATGGAAGATCACTCGTGGCAGACTTGTGATTGCGAGAGGTGCCAAGGCTGGCAACCTCTATCCCTTGATTGTATCAGCTTCTTCCCTTGGTCATGTTTTTTCTGTGGGTTCTATCCCACATGTAACTCTTTGGCATGCCTGTTTGGGCCATATGTCTTTGAAGGGAATGAAGATGCTTTCTAGTTTGCAGTACTTACCGTCCCTTGATTATGCATGTTTTGATTCATGTGAGCATTGTCTTTATGGCAGGCAGACTAGGTCTACACATAAAAAGTCTGGTAGGCCACGCATGAATGAGCCCTTGGCATTGGTACATTCAGATGTCTGTGGGCCCATGCCTTGTCAGTCTATGGGTGGTGCAAAGTATTTTGTTACGTTCATAGATGATTTTTCAAGGAAAGTTTGGGCTTATCCCATTAAGATGAAATCTGATGTCTTGGCTGTGTTTCAGAGATGGCTTGCATTGGTTGAGAACTAGTTTGGGTATAGGCTAAAATGCCTAAGGACAGATAATGAGGGTGAGTATGTCTCACGTGCTTTTGAGCAGTTATGTGATGAGAGGGGTATTAAGCGTCAGTTGACCACCCCCTACACCCCCCCAGAATGGTTTGGCTGAGCGGATGAATAGGACCATCTAGGAGTGTGTACGCAGTATGCTTAGCCATGTAGGCCTACCACAGAGCTTTTGGACTGAGGCAGTTAGTACAGTTGTGCATGTCATAAACAGATCACCCTCTAGTGGTTTGGATTTCCAGGTTGCAGAGGAGGTATGGACAGGAAAACCTCCCTCTTATGCGCATCTCCGTGTCTTTGGATGTGAGGCATTTTGCCATGTGCCCAGGGATAAGAGAAGTAAGCTGGATCCCAAGAGTGTCAAATGCATTTTCCTTGGTTATGGGGATGTAGGTGAGATGGGTTACTGTCTCTGGGATCCTTAGGTGCGAAAAGTCATCTGTAGTCATGATGTAGTCTTCCATGAAGACAAAATGCATAGGCAGCCTGAGAGAGTTGTTGAGATCCACATGGTCATATTTCAGGAGGATCCGAGAGCTCCCGCAAAGCCAGTTGGATGGCCTATAGCTGGCAGATGCTCATGGTCAGGGTGTTGGACAGGCAGTTGGGCAGGCAGCAGAGCCTGCCATGAGACGGTCTATTAGAGACAGACGTCCACCTGATAGATTTCATTCCTCAATGCATTATGTCTTGGTTACAGATGCAAGAGAGCCTTTCACCTATGATGAGGCTATGCACAGGGGTGACAGTCACTCCTGGGAGAGGGCTATGCAGTCTGAGATAGACTCCCCCCCATAAGAATGACACTTGGGATTTGGTTTCCTTGCCTACGGGCAAGAAGGCTTTGCCAAGCAAGTGGGTGTACAAGCTAAAAAGTACCCCTGGACACCCCAAGTCGGCATACAAGGCTAGATTGGTAGCAAAGGGTTTTAAGCAAGAGCATGGTGTGGACTTTGATGAGATCTTTTCTAATGTGGTTAAGATGACCACCCTACGCTTAGTCTTGGCTTTGGTTGCTTAGCTTGACTTGGATTTATACCAGATGGATGTCAAGATGGCTTTCTTACATGGGGACTTGCATGATGAGATTTATATGGAGCAGCCTAAGGGCTTTGCAGAATCGGGAAGGCAGCACCTAGTGTGCAAATTGAAGAAAAGTCTTTATGGCTTGAAACAGGCACCTAGGGAGTGGTATCATAAGTTTGATGCCTTTATGCAGTCACAGGGCTACAGTCGGAGTGCTATGGATCCGTATCTTTACACGAAGAAAGCCTGTGATAGTTCTTTATTGATTTTGGTACTCTATGTGGATGATATGCTGATAGTAGGGAAAGCTCATGATGAGCTAGATGCTCTTAAGGCTCAGCTCAAGAAGAGCTTTGAGATGAAATATCTGGGACAGGCCGCTCACATACTTGGCATGCGCATTAGACGTGACAAGCATCAGAGACTCCTCTACTTGTCATAGAGGGAGTACATTCATAAAGTCCTTGAGCGCTTCCGCATGCAGGACGTAAAGCCTATTGGCTGTCCATTGCCTTCTTATGTGAAGGTATCACAGGCTGATTGTCTGCAGATAGATGAGGAGAGGGCCAAGATGGCCAAGATTCCCTATGCATCCACAGTGGGCAGTCTTATGTATGCCATGATAGCCACTCGTCCAGATATTGCCTTTGCAGTAGGTGTTGTGGCATGCTATATGGCTACACTTGGCAAGAAGCATTGGGATGCTGTGAAGGGTATCATGAGATACCTGAAGGGCACTACATATATGTGCATATGCTATGGCAGCTAGGATACATGAGTCGTGGGGTACACTGACTCTGATTATGCAAGACATGCAGATAGTAGAAAGTCCACTTCCGGCTATGTATTCACCTATGTTGGAGGTGCTATTTCTTGGATATCCAAAGTGTAGAAATGAATGGCCCTTTCTACTACAGAGACCAAGTATGTTGCAGCCACTGAGGCTTGCAAGGACGCCATTTGGTCGGGTCATTTAGTTGCTGACCTTGGTATTGATGCTATCTCTACACTGCATTCGGATTCTATGAGTGCTATTAATTTAGCTAAGAATCCGATCTTCCATGTGAAGACGAAACACATTGAGGTGAGGTATCACTTCATACGTGGGGTCATTGAGGACAAGTCTGTTGATCTTGTCAAGATCTCGACTGACCAGAATCCTACAGATCTACTCACGAAAAGCCTCTTTACAGAGCGCTTTGCCTTCCTCAAGAGGTTGATGGGCATGGGATGAGATGACATCTTTCCTCATCCTGTTGTATATGTATACATGTTGTACTGTCTTTTGTTTTTCTTTTTCTTTTCACTCCTCACTAGGGAAGATTCACCTTTAAGTGGGAGGTTGTTGGGGGTAAAGGCGCCTTTGCCTAGCCGCCCGTGTATTACTACATTGACAGTCACCGCCACTGCACATTGCAGGTGGCGGGCGCCCGTCACCGTCATTTTATTCTTTATTCTTTTAGTGATAGTTTGAATAAAGGAAGGCTCGGTCACACATTGTGACTGTTGGAGTTCCCATTTCTTGTCTCTCTCTTTCTTGCTCTTGCTCTCCCGCCATAGCTCTCGAGTCCAAGTTTTGATCCTTCTCTCCCTTTCACTTACTAGTACTAGAGTATACCGTATTATTGAATGAAAGCTCTACTAAAGGCAAATACTTTTCCCATTCTCTTTGATTATTAGAGACATGGGATTCAAAAGGTTAAGAACATAAGAATTAGCACTTTCACTCAGCCCATCCATTTGAGGATAATAAGAGGATGAAAATTTTAACTTTGTCTCGAGGTTCTCGAAGAGAGCTTGCCAAAAGAGGTTGGCCATGCGGGGATCTCGATCACTTATACTGGACTTAGGCATGCCATGATGCTTGAAAATATGAGCAATGAATAGCTTAGCCATATGATCAGCTTTGATTTTCTTTCGCACATGTATAAAGCGAGCTTGCTCACTGAATCTATCAATGATAGTCCAGATTGCATCGTTGCCTACTTGTGTGTGAGGAAGCTCCATGATAAAGTCCATGGCTATACTTTTCCAAGGCTCATTGGGAATAGGTAATGGCTTTAATAGACTAGGTGGTTTATGCCTGTCATACTTTACTTTTTGGCATATCTTGCACTCGTGGACATATCTTTCAATGTCATCTCTAAGAGTGGGCCAAAAGAAATATCTTTCCAATGCTTGAGCAGTGGGTAGAATACCCCTATGTCTAGCATATGGGGATGCATGTGCTTCATCCATTACCTTGTGTCGCAATGGTAATGCTGCACAAATTGCTTGATGATGATACAAATAACCATCTCGAATTGAGTAAGGTGTAATTGACCTGAGTTAAGCTGATCCAATATGGTTGAGAAGTCAAAATCAGTTGCATACATTTTGGGTAAATCCATGAACTTGTTATGGTAAACAGTGCATTCACTCGAGGTCACCGTGATCAAGCATCTACTAACACATTCTTAGTTTCAGATGTATGAAGGACTTGAAAATGAAACATAGATAAGAAATTTACCCAGTGCATTTGTTTCTCTGAGAGCTTCTTCTGAGTGAGGAAGTATCTTAGACTTTGGTGATGTGTTTTAATAACAAAATCTGCACCAAGTAAATAGTGTTTCCATACTTGAAGAGCACATGTACCACTGCCATAAGCTCTTTCTCATATATCGGAGCATGTAGCTCATGATCCTTGAGGCGTCGACTCTCAAATGCTACTGCATGATGCTCTCGGTTAAGCACAGCTCCAATGCAATCCCCAGAAGCATCACAGTGGACTTCAAAAGGTTTTTGAAGATTCGAAACTATGAAAACTAGTTCTTGAGCCACAAGAAACTTAATTCTTTCAAAGGCTTGTAGTTTTCTTGATCCCCAATAAAAAGGCATTCGCTTCTTAGTAAGGTCATGTAGAGGAGATGCAACATAATGCAAAAACCCGTATGAACCTCCTATAGTATGAACATAGGCCCAAGAAACTTCTGACTTCATGTACAAAAGTAGGTGTAGGCTAGTCAACAATGGCTTAAATCTTCTCAAGATTCATTCTCACCAAATTGTGAGAAACAATATGGCCCAAGTAATGAATTTCGGAAAGGAAGAATTCACTCTTCTTAGCATTGACCTGTAGTCTATGCTTGCAAAGCTCTTAAAAAACAATAGATAGATGTTTTCTATGATCTTCCTCAGACCGTGAAAGTATTAGAATGTCATCAAAGATATCATCTATCCTTGGGATAGGAAAACAATTCTTGATTGTGATCTTGTTCAAAGATATGTAGTCTATGCACATATGGAAATAACCATCTTTCTTTTGAACAAGTAAGATTAGAGAGTAGTATGGAGAAGAGCTAGGTTGTTGAAATAACCCTTTTTCTAACAATTCGTTTACTTGTTTTAGGTTCTCCTCTTATTGACTTGCACTTACTCGGTAAGGCGGTTGGTTAGGTGGTAAACTACCTAGGATAAGATCAATTGTGTGATCTTCCGGGCGCTTAGGAGGTAACTCTCCTAGGAGTGAATCACTAAAACAATCTTCATATTGTTTAACAAAATCATGTCTGGCTTGATGAATTGAAGAGAGGGGTTCTTTTAAAGTTTGAGACTTAGAAGCATTAGTTGGTATTGTGTGTTCATTAGAGACATCAAGTGCCCTTGAGTCATTAGCTTCTTTTGACTCTCTCACAAAAATCATGTACACATGAATAAATTTCTTCATTTCTTTAGAAATGCTAACATGACTAACCATTGGCACAGGACAATCTCCAGCATCAGCAATGCATACTATGTTTCGACCCTTAAATTAAAATGCAAGGATCTTCTTAACAAAATCGGAAAGAGGTCTAATCTTGTAATATCAAGGCATGCCTAAGATAACATCACAATTACCAATGGCTGCAAGTAGAAAAGATTCTTGGTTGCGATAATCCCCAATTCTAAGATTCAATTTCCCTTGGATAGGAATAGAATTGGTTGTAAATCCTTTAAATGTTGAACCTGATCCAATTGGTATTCCCAGTCGATCCAATGGAATTTGTATTCTTTCAACAGTATCTGCTGACACAAAATTATTTGTGGACCGTGGAAAGAGTATCAAAACTCGTTGATTGTTGAGTGTCCTCCAACCCTTTAAGAGTTGTCTTTTCTTCTCATCTGAATGAGTGTTAGCTTGCACATCTGGAATAGAATTTGAGGATGGCAGAGAAGAATCTTTAACCACATTTGCTTCCTTTCTTTTGTGAGGACAATCAGACTTCATATGCCCTAACTCACCACAAAGAAAGCACATTCCTTCCTCTTTGTACTTTTGTATCTCAGAGGGTGAGTGATACTTGCACTTCTTCTTGTTACCCTTGGGCTTTGAATATTGGTCATGGGTAAAGGTAGGTCTTCTTCGATTAGTCTTGTCTCTTGGTTGATCATAGAGCTGCTCTGGTCTAGCTCTATAAGAGCTCATCTCTAACTTTCGAGATGTACCAGGTGTATACAAACTTTCAGCTATGATGGCAGACTCCATCATGCGAGATAAGGTTTCATGTGGATACACCTTTATGGTTCTGTACAAATGAGGGAGTAGGCCAGCTTCAAACTTCCTTTTCGTCTCTTCATTGCTAATCTCCATGAAAGGAGTAACCTTGAGAAGAGTAGACCAAAACTTATCCACATAACTAGTGACCTTCTCATGCTCTTTCTGGCCTAACCAATCCCACTCCTTCTTGACATCATTCTCAAAATCAAGAGGCAAGAACTGAGCATAAAACTTCTTCTTGAACTTTTCCCAAGTTGTAGGTTTCATTCCCTCCAAAATGAGAGTCAATCACCAATTGCTAGCGGTGTCTTTCAAGTGCATGCTTACATGCATGAGCTTGGACTTTTCTTAGAAATTACCATCAGAAAAAGCAACTTCAAATTGCCTGACAAAGGCTAATGCCTTAGCAGGATCTCTCTTACTAGAGTAAGAGTCAAACTTTATGTCCTTATCCCCAGACTTGAAAGTCTTAGTCTTCTTAAGCTTGCTCCTCTTATGGTCCCTCTTTTTCCATTTGCAGATTGCACGAGACTTAGAACCAAGAGAGTAGAAACTAGAAGACGATGAGGAGGAGGAGGAACTTGAGTAATTAGGGGAGTAGCTGGTTGCTGAGGGAGATGTCTCTCTCCTTATCTGCCTCACTTGAGGTGAGGTCTTTTTACTCTTCTTGACTCAAGAGTCCTTCTTTCTTCTAGGAAGCTTCTCAGTAATTGGATGCTTTGCACCTTCACCATCAATTGGTGCAATGGTGTTTCCTCCAGTATCACCATCTTTTGGAGGATTCGGTCCTTCATAAGTAGCTTCTTTCACTTGCACTTAAGCTGTCAATTAGTTGACATACTTTGAGAATTTCCAACAAGCTATGGTCCTCTATCAATTGAGCTTGTAATTTCTCACTTGTAGGTGCTTCATCAGTTGCCATCTTTACCTTCTTCTTGCAAGGATCGCCTTTACTTTGAGAAAAGCAAAGAGACCTGCTTTGATATCACTGTTATAAGATCAGAGATACATACTCAACTTTCTTATATACTTAAAATATATATAGTAAATATTATATTGGCACAGAGAGAGAACATATGAGAGAAAAGAAAGATGTAGAGAGAGAGAAAGAGATATAGAGAAATTGACAACACACTAGGGACTGGAAGATGTGGTACTCCCCCCCCCTTGTGGAGTTATATTATTGACAAGGAGCAAGCTCCTCCGTTATAGATAAACCAGTTCTTACTTGTAGATATTGAAAACAATATCACGATTCCTTGCACGGTATACAATTGGCTAACACTTGCACAACTTGGAAGTTGATACCTTTTGATCCTTCTTGAGTCTCCTTCTCTCCTACACAATATGTGTAGGGCTCTCCTCTTGGCGCTTGATTTCAATAGAGCTTCTGCAGCAATTGCACCTTCTCTTCTCCTCTTGAAACTTGATTTCAGCCGAGCTTCCGCAGCACTTGATTTCAACAGAGCTTCTACAACACTTGCACCTTCTCTTCTCCTCTTGGTTGGATACATGCAAAGTGATGCTTCTTTCACCTCTCTCTCACCCAAGGAGAGCCTCCTCTTTTATGGGCTTTCAAGAGCTTCTCTTCTTGGAGAGAGACTTGAGTTGATCTTCATGCAAGATGTGGCTATTCCAAGACCTACTCTGCAGCACCAATTTTGAGATATCTCTCTGTGTGTTTCTCGAATGAAATAACATCCAACACGAGAGTTGTAGATCTCATTATTTCCGATAACCCAAGCAGGCCATTTTTAGAGATCGTCTTTCTATCGCGAGATATTTTAAAAATGGATTCACCATGTCTTTTAAAAGGAAAAACAACTTCTCAAAATTGTACTCTTAACTTGTGGTCCATGCAACCATCTTAAGGAGAGTCCATTAAATTGCATTGGGCCTCAAACTTAAGATTGAATTCCATACAAAAGCTTGTGTCATTTTAGACCTTAGAAAGAGAAAATCACTTCTCTCCTTACTTCTAGAGGATCATATCTCTCGTCTTTCTTAGTGAGAAAATTACCTCTCTCGTCTTTCTTAATGTAAGAAAAGACATTAAACCTTGACTTGTAAGGGAGAGGATGACCCCAAATGAATGCAAGGCTCATTACACACAAGTAAATGTTCCCAGGCGTCCCCAGATGCACACATAAATACATATACATAATGCTAATGGACTTTCTCTTCTTAGAACTTAATCCATCTTCATTTATGTGTAACTCATTGGTTCTTGTGTACACTCTTACACTTGGTAGACACTTCTTTCCCCCTTCATAACTTGTATTGCCTGTACCAGATATCCCTGTCATAGTGCTTTGATCACCACATTAAGTGATGCACTAGGAATACTAGTCTTTAAATGGTCTCATGGCCATGCTAGATCATCATCAACACTTAAAAGAAAAGTGAGTCATTAATTTATTGATATAAATTTATTAAATAGAGAATAAGCAATTAATTTAGTGACATGTGTTGCTAATCTTTATTACATATTGTCTCTACTATGAGATAAGGTCTCTCTTTGAAGGGAAAATTGTAGTTATAAGGTCAAAATTGAGTTTCTCAATTTCAATTTAAAAGTTGGACTTTGGGAACATGCCAATAATAGATGACAAGTGGTAAGATATTTCATATCTACTCATAATCATCAGAACATTGAGTTCTAAAACATAAAACTTGAATCTCCTAAGTTGTCCCCAATGGGAAGATTTAATTCAGTACAACATAACTAGAAGATTTGTTATGAGGTAAATCATGTGTGAAAGTTATAATATGATGCCAAATCATTATCCACATTATTATATTTTATACATCATTTGAAATCTTGATACTATCATAAATTTTGTTAGATCAAATATAATTTTCAAGAGGATTGCCCTTAATGGGAAATTGGAAGAATGTCACCTCAAATCAAGATTAGTAATGAATGTGATAATTCCCTAAATAATGGGTCTAGGGGCTATATCACCAAAATATGGTCTAAAGCAATGCCCATAGCTTGGATGGGGAGGCATAAGGATTGGAGACAATGCCCTTACAAGATTTGGAGATAGTGCCCCCAAAGAAGGGGGTCAATGCATAACATCGCCTACTGCACGTTTGGGGGTAATACCCTAAGTTGGGCCGGGGGGCAGGGGGCAGGGGGTTTGGGTTTCATTGGGGCAGTACCCCTATGGGGACCTACGAAAAATGCCTAGAGGCGGGTTTTAAGGGCAACATCCCTTGATGGGGGTCTCAAGGCCATTGGTATACCTCAAGAGGTTGATGCTAAAGTCTATATGTGAATTTTTGAGAAATTATGATTCAAATCATTTAAAAAATCATAAAATGTACTTTACTAATGAAATATCTTTTCGACTTAGAAAGAAGGGCATAGAGCTAAAATAATCTTTTGTCTCTGTAAACATGAAAAAAAAATCATGACATAGACATTGTGTGCTAAGGACCGAGTCGCACCCACGGGGAGAGGGGGCCAGTGCGCACTCCCCCGGCTCCCCCGGCTCGCCCTACTGCCATAGGCGTGACCCAAAAGCAAGATTTAGGGGAGTGCTTGTCGTACTTATCGACTGCTGGCGGTGGCCACCTCCGTGCTCATGGGGGAGGTCAGTTCGCTATGTGTTCATTCGTTGCATGCTGTCCATTCTCTGGTTGATCGATTCGATACTTTGGGTGAGGGGGGGGCCGGCAACTCTCTATTGGCACGAAGAAATAAGTACATGTTGTCATTGGTTGTTTATCATGACTTTCTCTATTTTGTGTGCGATGCTCTTAGGTATCTTGTTCACTGTTGCAAGGGGGGGGGGGGGGGGGGGGGGGGGGGGGGGCAACCATTTGGAAATGAAATACCAATGCTCGCATGTTTCATTGGCTGATTGATGCACACAAAATTCGGGGTGATAGGGGGAATTGGGGGTAGAGGGAGGGTTGCAAGCTCTCATGTTTCATTGGTTGTCACATTGATTGTTGTTCTTGCAAGCTCATTCATAAGTTACATGTGAATCTTCCATCTGTATGTCTAAAGATTTGGGTTTATGTATTGAAATGTTGATATTGTTTTTCATCGATGGATGTAGTGGCCTTTTGATTGGCCATGACACTTGTGTCAATTGAAAGAATTGCTTGTGTTTAAAGTGTGTCAATTGATTGGAAATGAAATGCTGGTGCTCTCATGTTTCATTGGTCGTCTTATTGAAGTGCTGGTGCTCTCATGTTTCATCGGTCGTCTAATTGAAGTGTGCATGATTGAGGGTGATGGGGGGGATCGCTTTGAAGCTAATTGAACTAAATGGAGTTGAGTGTTCCCTTTCCTTTCTTCATAATTGCATTTGTTCATCCCCTTTCATGCTTTATTGTTGTTGGCACTTTTGTATGTGTCTATTGGATCCCTTGTATTATCTCCTTTACTTCACCAATAGAGGCATGTTCTCATGTTGTTGTAACCACCTCCTCCCTCTTGAGCATTCTCTAGACTATGTCACACTCACAGACTTTATCTTCTTTTGCTCAATTAAACATAACTTATTTTGTTGGTGTGGACATATTCTCATGCTATGTTCAATGCTTTGCCTAGTTTGTCATGCTCTATTGTTTTGGACTAGTGTGTTGTTTAAGTTGATTTGGTCTTTTCCCTGTCCTCCCATGGTACATGTCCTTAATGTCAAACATTGCATTGTTTAATGTTGCTCCCTCTTGTTGATGTCCACCTCAAAGTTTGACCTTTTTTTAAAGCCCTTCCCATGTGAAGTGCATGTGTATGAGCTAAGTTGTCATTTATCTACATTTGAAGCACATGAGAAGTGCAAAAATGGGAATTGATGTCATGCTTTGAGATCATTAGAAGATTCTCTTTATACGTGCTTGACTTGTGGGATCGTTAGATTGTATAATGATGGTTTAAACTATACATCTCCGTGTCATTGTATGAAGCTTGTTAACTTTATAAGACCATTGACACAACACTTGCAATGCGTCTACATGATAGTATAAACCAAGTAACCTAATTGAAAAATGTGAAGGATGCTTGCTACAACTTAGGATGTTTCCCTAAATGCCCTTTGCATGATTAGATCCTCCACCATTCACATCTCATGCTAGTGATGTTGATTTGAACCAGGACTCCCAAGAGGATGAGACTATGCTAGAAATCTAGCCCTAGACTTCATGGTGTCTGAGCATGTTGCAATATTTGCATGCCTTTCAACAATATCGCAAGGCTATAGATGATGTGCCCTCTTTCGACACACTAATGCCCCCATTCCATTTTCCAAATGCACTCATCTCCAATCTCCAATGTGCCCATCCCCCTCGGCTTTTAATTCAATGCCCACATCCACTCATCTTCTCCCAAAGTTTGCCACTTGGTAGCCATCAAAGTTACCCATCCACTTGTCCCTCAACTCAACCAACAAGGAATAACAAGGCCACCCTCCCACTCAACCCCCTTCATGGTCGACTCCTGCAAATGCAAGCGAGGATGGGATAGCTTCCATCCCAGTAGGTAGTAGTGATGAGGGCTCAGTCTCAAGTAGAGTCACCACCCTAAACTAGGCATCACAATGTGTGGGGTAGAAAACCAAACGCTGACAAGGAAACAAAGACCCCAATAGGCAGATACCATTGGGACATGCGTAGCACCATAACCCTTCTATAGTGCAACAAGAGGTTTGATGTTAGATACATGGATGGAGACTTGTGCCAAAAGATTAAGAATATTGAGGAGCAGTGGGTAGCCTTTGTGTCGAGATTAGCATGAAGGTTGATTAGAAGCAAAAATATGAGAAGTCTAAGAGGATGTCCCTGTGCTATAGAGAGAGACCTTAGATTGGGAGCGCAACATACCGTCTCTCAAAGATAGCTATTGGAAGTTGATGGTAGGGGAGCACCAAGCCAAAGATAGATTCGGCCACAACAACTTTGACAAATACATCTTTGACTTGATGGAGGAGTTCTTCAAGCAAGACAAAATCGTGAATTTGATTGTAATAATTTTAGAAGTAGTGGTGCATCCTAACCATGTTTATTTGAATTGTTTTGAGACATTTAAATTCTTCATGACACTTTGAATGAGTCCTTGCATAGGGTTGCTCACCAGCTACTACTTCCTCCACCATTAGGCCATAGTTTGCAGTGTCAAGTGACAATGTTACTGGCTTTGATGAAACCTTGACAAATGATGAGGCTACAAAGAAGGCCCTAAAGCAAACCACAACTTTGACATTGACTTGAATGCAACCACCAAAGATGACCCGAGCCATGGAGCTTGTTGAGGCATTAAAGAAGGAGAGGCACGACATTGTAATGGATGTGCATGCATAACAACATATGGAGATGGTGGACATTAAGTTGAAAGCTTGATGTGTCAATGAAATTTTCCGATAGTATCCAAGGCATGACAACAACACTAAGGATGATGGTCAAGAAAATGTAAGAGCTTCTTTGATGGTAAATGTAGGCCTTTTTATTGGATCCACCTACTAGTTGTTGTCTTGTGCTCCCCATCTAGAAAATATAATTGCTTCTCTGCAATGAAATACTTGTGCATCCAAAGGTGTGTATTAAGAGTTCATGTACTAATATAATGAAGTGCTCCATATGTGGGTTCCATATAAAAATGATCAATGTTTAATAATATGATGAGATATCTCGACAATTGTACCATAACGAGACATTTCGTATATGAGGAGACGATGTAACAATATAAGAAGTCATTCCCTATTGAATGTTGAATTGACTAGGTTTTTTGGTTGATTTTTGTTGTTTTTGAGGCCTGAATGGTTGACTTTTGAGCAAATTTGAATTATGAATAGTTGTTTTGGAAGTGTTTGAGAGTATTTTGAATGACATTGATTATATTTTGGAAGCTCATGATGATTTTTAGTAGAAATATGAGGCTCTATGATGTTTTGATAGGTTTTGTTGAGGTTATGATAGCTTCTATTTTGTTTTGATTTTCTTCTGTATGAAGCATGGATTGATGATTGATGAAGATTGAGGTCTTTTGAAAGCTCATTGAATGGTTTTTGATAGTTTGGAATGATTTTAGTATGAGTTATGTGGTTCTGATGCCTTCTGTTGACCTTCTGTAACCCTTTGTTGAGCTTTTGTAGAGCCTTTGTTTCTGCTCTGCTCTGTTTTGTATGTCTTTGTAAGTGTTCTGTGGAATGTATATGAGATTTTGAAAAAGTTTTATAGTCTTAGAAAGAGGTGAATATAAGTTCAAAAGAGCTCAAGAAAGTGGAAGAACCAACTATTGAAGACTCAAGAGAAGACTGGAGTGGAGTGACAGTAGTGAGCTATGAAGAGTCACCGTAGTGGCTCTGGTGACCTTTCATATCAGACACACCTTTTGGAAGGGGCATCCATGAAAAAAGAATGATTATGATGAGTGATTATTGAGTATTGTAGTAAGAAGATAATGTATTATTGATTGAGAGAGAAAGAGAGAGTTAGAGATAGTCAATTCTATGCTAAACAATGTATCTATCTGTGAGAGACTGTGAGAGAAAATTATGAAGATGAATACTATGTGATATTTTTCCATTCAAAGTGGTGTTTCTTTTGTGTTATCTTTGATTAGTTGATGAATTCTATGAAGAATATGAAGAGAATGATGAATTTTGTTGAAGTTAAAGCCATGGGAGAATTGTTTCTATGATGTCGCGTCAAGATTTCTTGTTAGTGGTGTTCTCTTCCTTATTATGGTTCTCTAAAGAATGAAACAAAAGCTTATTGATGTTACAAGATAGATTTTTTTGCAGTAGAAACTTCTTTTTCTTGGTATCTCTCTTGGGGCTCCATATTTTTTGTGTGCAGCTGGGGAAACTTGCCATCAATAAGCATTATAAAAGGCTGAAAATGAAAAAAATGGCATTGCCAAGAAGAGAATAATTCAATGGACGTTTGCAAATTTTCTTCTTCCACTGAAGAGTTGGAGATTCTTATTACCAAAGCCACTTTTCATAAGAATTTCATCCCACAATGGCGGAAACATATTACCATCATGATTGTGGAAGCTCACGCTCAACCGTCAAGACCCAAGGACTGCTTATTGTTTCAAGCGTTCCAAGTCGAGCACTAATGGCTACCTCTCATATAGCTGATGCGCCATCCATATCTATGGGTGTAGTGAGCTTACCTCCATGCCGATCGAGTTACCTCCTCTCACGTGCACTTCGGTAGCTCCACAATCCAAGTGCAAGCGTCAAGCAAGCTCCATCCTCAAGCTCCACGCTCCAAGCTCCATAGCTGCGAGCAAGAGAAGAGAAGTGAAAAGAAGAGAAGAGAAGAGAAGAAGAGAGGAGAAGATTGAGAGCTTCTCCTCCCTGGTCCCTCGCCCTTATACACTCACTCCCTCACACTCTCACACTCCCTCTCTCAAGCACAAGCTCAAGCAAGCAAGAACATGAAGATGAAGAAGAAGAGGAGAGCCACTTTTGGCCACACACAAGAATGAGATTCTCATTCACATTTCAACTTTATATACAAAAATCTTAATCCCTTTTGGGCGGTCATCCTTGTTGAGATATCGAGCTCCACTCGTGATATGCTAAGGTGACCGTTGTGCATTTATGTCACCGACTTGTTAGTTGCAGATGCGGTTGGTACACCACCCATGAATAATAGCTAGATGACAGCTGTCCTTATCTACTCTAGTTCGTGGCTCAATTAGTATGCCACCTTAGTTAGTTGAGTTTGGTTTGAGACCCATATATAGGGTTCTTCTATTTCTATATACTTGAGTTCTTTTTGGCTTACACAACTAAGAAGAGAAAAATTGTTTTTCAGCCTCCACCTTTGTGTGTATTCCCCCATTGTGCAAGCAAGAAAGCTACAAGTGAGACTCCTTCCTTCTCTCCCACAATCTTGACATGGTATCAGAGCCTTGTTCGTGGTAAGGAGCTCAAAAAAGCAAACCAAGTTTGCGGTGTTCTGGTAAGAGGACCAGTGTTGCTTTCATTTTTCTGTTTTGGGAGCAAGTCTCTGCAGGTAGCATAGCCGGAAAGTGTAAGAGTGCATTGTCTCAGATTGGGACGCCCTTCGGGGTGTAGTAAGAGGGCAGTATATGCTGCGGGAAAGGGCTTTAGACCAGGGTTGCCCTGTTTTTTTGATTTGAGACCATTTCGAGGCTTGTTTTGGAGGCGGAAGTTTTCTGGACGCACTCAGGAAAAGGCCCTGTTTTATGCTGTGCGACCACTATTCTACAGGTTGGTGAAAAGTTACTGTAGAAATTGCATCGTATGCCTGTGCGCAAAGACATTGGGAGTTACAAAATTATCCTTGTTGCCTATTGATGCAAAATCGTCACTACGAAGTGACTATGTGGTCAAATACCACTTTCGTCAGTTTTACAGATTTGCCCTTGTGAGGCTGAAGCTGTGTTTTTTGTAGTGACAGAATTTTTTGCAGTGTTATGTAATGGCTTCTGATTCTCTTTCACAGATTGTCACTGAAAAGCTTGACAAGAACAACTTCCAAGCATGGAAGTGTAGAATGATGAATTTCCTTATGGGAAAAGGATATTGGGAATTCGTTGTAGGAAATAAAGAAGAACCAGTTCTTCCTGATGTTCCCAATCAACAACAAATGCAGGCATTTAAAGGATTGCATGAGAGAGCCAAAAAAGTTATGTACTGACTGTCTATCAGTATTTCAGACTCTATGATTGTGCATATTCAGGATACAAGTACGCCAAAGGAGGCATGGGATACCTTGTCAAAAATGTATAGCACAAATACGCAAGCCAGGAAAATGTAGCTCAAGCAAGAGTTGCACAATGTGCAAAGAGAAAGTATGAGCATCGATGACTGCCACATGAAGGTGAATAAGATTGCAGATGCACTTGCTTCCATTGGATCGCCAGTGGAAGATGATGATTTAGTTTCCGTGACCTTGAATAATCTAGGAAAGGATTATGCACAGTTCCGAACATCCATTTCCGTCCATGAAAGATTTCCTGATTTTGAGGAGTTGATTGCTCTTCTAATTTCTAAGGAGCAGAGAAATGGTGGTGCATCTTCTTCAGGAGGAACTTCAAAAGAAGCTGTCTTCTACTCAAATGCTGGAAGAGGTAGATGCAGAGGTAGAGGAGGCCGATCTGGAGGCCATGGTAGAAATCAGAATATGTAGCAAACTCAAGAAAACCAGTCCTATGGAGGAGGACGTCGTAACTCTAGAGGCAGGGGGAGCCAAAGAGGTCGTGGTGGATGGCAAAGAGGCCAAAATGCAAATAGCAATGTTGAATGCTACTATTGTGGTAAAATGGGTCATATGGCTAAAGACTGCTATAAAAAGCAGAATGACATCATGAATGGAAAATTGCAACAAGGAAATTATGCATCTTCTAGTAGACAGGGTGATGACAGAAATGAGCATTTGTTTATGGTGCAGCATATGACCAATTCTGTGACAAGTGCAGAAGAAAGTAATGATGTGTGGTATGTTGACTCAGGTGCATCGAATCATATGACACGCCATGTAGAATGGATGCAGGATGCAAGGAAAATGGAAAAACTAGGATTTGTGGAGACTGGTGATGATACTGCACATCCTATTGTGCAGATTGGAAATATTCCTTTGTCTATGCAGGATGGAAAAAAGAAATACCTGTCTGATGTATTTCATGTCCCGAATATCACCAAGAACTTGGTTTCTGTTGGTCAAATAGTTGAGGAGGGCTTGCAGGTCAGATTTAATTCTCATAGATGCTTTGTTGAGGATATGAAAAATAAAGGTCGCTTGATAGCAAAAGGAAATAAGAAGGACAGAATGTTTACGTTGGATGCAGACATGCCTGAATTGAGTGCAGCAATGTTTGCACATGGGACCGGTGTAGTTGCAGATATTGATATCTGGCATAAACGCATTGGTCATGTTGATGTACAACGACTTAAATCAATGCAAGCCCAAAATATTATTGCAGGATTGCCTAAATTCAAGGTTGCAGAAATGCATAAGGTATGTGAAGCCTGTCAATTTGGAAAACAGGCAAGGAAACCATTTCCTAGACACGTTCAAGACAGTAAGAAGCCATTGGAATTAATCCACTCTGATGTGTGGACTACTAAAGCTGCATCTCTTGGAGGCTGCCATTATTTTGTCACTTTTATTAATGACTATAGCAGAAAAGTTTGGGTGTATTTTATGAAAAAGAAAAGTGAAGTTTTTGGGCATTTCAAAACTCTTAAAGCTATGGTTGAAAAAGAAACAGGCTTGCAAATAAAATGCCTAAGGTCAGATGGAGGGGGAGAGTACCTCTCAAATGAGTTTGCAAGGTTCTTACAAGAGCATGGCATAAAGTAGCAATATTCATGCAATCATACCCCATAATAAAATGGAATTGAAGAAAGGAAAAACAAGCATATTGGAGAGGTATCTCGTGCCATGCTCAACGAAAAAGACTTGCCATATTTTTACTGGGCTGAAGCAATTGCTACAGCAGTCTACATAATGAACAGGACTCCCACTGCAGCAATACATGGGATGACTCCAGAGGAGAGGTATACTGGTAGGAAACCAAATATTTCTCATTTGAAGATTTTTTGTTTCATTGCCTATGCTCATGTGCCAGATGAGTTGAGGTTCAAGTTGGATCCAAAAGCTGATAAGTGCATCTTTATTGGTTACTCTCTGCATAGCATAAAGGGTATAGATGTTATAACCCTTCTACTCGTAAGTTTACAGTGAGCAGAGATGTTGTTTTTGATGAGATGAGTAGCTGGTATAAACTAGTAAATGTGATTGACGATGTAGATGCACAAAATGATAATGTTGCATAGAATTCACAGTAGCAGTCACAAAATATTAGTGGACTTGGAGTGTCCTCTAGCAGTGGTTCACATTCTTTGGCATGGACAGATAGATTGAGATCAAGAGAATCTCCTCAAAATAATGCAGATAGTGGTATGCAGGTTTCACAAAAAGGAAAAGAGAAGGTAGATCAGCCCATGGTTGATGTGAATGCAGGTCACTCTTATGTGGATGGTGAATCCAGTGGCTCAGAACAGAGCATTGATGATGAGTTGGGTATTCCTTCTATTGTTACACCTGGAGTAAGGAAGACCAGGGATGTTTTGAGAGCACCTGGGAGTGAACCTACTTTGTGCAAGTCTACCAGAGCTAGGTATCCTGTGGATAGGCTGAAATATGATGGATTTACAGCCATTCACTATGCCTATATAGTCAAAGTGATACAGGAACCAAAACCCACTTCTTTTGAGCAAGCCATGGGAAAAGAAAAATGGGAGAAAGCCATGGATGAAGAAATGGATGCTTTGGACGCAAATGCTACATGGAAATTGGTACCTTTGCCTAAAGATAAGAATGCAATTGGTTGTAAGTGGGTTTATAAGGTGAAGCACAATGCAGATGGTTCTGTGAACAGATATAAGGCAAGATTAGTAGTCAAGGGGTATGCACAAACATATGGCATTGATTATGAAGAAACATTCAGTCCGGTTGTAAGGATGGCAACCGTAAGAGCAGTCATTGCTATGGTTGCATCAAAGGGATGGTCTTTACATCAGATGGATGTAAAGAATGCCTTCTTGCATGGTGATTTGCAAGAAGAGGTCTATATGGAGCAGCCACCAGGTTATGTGCATACTATTCATTCTGATTTTTTTTGCAGGTTGAAGAAAGCCTTGTATGCCTTGAAACAAGCACCTAGAGCATAGTCTGACAAGATAGGACAGTATCTTGTCACTATTGGCTTTCAGATTTCCAAGGCAGATTTCTCACTTTATGTGAGAAAAATAGAGAAAGGTATTATGCTGCTTGTCATTTATGTTGATAATTTGATTATCATAGGTAAAAGTGATGAAGATATCCTTCATGTGAAAATGCTATTGAAGCAGAAGTTTGAGATGAAGGATTTGGGAGAGCTGCGTTATTTCTTGGGCATTAAGGTGATAAAATCACCAAGTGAGATATGGCTCTTGCAGAGGCAGTATGGATTGGACATGCTATCCAAATATGGGATGACAGGCTATAAGCCTATTTCAGTTCCTTTGAAGCAGAATGTGAAGCTGAGCGCAGATGCAGGTGAGCTTCTCAAAGACCCTACTATGTACAGCCGCATAGTAGGAAGTTTGATTTATATGACTATTACCATGCCAGATTTGAGCTATGCTATTGGATTGGTAAGTCAATTTATGCAGGCTCCAAGGAAACTGCATTCAGATGCGACTAGACGCATACTCAGGTATATGAAGTCCACATTGCAGTATGGACTATTTTATGAGACTGGGGTTCAGATACAGTTGCATGGATACACTGATGCTGATTGGGCTAGTAGTATTTCTGATAGATGATCTACCAATGGATATGTGTTCTCTTTTGGAAGTGCTGCAGTCACTTGGAGCAGCAAGAAACAGCCTACAGTTGCCTTGTCGAGTACAGAGGCTGAGTACAAGGGTGCAGCAATGGCTGTATGTGAGGTAGCTTGGTTGCATAAGCTACTTTATGATATGCATCAGCCTACAGATGGGCCAGTTGTCATTTATTGTGACAACATGAGTAGTATACACTTGGCAAATAACCCAATATATCATGCTAGAACAAAGCACATTGAGGTGCATTATCACTATGTGCGGGAGAGGGTTTTACTAGGTCTTATTAATCTAGTTTATGTCAGTACACAGAGGATCAGGTAGCTGACATATTCATGAAGGCATTGGGTGTAGAGAAGCTACGCAAGTTCAGAGACTTGCTTGGTGTGCAGGAATTGGGATTGAGCTTGAGGGGGAGTGTTGAGATATTGAGCTCCACTCATGATATGCCAGGGTGACCGTTGTGCATTTATGTCATTGACTTGTTAGTTGCAGATGCGGTTGGTACACCGTCCATGAATAATAGCTAGATGACAGCTATCCTTATCTACTCTAGTTCATGGCTCAATTAGTATGCCACCTTAGTTAGTTGAGTTTGGTTTGAGACCCATATATAGGGTTCTTCTATTTCTATTTACTTGAGTTCTTTTTGGCTTACACAACGAAGAAGAGGAAAACTGTTTTTCAGCCTCCACCTTTGTGTGTATTCCCCCATTGTGCAAGCAAGAAAGCTACAAGTGAGACTCCTTCCTTTTCTCCACAATCTTGACAATCCTCTTATCCCATTTTTTACATGGCTGGCCGTGGCCTAGGCCCTTTTTCGCATTGTCCTTCTATCTTCCTAGCTTCCTTTCCACCGCTTGTCTACATTTACAAATTGCACGGGTGAGAGCTCGGTGCTCCTTAAATTAAATCATGATGCGCTTGCGCTCTTTTATAAAAGTATTGACTTGCGATTTTCCTTGTGTGTCTTTTTCCCTTATTTAGGACTTTTTTGCACTTGTGTTTCTAGATTTTTCTTGGCACGCCTTTGTTTTCCGTTTCACTTTGCCTTGGCCTTTGTCTTCTGCTTTAGCTTTTCCAGATTTTCCACCTTGTTCGTCTAACGGTTAACATGACCCCCTTCTTAGACGAGTGCCAGTCCCATGGCACTCACTGTCGCAAATAGTATGCTTTGGTATGCACTGAAGACGTGGGTGGAAGAGACATCGGTGGTTGCCATGGAGGAGTGTTGGTGGTGGTGTGGAGGAAGGTTGTTGGGGGCACGTTGGTGGCCTAGGTGGCTGGTGGTAGGGTTGTTAGAGTTGGTGGTAGGGTTGTTCTTTGTTGGGGATTGCACTGATGGCCAGCACAAGTGTTGGTTTGTTAGGGATTCTGCACATGACGATTCTTGAAGGGCTTGCAGGATGATAAAGGATAAGAATTTAAAATTGGGTGTTGATGAATAGTGAACAACACTTTCGTTGGAGTCTTCAATACCTACAATTGAAAACCTCTCATAGGTGGTCTCTCCCTAGGGATAGTGCTAGTTTTCTCTATCGTGCACAAGACATAGTTCAATTAGTTTGGGAGACAGATCGAACTCTAAGCAAGCTGAGAGTATTCTCTTACACTTGAGGAGCCAAACTGTGTATATATTTCGGTGCAAATAGTATATGAGTGCTCGTGTATACTTGGATATTACGTAGT
This sequence comes from Lygodium microphyllum, assembly GCF_053477565.2. NCBI lineage: Eukaryota > Viridiplantae > Streptophyta > Polypodiopsida > Schizaeales > Lygodiaceae > Lygodium > Lygodium microphyllum. The sequence continues at coordinate 67,796,264 of NC_141151.1, read as the reverse complement.
TAGAAGACTGCGGGTTGGTTTCTCATAACAATGTGTGGATGAAGCAAAGTTTTCCATGCTGAGAAGAAGTACACGTGAAGGTGTATGAGACATCCTTTGCATTGTGACTACATGACGTAGCATAATTGAACATAGGGACACCGCACTTTCAATTAGCTGGGAGCTATTGGACTTTCTTGATGAGGACGGTGTACTTTTCATGGCCATTCGTGCGATGCTTACCACAATAGATTGCAATGGTATTAAGGCAGAGTACAAGAGGGAATCGTGCGAATGGGTCAGGGTGATAGGTCTAACCATAGGCGAGACAATCTTCCTAGGTATGTCCTGCCCTTGATGTGCCTTGAACAATTGTGGGTGATGCTAAAGGGCTAGGGGACTAGGGACGGAGCCAGCCGATCAAGGTCACTGGATGTACCTAATTTGAGGACCCCTAGGTGTTATACTGTGATCATGGGTGCTTCGTAACTTTTCATTCTTTTCTTTTTTCATTTTCCGTTTTCTTTTTCGTGTTCTTTTTTTTTTGGACTTGCATGAGTACAACCATTGCAATATGTTGAGGTTATCAGCCTTTCAATGGGTTGGGAAATGTCAAGCTTCAAAGGCTCAGGAAATGGATATTATAGTGATGATTGTGTCCTAGCCTCATTGTTAGAGAAATATTTGTTGAGATGGGGAGATACACTTGAGATATTGCAACCCTCTTTAGAATGTACGATGTTGGCACAATTGATGTAATAGCTGCCGTGAGTGCTCGGTGTAGAGTGTAACCCAAAAAGAGGAATTGGTTAAGATCATGCTTTGGGCCATGCTACATTGGTTAAGATCATGCTTTGGGCCATGCTACGTGGCCGGTGTAGAGAGCAACCCTCTTTGGAACGCACGATGTTGGTACAATTGGTGTAATAGCTACCATGAGTGCCCGGTGTAGAGTGTAACCCAAAAAGAGGAAGTGGTTAAGATCATGCTTTGGGCCATGTAACGTGGGCACTCACAAGGGTAATTTTCACTTTCGGCAGCGTGGCTTTGTCATGGCTCTTTGTGAGGTTGGTGGTCTTGCGGTGACTTGGACATTGAACACGTTTGCACGAAGACCTGCATCGTCCTGCATCCACTTGTCACTTCATGAGAGTATATGTAAGTCGCATGCATCAAGTACAATGAACAGATGCAATCATGTCAAGATATTACTTTATCAAAATCCTATGATGTTGATTATTGTGATGCATATTCTGGTGCTTGTTAAAGACGTGGCATATATTAGCCATAGGTAAGGAAAGTGTATACAGGTGGGGAGCCTGCCCTTTTAACCATTTAAAGATAAAAAGTTATGGTAGGATGGCCTTTGTTAAGCTGCTTATATATCATAGGGGCTACTCTATTTGCACGAGACGGGGCGAGTTTGGGTGGTCGAGTGACTGAGGCTGTGCCAGTGAGGGGCTCCTGTGAGGTTCGGCGGGGAAGATGTCGGCTGGGATTCGGATGGTGTAGTCCCTAGCCGCGAGTGTTTCCAGAATGCTTTTAAACAATGCGTCAAATTTCTACTTGTCTCGAGCTGCCCTCTCCTCTTTCGAGCACCTGGTGCCCAAGCGTCTGGTGGGAGCCTGCATGGTTGGTATTGCCATACCTCGTGTGCTCCCTTGAGCCCTCATCCTCTTAGCTTGGAGGGTTTTTGGCCTGCGTCCTGGGCGGTGTTGTTTAGGGACCCTTTTCGGAGCATACCTCTTTAGAGTAGGCACGTAGCGTTCTGGTGGGGGTGCTAGTGCCTTATACTCTTTCCGATGGCGGAGAGCTTCCTTGCATGCCAGCTGCACTATGTAGTCCATGGCTGTTACCGTAGGGGGACCTGTAAAATGCGAACCAAGGATTAGGCCCTGAGGCATGATAAAACTATTCTCACATGGAAGGGATTATACAGTGGGTTATCAAGCGCATATGACGAAGAGGGGAGAGGTGAGGCATGCAGTGTTTGTTGTAGAGGGATGGCCCCCATGATGATGTTCGTTTTGCTTCCAGCCAATCAGTAGAACTTGGCTCATGCTAAGTTGCGTGGATTGGTTGTTATGGAGTGGGGTAGGGCTCATTCTTGGAAGGATAGACCGGAAAGGGGAAAAGGTGTATAGAAAGGGACGGTACCTTGTCTACACCATCAGAGATGTTGGTCAAGGCTTCCTATGGCAGTAATGAGGGTTGCATGCCCTCCACCTGGAGGCGGGAATGGCCATATAACTTCTAAATGTGTGGTGAGAGGAGGACCTGAGGAGCTTAGCCTGTCAAACCCAACTCTTCTCCTTGTTCTTGACTATCATTGCTTGTGTGTGTTGATATTGTCTATACAGGGTCACAAAATTCATTGTTTATTTATATGTATATTTACGAATCCATGTCACTTCACGAGGATAAAAGCCAATTGTAGAACTCCGGATTGTACTGGAGTGTGGCATACGCATCTAGTACTCGTGGCAGCTTACTTAATAACGATAGATATTTTGCAACATTGAGTAGCATGGAACCTTGTCCGAGTCTACTGGCAACATGTAACTCCTCCTCAGTGAGAACCTTATCAGACATAGAGTTCTCTTGGCTAGTTTCAGCTAAGTCTGTACCTCGAATGTTGGTTAGCACTCGAAAGGAAGTTAGTGCCACATAGGTTGGGTCTCTTTGAGACCGTCATTTGGCCCCGTCATTTGGCCGATCTCTTCTCTGAGACTGTCATAATCCAGGCTCCTAGTTCGACCATTGTAACACGGTTTTCAAACCAACGTTTTTCAAATTGACTTCGACCCTCTGATTGTTGCTTTAGTCGCTCTATCTCTAAGAGATTTGGTTGGAAGAGCACATCATTGAATGTTACAATTTAGCATAGTTCGTTGGCTTCCTCGTCAGAGGCGAGTCGCATGCGTTCATGCAGGAGCCTGTCATAGTGCTCGTTAAGATGTTCTTGCTCTTCCCAGGATAGGGGAAATGGCAAGTATTCTTCAAGTTTCTCTTTAGGGAATGTGCCCATGTCTACCAGGACATAGACATGTGCGAACACTTTGAGCTTAGCATCCAACTCATTTAAGCATTCTGTGCCACTTCTATGTTCAATGAGGGCTTGCTTGGTTGCTATCTCATGCAAGGTTCTAGGAGTTTGCCTAGGCTTTAGCATAGGTGTGGGCTCAGGCCTAGATGAGCAAGATCGATCAACGCTAGGATTGCTTATGCTCTTGGGGTTTCCATGTTTCTCCTGAGGCTTTGTTATTGCGTCATGGTTCTCCTTGGATATGACTGGTATAAATTTGTCACCCTGTTGTGACAACGTTGTATTCACTCTTGATTAGTCAATGTGAGTTCTATTGTTGGTGGATTGAGTGTTGCAAGCAACCGTTGATGGTAATGGCTATCAATGGGACCCACAAAATCAATCCCCAACTTCTCGAACGGCTTTAGGGGAAGAATGGATTGCAGTGGCATGGCACTTGTTTTGGTGGGTTTTTCCATTCGTTGACAAGCATCACATTTCTTACAGTAATCATATGCATCCTTGTGGAGGGTCGGCCACCAGTATCCTGCTAACAGAGCCTTTCTGACTGTCCCTTCTCCTGCGAAGTGTCCACCACAGGGTTTGTCATGGCATGCTTTCAATACTATGCCGATTTTATCCCCTGCAACACATCTTCACAATACTTCATCTTTGCCTCTCTTGTACAGTGTACCACCTAGCAAGGTGTAGGGGGTTGATTCTAACAAAAGCTTCTTCTTCTCACGGCTTGAGATGCCAGGAGGATATTGTTGAGTTGCCAGGAGGTTGGCTATGTCTGCATACCAAGGAGTAACCGTTTCAACTAGAAACAATGAAGCATCAAGAAGGTCTGGATCATCCTGTTCCTCTGCTTCTGTTTGAGGGATCCTTGATAAATGATCAGCCAGGACATGGGAACGGCTGGGCTTAGTGACTACTTCAAAGTCGAACTCCTAGAATAGTAGCAACCATCTCATCAATCATCCTTTAATATCTGCTTTGCTCATCAGGAAAGAAGGACAGGGCTTCATGATCCACATAGAACTTGACATGCGTTGACAATAGATAGTGTTGAAACGTCTCCAATGCAAACACCATTGCTAAGCATTCAAGCTCTGTCACTATGTAGTTCCGTTCCCTATCAGTGACCTTTCGGCTTGCATAATATATCAATCGATCTAATTTAGAGGGGTCCTTTTGACATAGGACAACACCTAGCCCTTCAAGTGATGCATCTGTGTGCACATGGAATTCCTTTGTCCAATCGGAAGGTTGTAAAATAGGTGCTTGGATAAGGCACTGTTTGAGGGCATTAAAGGCCTCTTCACAGTCATCAGTCCAAAGGAAATCCGCATCTTTCCTTAGGTGCTTGTGCAGAGGGGTTGCCTTGGTTGCAAAATGTGCAATAAATCTTATATAGTAGCCCACATGTCCAAGAAATCCTCTCAATTGCTTGAGGTTTGTTGGTGCTATTAAGGTGGCAATCTTCTCAATCTTTGTAGGATCTGTTGCAATCCCTTGTGTAGAGACAATATGGCCCAGAAGAACTCCCGATGAGACACCAAAGACACATTTGTCGGGGTTGATAGAAATCCCATACTCTTGGCATCTGTCAAAACATTGCTCTAGGTGTCCCCAGTGCTCTCAGATCAAACTATAGACACAAAAGTCATCAAGATACACCTCAATGAAATCATGCAGATGATTTTGGAAGGCAGCCATCATTACTCGTTGAAAGGTGGCAAGAGCATCAGACCCCAAATGGCATCACTCTATAGACATAGGTCCCCCATTCTATGGTGAAGGTTGTTTTGGATTGGTCCTCTTTTGCAATTTGGACTTGGTTATATCCGCTGAATCCATCCAAGAGGGAATACAGCTCATGGCCTACCACTGTGTCCAACAGTTGGTCTGTAAAAGGGATAGGGAAATGATCCTTCTTTGTCTTTGAATTCAGCTTCCGAAAGTCGACACATATTCGAAGTTTCCCGTTCTTCTTGGGTACAACCATAATGGGCGAAACCCATTCACTGTTAGCCATGGGATAAATGAAGTCGACTTCAAGAAGTTTCAATAATTTTGCCTTCACCAGAGCAGAGTAATTAGGATTCATACGCCTTTGTCTTTGCCTTACAGGTTTTGCATCAGGCTTTAGGTCAATGTGATGTTGGCATACTGTGGGATCAATCCCCTTTAGGTCTTTGTATGACCAAGCAAACACATCTAAGTTCTCCTGTAGTAGATCTAGCACGACCACTAATTTTTCTTCTGGAAGATTGAGACCCACTTTTAGGTGACGTTCAGTACATTCAGTATCCAAGAATGTTACTTGTCTTTCACCTTCCACTTCGCAGATGAATGTCCCACGGATTGCTTCTGGAGGTCTGTCTCTTTCAAGAGAGTAGTATCCTCGTCTGATGTCCCGCTAGAACGAGTGTCCTCCTTCTAAACAGATGACTCGTTTGTCTGTTTAGGTTGCTGAAAGGGTATCAGAGCTTTGTTTGCGTCTATGTGAGTGGTAATTTCTTCTGGACACCATTAGGACAATACTCTAAGGTCAGGTAAGGTATTACACAAGTATCTAGTTAAGTGTAAAAATTATCCCCCATTGGACGCTTAGTTTATGACTAAAAGAGATCTACAAGACTTTCCAAATCTTCTTAAGGACTATGTATCCCCTCTACAGTTGAGGTCAACTATTTAGAAGCCAAATGGATGTCACTAAATTGATTGCTTATTCTCTATTTAATAAATTTATGTCAATAAATTAATGACTCACTTTTCTGTAAGTGTTGATGATGATCTAGCATGGCCATGAGACCGTTTAAAGACCAGTACTCCTAGTGCATCACTTAATGGGGTGATCAGAGCACTGTGATGGGGATATTGGTATATGCAATACAAGTTATGAAGGGAGACAGAAGTGTCTGCCAAGTGTAAAAGTGTATACAAGAACCAATGATAAATGAAGATGGATTAAGCCCTGAGAAGAGAAAGTGCATTAGCATTATATATATGTATTTATGTGTGCATCCGGGGACGCCTGGGAATGTTTACTTGTGTGTAATGAGCATTGCATTCATTTGGGGTCATCCTCTCCCTTACAAGTCAAGGTTTAAGGTCTTTTCTTTCATTAAGAAAGACGAGAGAGGTAATTCTCTCACTAAGAAAGACGAGAGACATGATCCTCTAGAAGTGAGAAGAGAAGTGATTTTCTCTTTTTAAGGTCTAAAATGACATAAGCTCTTGTGTGGAAGTCAATCTTAAGGTTGAGACCCAATGCAATTTAATGAACTCTCCTTAAGGTGGTTACATGAACCACAAGTTAAGAGTACATTTTGATAAGTTTTTTTTTTTAAAGATATGGTGAATCCATTTTTAAAATATCTCCCGATAGAAAGACGACCTCTAAAAATGGCCCTCTTGGGTTATCGGAAACAACGAGATCTACAACTCTCGTGTTGGACTTTATTTCATACGAGCAACACACAGAGAGATATCTTGAAATTGGTGCTGCAGAGTAGATCTTGGAACAGCCACATCTTGCATGAAGATCAACTCAAGTCTCTCTCCAAGAAGAGAAGCTCTTGAAAGCCTATAAAAGAGGAGGCTCTCCTTGGGTGTGAGAGAGGTGAAAGAAGCATCACTTTGCATGCATCCAAGAGGAGAAGAGAAGATGCAAGTGTTGTGGAAGCTCTGTTGAAATCAAGTGCTACGAAAGCTCGACTGAAATCAAGTTTCAAGAGGAGAAGAGAAGGTGCAAGTGCTATGGAAGCTCTATTGAAATCAAACGCCAAGAGGAGATCCCTACACATATTGTGTAGGAGAGAAGGAAACTCAAAAAGGATCAAAAGGTGTCAACTTCCAAGTTGTGTAAGGAACCATGATCTTGTTTCCAAGATCTACAAGTAAGAACTGGTTTGTGTGTAACGGAGGAGCTTGCTCCTTGTCAATAATATAACTCCACAAGGGGGGGGAGGGACTGGCACACCTTCCAGTCCCTAGTGTGTTGTCAATTTCTCTATCTCTCTTTCTCTCTCTCTACTTCTTTCTTTTCTCTCATTTGTTCTCTCTTTGCGCCAGCATAATATTCACTATATATATTTTAAGTATATAATAAAGTTGAGCGTGTATCTCGAATCTTATAACAACACAGCTAAATCTCACCCTTCATGTATAAGACTTGCCTTATAGTCTCTCCTAAGATCATCCAAGTCTTGCTCTATGGTCACGAAACTTGTCTTGAAATCTCTTCTAAGAAAGGCCTCATATCAAATTGAAAAATGTTTCAACTGAGTTTGGCCTCATGGAAAAATCTTACTCTATAGTCATAAAATTGGTATTATACAATTGTTGTAGAGCATATGATGATACAAACTCAAATTTGTTCTTATTTAAAAGAGAAATCTCTTGCTTTTAGGCTTGACCACATGGCAAATATTTGACTACTAAAACATTACCACAAGGAAATTCATTTATTCAAAACAAATAAGAAAACCAACATTTATGCTCTTATTTTTAGGAGTACTTATTGCATGCTAATATCTCCTCAATAATACCCCACAACTCCTATATCCTAGCCACCATAACATATGCACATATCTACAATGCCCTTAAAGTACATCATGATACCCTTCACGACATCCCAATGTCACTTGTCAAGTGTAGTCATATAGCATGCCACAACTTCCACTACAAATGCTATGTCAAGATGAGTGGCTATCATGGCATACATCAAACTACCCACTATAGATGCATAAGGGATCTTGGCCATCTCGGCGTTCTACTCATCAATTTGTAGACAATCAATCTAACTAACCTTCACATGAGAAGGTAAGAGAGCGCCAATAGGCTTAACATCCTGCATATGAAACTTGATGACAAAAGAGAAGACTTCATTGAATTCAACACCATGCTCTTGCTTAAAACCCTTAGTAACCAATTTGGCCTTCTAGGCTAGCTTGGGACATCTAGGGGTACTCTTCAACTTGTATATCCACTTGCAGGGCAAAGTACATTTTTCATTAGGCAAAGGAACCAAATTCCACATATGACTTTTCTACAGTGATTCATATAATTGCATGGCCCTCTTCCAACAATGACTACCACCTCTACATATGGTCCAGCCAAGACTTCTAATTTCTACTTTATGGGGTATGCCCAAACCTTATGTGAGCAATTGTCAATGAAAGTAATGAAATACTTTGCATCACCTAACAACTTGTAGGGCATAGTTCCACAAACTTAAAAATGAACAAGAGCTAGAGGCCCACCCACATGTGTAATGTCAAAATTCTTATGCAAGTTATGAGCCTGTCTGCCACCATAAAGACAATCATCACAAGAATCAAAACACTTTTAGTCAAGGGGTAGAAGATACTGGAAATGGATAAGCATTTTCATTCCCTTTAATGGCATGTGCCCAAGGTGACAATGTCATAATGATACATATGGTATGGCAGCCCATTGCCAAAACATGGTCGATAGACCTAGATACAAGTAAGGGATAAAGAGTACTAGACTTGACACCTCATGCTAGAACAAGATTCCCACGAGAAAGCTTCCATGAGGATTTACTAAAAGATACAACATAACCTCCATCATTCAATTGTCTAGCCAAAAGTAGACTTTTGGTCAAAGCCAAAACATGGTGTACATCGTGGAAGGTAAATATACTACCTGAAGGACACTACGGTTGAACATCTCCAATACCAACAATATCCAAGGCCAGCATGTAGGTCATTATCCAATCTTACAAATCATGTTATGTTGCGATAGGAGTGGAACCACTCTTGATGAGGGGTGATATAAAATAAAGCCCTTGAATCAAGAAGCCAACACTAAACATAAGTAGACAAGACGTCAAATCAACTACAAAGCATCAAGAGAAGAAGCTATAAGTATGTAGTCATCATCAAAATGAGAGTACACGATATTAATCTCTTCAATCTTGACACTAGACTTGCTAACAATGTTGCGATCATCATTCTTTTCCTGCACTTTACCCTTTTCCTTTTCTTTGCACTTGTTTCATCGTGTATTTTATGGTACTGTAGTTGAATATGACCCTACTTCCCACAATAGTGACAAGTTAATATGGACTTACGGCCACATGACTTACTATGAGACCGGTCCATATGACTTACTATGAGACTCCACATGACTGAAAACAAGACTTCTGAGGGTCTTCCCATAGCTATCATTACCGCTCCTACCATTATTGCCTTTGACTATGAAAGCATGAGAGGCATGGGAAGCATCAATATTATTTTTATTAACCTCTTCATTCAAGAGTGCACCCTCTACATCCTATAATTTCAGCCCATCAGTAAGCATATTTGCACACATAACAGTATAGAATGTATTTCATGACTCTTTCAATGTAACCAACAAGAACAAGGAAGAAAGATTATCCTTAAATTTAATTCCTTGCGAAGACAAATGGTGGAAAATAGAATGAAACTCGTTCAAGTGGGCGGACATGGAGATCCCCTCCTTCATACAAAGGTCCATGAGTTTCTTCATGCCAATATATTTGAGAGGCAAGGCATTGCTTTTCATAGACATTGCAAATTTTATCCCATAACTCCCATGCAGTCTACCCATTAGAGACAACATTATAGTAGGCCTACTTAGAGAGTGATAAAATGATTGTAGATTTACATAACTCATCTAGTTTAGCCCAATTCTCTACATCAAAGCATTCAGGCTTACACCCTCATGTCCCAATGGCTTAATCTACAATTTTTGGACTAGAACCTGCCAAATTTGTGCCTTTCAATAGCTAGAATTTGTGCTATCTAACTTATCAATGTTCAAAATAGGATTGACATTCGATCCACTAGCCATAATGTAAGAGGTGAAGGCATAACCCAAGACAAACAAGCTACTGTAAATGATAGCAAAATAACCCCAAAATCACAACCAAATCAAGGGTTGAATAAGAGAAACTACAAAAGGATGAGTTGTCCACTAACAATAATCAAGTAACTGTCAAATCCAAGTGATTGCCCTTAGATAGAATGCATAAAACTGAAATGGTTGGGTGTTATAATAAACCACAAAATATGCCAACAACTAGGTGTGAGCAACTAAGAAAGAAAGACCAAGAACAACTGGCATTGAAGGTTGTCGCAACTGTAGTGTGTCAGTAACCATACATGCAATAGGTATAGACATCATGCACATAGGAGATCTCAAGGGAAAGAGAGGAGAGCTACCAAATACATAACCCACTGAGCAAAGCTCAAGACATAACCTAGAAGCATATAAATATCATTGACAACATATTAACAAACATAAGTGCCAGGTCCAAAGTAAGTAATCAAATCAGTCCACTGTAGAGTAACTGACAAACATAAGTGCCAAGTCCAAAGTAAGTGATTAAATCAGCCCACTATAGGGTAATTGCATCCAATACATATCAAGAGAGCATGTACATAAAGTAAGTATCCCATAGTCTCAATGAAAGTAAGCTCAAGCTCAACTACATAAATCCAAAGCTCTATTTAACATCCAAAGTAGAGTAGGTAACTCCCACTAGAACAAAAATCGAATGCCAAATGAGCAATGCAAGTTCAAAAGATCAAGTACATGATATCGGAGTATCCAAGATACATGAAGTATAGGCTGGGAGCATAAAATCCAATAGATGCTTTAAGCCCGTAACTGTGTAAGCCACTAAAGTAACCAAGGCATGTAACCACATCTAAGATTAATGTAAGGAGCCCAAATCTTAGCTCAAAAGCATGCCATAGCATATCAGGAAGTATACATAACAATTGAAGTAGCGATAAATCCACTGAGTGTCCCCTAAAGTATCAGTGAGCATTCAACATAAGGTTTTCACTGATAAATGCTTGTTATCCTATTGTTACATTACTGAAATGACAGTGAAATCTGAGCTATTTCAAACAAATCAATCCCAAAGGCATAACCATACTATCCAAGCACCAAAATAGCATCTTGAAGCATCAAACATGCATTATGGAATTTATTGTTTTGTATACAAACCAAAATTTTTATGTTCTATTTAAAAAATAGAAAAAAAACTACACAAAATTTACTCTATGAGTACCCAAATATGTAGCTCTCAACATGCTCTTCGTTTCTAGCTATAGAATGCCTAAATCCGATACCGTATGCAAAAGTTATGGCCAAAGTATGACAATGATATCAGGCTGCCATAGCTATCCACAGCTTCTATAGCATGCTTTGTATCCATTCAAAATGGATAAAATGATTGCTTCTTAGCTCAATAAGCACTCAACAAGTCTCAGCTAAGCCTTGGGAAGCTCCTCAACAAGCATGGAGCAAGCTGGAACAAGTCAAAAGAAGGAAAGACTCGATGCATACCTCGAGAGGAGGAAGAAATAATAACTATCATGAAACCTTGAGTTGAAGCTTTGAATCTGGGCTGAAGCAAATGATAAATAAGTTGAATGGTTGGCTCTGATATCAGTTTGGAACCCATCCTAAATCAGAGGAAGAATAGTTTGTTAGTTATCTAGGGATTTGATCCTAGCTATCATCATCCATACTACTTGTGAGTGTCCAAATTTAGGCGAGTAGGTGTTCCTTAGGTCTACCTTGCAAGTGAAACATTTGGTCTCATCTCATGAGAATCAAACTATGGGTTCCTAAATGGCATAACTATAGTCTCTAACAACAATCTAGTATCAATACATTGTTGCATGAGTAGTCAGAGAGTTGAGGCAACCAAGCATTGCACTTGGTTCAATGAAAGTGAGAAATGATGGGGATCTGAGCATCAACCCCTCTATGCCCATAAGGCTTAGTCTCACACAAGCCCCCTAAAACAATGCTCATCAATTCTAAGACTCAACTGTAGGAATAGTCACGCTTGTTGGCCCTTACCTAAATTTGGGGAAAGCCACTTAGCTAGCTAGGTCCACCCAACCGTAGGACGATTTTATTGGGAAGACCATCTACGTGCTTTCCATTAATAATGTGGTGTATTTTAGTTATCTAACCAAGCATACTACTCATGCTATGAAACATATAAAATAAGCTTTCTTAATTAATCTTTACATTGTGTTCATTGACACATGATACTGGAACAATTCTTTTGGAAAGTATAGTAATTTATATTATTATCATAATTACAATTGCTCAGAAGAGCAAACCAATCCAAAAATTGGAGTACCATCTTACCTTGTTTATCTTAAACCACCTTAGGCTTGTATAGGTTTCCTTCCCTATCTTAGGACCGAGATTGAGATTATAACCTCACACCAATGCTCCACTGGTTATTGCCCACTGTAAGGAAGAACCTTCCTTTATAGAAAACCATACATACCTAAGCAGTAGTCAACCACCTTAGGCAATTTATATATTGGGTGAAGAGTATCCTAGGTGTGGCTTGGGGATGGTATCACACCTCAATTTTATTCGATTGTTGAAGCAAGGACATCATTATAATCTTTCTTCATAATTTAACACAATCAAAATCAGTCAAACAAACAATCAAACTATCACTTCTTTCTAGACAAGGATCACAAACAAACTTTTTACTGAAATTTATCAATAATTTTCATTCAACCAATCAAATCCAACTTATAATTTTGAGTTTAACTTTACGTATGTGAATGCACCTTAACGAAACTAAGGCATCTAGACTAATTTCTTATTAACTTGGAAAGTACAAAAAGAATAACTTATTATTTATTTTACACCTTTTGCTAATTACCAAAAATGTAAGTGAGACATGTGTAATCTATAAGAAATTTATTTTCTTTGGCATGATTTCTAGTATATGACTATAAAATATTAATTTTTATTGGCCATTTAATGATATTGCGAATAAAAACATATCCAAGAGTCTAATTATTTTTAAAATATTTTTTATAATTTATAAGATTTTAAAATAAAATTTTTTAAAGATATTCTTAGCTAATTGAACTAACTTTTTAAATAAAACTAAGTCTCTAACTCTAATCTAATTTTTTATATAATTTTTTATATTTATTTAAGTATCCTTTTATTTTCATTCAATTATTATACTTTTACACTATTCATATAAGTTAAATGATACTTTTTAAACTTTAAACTAATAAATTTTACTAATTTTATAAGCACAATTCTCGCTATATTTTCAAATTAGAAAGTTAACAATAATAAAAAACTAATGGAGATAAGATATTTTATCATTCTAATTTATGAAAATTTCACTTATTGAAATGTAAATAATAGATGAATCCAAGCTAAGGTTCTTCTCCTCACGTATCAGTATAGAAATCAAGTCTGCAAAATCAGAGATATCATTTCTTGTATTCATAGATGACTTGAAGCTCTTGCATTCATCTCCAAGTCCATCTAAGAATACATGCACAACATCATCATCATTAACTAAGATATTAATAAATCTAAGAGCTTCCATGATAATTTTGATCTTCAAAGTATAATCCTTAATGGATAAGCTCCCTCTTCCCACTTGGTTTGGCTTTTACTTGAGTTGTAGCTTTCTAGCCTTGTATTTACTTCGAACAATCTTACCAAATTCTACCATGCAATGGCAGGGATATCAGATTCCTACAAATAGTCCATCATGCTATTATTTAAAAATTAAAAATAAAATAGTAAATATGTGTCATATCAATGACCTTATTCTTGGCATTTTGGATGGTTGACAGTCCCACCATGACAGCTCACTTGCGTAGGGCCATATAGTTGAGAAAGAGTGTTAGAAAGAATGGATTCGTAGACAAGGGGAAATTTTTATTTTTATATTAAGGTTTAGAAAAAAGGAAAAAATCTCTTCGAAATAAGGATTTTCTTTTTTACTTCTTTTATGGGCGGAAGGAGAATCATCGCGAATTACATGTAGGGGGTACCGGATCTACACCCCGCGAAAAGGGGGTGAGACGAGCGGGGGGTTAAAGCGGCTCCCTTTTAAGAATAATTTTAAATATTTTAGTTTTAAATTAACAAAAAAGCAAGATTAAATCCAAGATATTTGAGAAATATTTATGGTATTAAAAAGTTTATGAAAATTTTCAACGATTTAGGAATAAATATTAAATAAATAAATAATTTGTGATAAGTTAAAAAATCATCAATCAATTAAAAATGTAATAAAATTTTTGAAAACGTTTAAAATAAATTTAAAAATAATTTGAGAAAAAATAAATTAAATTATTATATGTAAATAAAAATCAAAATATATTTAGATAAAATTATGATTAATAATAATAATTTAATTTAATTTAATTTAAAATCATAATAACTTGTATTTAAAAATTAAGTTAATTAAATAAAAAAGTCATTCAAGCTTATATGAGGGTATATGAATACAAGACTCATTTGGCATACATGTGAGGAGGTCAAAGTAGAGACGGTCACGTACAATTAATTTAAAAAATTAGTTAAATTGCATTCTCTTCCTCGTAAACAAATCAAGATGTTCTCATGATCTCAAGAGAAACTCAAGTTGATCCCTTCAGAGAATGGATTCATCTATCCAAGTTGCAACTTTTTCTAAGAAATCCTTTCATTGAATTAGGTCTTTCTATAAGGTATGGTTCTTTTAAGGCTTTTCCATAAATTCCAAGATTCTATTTGGTTGAACCTCAAGGATTCCTTCGGTTAGCATTATAATATGTTCGTCATCAAGGATATGCTCGGGATTCGTGACATAGCATTTTAGTATGCTTGTATGAAATATATTATGAATCATTGGATAAGGATGTATGGCTAACTTGTAAGCATGTGTCTCAAGGCATTTTATGATTTTGTACAGCCCAAAATACATGGGACTGAATTTCTTGAATTTTTCAAGAGAAAAGGAGCTTTTCTTAGGTCAACAAACCCTTATAAAGACCATGTCACCTTCCTTTTTAAAGAGATATGGAGATTTCTAAAACTAGATGACATTTAAAAGAAAAAAAACAAGTGATGTGTTAGTTAGTTTGAAGATTTTATAAAAATAAAAATAAAGAAAGGTGACTAGCAATATCATGCGCGCCGCGATCGCAGTCTACAGGCAGTAGACATCACTTCGAACAGAGAAAAGAAGGAGTGAAATGAGAGCTTTCTAACCAAGTGTCTTGGCAAAGCGTCTTGGGGTTTTACCCCCCCCCCCCCCCCCTTCGGAGCCAATGGAACCATCAGATTTATGATCTGAGCATCAGATCACTGATCTTTCCAGGATCCCCCTCCACAAAGAGCTCCTCCTCTCAGCCACAACCCTTCTTCTCCAATTCACTATAAATAAGAGGCATGGGGGGCACTTAGGGAGACATAAGGAGACCCCAAGAGGCTGCGAGAGAGAACAAGAGAGAAAGAAGAATACTCCTTCAAGAGGCTGTGAGAAGAAGCTAGAGAGAGAGAGAGAGAGAGAGAGAGAGAGAGAGAAAGAGAGTTAGCTCAAATCCCTTGTCTCGATCTTTAACTAAGCCATATTCTCTTATGCTCTCTCATCTCAAATCTATTCCACCTTCCCTATCTCTCAAACCACTCGTGAATGATGGCTCCAAAGCAATGAAGTGGAAAAACCATGGGGACCAATGCAACCTGTCAAGCAACGGGTATTGCCAATGATACGGGAGTGCCCGAGGTTGCGGAAGTTGCTACTACCAATGGAACATCGGGTGTGGCTAATGCGAGCGCGAGTAAAGACGAAGTTCCTAATGTTGCCATGCTGCCAAACCAGGTTATTCATTACTAGATTATTATTTTGTTATATAAGACAATTACATAAGATATTAGCTTTCATGTTCTTCACTTAAGCAAATTGATAACTCATCTAGAAAACATATTAGTACAAGCATAAAACAATTGATCACTATGATTTGTAGCTAGAATAATTGAGATTCTAAGTCATAGAATCAGGATAGAATTAATTGCCAAAGGTTATTGTACATATGTCTTTATGCGCATTCGATATAGTTATGGTCAAATGCAACAAGGTTAAGAGTTGATTTGTGATGGTTATAGAAACTGATTGTCTATTTAGGAATCCTATAGGCCATCTCGTTGAGTTATTGACACAATATATTTCCTTAAGGGATTTTGCTTATGTTGGATAAGTGAATCCAAATGGAAAATTCATGCCTTGCTTAACATATTATAAGAGGTGTACTCAAGACTTCTTTATGGGGAGGAGATTCCTCATTAGAATGTAAGGTTACCTTAGGATAAGGTCTACCTTGGCTATGTGAAGCTGTGAATTACATGTTGGGATGATTGTCATTGCATCATTTGATACACATTTGAAAGGACTGTTTGTGTTTGCTAGAATCTAGATTTTTAATTGAAATTATTGTCAAACAAAATAAAAGGAAGGATCGCACTAGGCTACCCCCAAGCTAGCGGCAAGACCCTACTCCAAGGGGGTCATGATTATCGCTACGAGAGGCTTGGACCGGCTCCATAGGCAAAAGGTCTATCAGTAGGGATAGTCTCGGATAGTAGGAATTGTAGGTGCCAGAGGGGGCTCTGGCCGTAAATCCTACATTGTTCCAAGAATCTGACGAGCCCCTTCGTGACCCAGAATGGGATCCTGGAACCCTAAATACTAGTTATGAGGGTGGAGTCTTGGTGGACAGAATAACCTTATGGAATTCTATGTATCTTCCACTGGGACGGAATGATGGAAATTGTAACAAACTTCCAATATAATAAAGAAGTTTGCTTTACTGTTCGAATTGTATGCATGTTGGTGAGATAAATTATGTGAAGGAACCTGTGACTTAATGGACTAATTAAGGAAGCTGGTTGTATATGTTCCAACAAACGTGTTGTAGGTAATTAAAAAACTAAAGATGACCCATCATCAAAGGAAAGCGAGTGGACGTAACCCCTGATGGGTCCGTCCAATGGTAGGGTGGTCCCGGTTAGCTGGGAGCTTTTCTAAATCAAAAATAGAAATAGGAAGATGGTAAATTGACCAACTAGTCATTAGGTAGAACCGACTTGTATTATTTTAGGGGGCCGGAATGGGATTTTTCCTTTTGGGCAGGAGGGTTGATGTACCACACTCCCCTCCGTCTCCCATTCTCTTTGAACCAAGTGCAATGGCAAGTCCAGTTCAGATCGAGTAATCCTCTAAAAATGGGACTCGAAATTACTGACGCTAGCTGGTTGCTAGGAGACCCATCTGATTTTAGGAACCCAAATCTTCAAGTCGATCCTAGTGGGTTCGGCCGAAACTCTCTCCTTGCGAAGTAGACTCGGTAGGGCCTAAGTGACAAACCCCGTGATGTTCCAAGGGAGCACCGGGCGGTATCATTGATGGGAAAACCTACTGATGGACTACTAAAAGGTGTGCCGTGGATTGAGACTAGCGGACACCTCACAGTTGGTATTAGAGCACGTGTTAGTATAGATTATGACATAAGCTTAAGAAAAATATTTTTTTTCTAAGCATAGCATAGGACATGTTTTCTTCTCTTTATTAATGTATGTTTTTGAATTATGGCAGAGTAACGAATCTTGGAAGCGATTCTTGATCTTTCAAGTAATGTTTATGTCAGCTATGCATTCATCTAGTTTTACCTGGAGAATTTAGATGATGCGGGTACTAGATCAATTGTACAACCCCTCGCCTCTATATCGTGAAAGACGGTGGATGATTAGTGGAGGATATTGCTATATCGATGCAAGCCGTCTAGCTTATCTTCAAAATAATCTGAAAAGGGTAAAATGGATGGAAGATCTTAAAGTTGTTAAGATTTATCTATTTCATGAGGCCAGTGTAAACTCAACCCTGTATACTAGAGGCAAGAAGATCAAACTAAACCAATATATATATGGGAAAGTTACGAAGATCCTTCTGGCTGACAGAATAAAATTCATAGGTTGCTCTAGCCACCGCAACTACAAAAAAGACGAATTTCTTGAACTCCCTCAAAAATATAGATTCCTAGATATTTACTCTCCGAATCCAAGTTACTTCATAAAGGATGTATGAGAGTGTCATACTTAGATTGTAGTAGGGAATCTTTTCCTGAGAGAAAATAAGATGAGCTTGCGATCCACTTGAATAATGTATTTCCTTCCATCTAATTACCTTGTACATCCGTTGTAATAAAAGATTGATTGATACTTTATCAATCAGAGAAATAATGCAACCTTTTTTTTTTAACCTCTAAAATTGCAATTTAACTTTAGCATGGGAAGAGAGTTTATTTGAGAGTTGTTTCAATAAACTAAGTGAGAGAGAATTTGAGTACTGAACTCTATTATTGACGCTATATAGATTTGTAAAATTTAACTTACGAGTTGCTGAAAATTTCCTAGAATCTCTCACCCACAATAATTCCCAACGAAGCTCAAGAGAAAAGGAATCTTTTGAAGCAAGTCAAACCTCCAGAGTCTGACGAGAAAGGCGAAAATGTGGAAGCTGATGCAGAGATTTGGATCGAATCTATGGAAGATTATTTTACTGCTGCTGGAACTATCCCAGCCAACCAAGCCATGATAGCTAAGCTAAAATTAATTGGCGAAGCTCGACTTTGGTGGAAGCAGTGGTGTCGAGATCAAGGTGTCCCTGAAAATACCATTACTTGGGATTTGCTGAAAGAAGCTATAAGAGGAAGGTATTTACCTCCAACTTATCACACCCAGAAGATGAACGAGTTCTTCAATTTGAAGCAAATGGGACTGACCTTGGAAGCATACTACTCCAAGTTTGTTTCTCTTCTTAAATATGCACCCCCCATGGATACTGCTTAACAAGTGTCCAAGTTTTGCAATGGGCTAAATTATCCTATGAACACTCGTTTAGAATCAATGCACCCCATAGACCTCCAGGATGCTTTGATTCAAGCTGCTCCTATTATGCGGAAAGTACAATCAAAGCCTAATAACAATAAGTTCTAGAGCTACAATAACCAGAACAAAGGAGGATTCAAAGGTCAAGCAAAAAGAACCCAGTGACAATTTTTCCAAGGACAAAAGAAGAAGGCAAAATCCAACGCAGTTGAAAATTTTGTTCCTACCCAAGGAAACAAGGATGGTCTTAGGTGCTTCCACTGTAATGAGATAGGACATTTCATGAGAGATTGTCCCTTGGTAGGAACCATCACCAAGGCCAATTTTGAGGTCAAGGCAGAGCTGCCCAAGGCCATGGTCATGTAGCTATCGCAAGAGGAAGAACGTCAAATATTACCCTAAAAGAGACCAATAAGGAGGAAGACCCTACTATGGAAGAAGATATTGAAAGAGCAAATGTTCATGCTGCATTCCACAGGAAAGGACCAAATCGTCAATATTCGGTAATACAGACACCAGCTAGTCACCAAGGTAAATCATTTAAAGTTTTGATTGACTATGGAAGTACACACTCATTTATTTCACCCAAGTGTGCTAAGAAGATAGGTATAGATACGATAAATGCATCAAAGCTGCTTGTGGAATTAGCAAATGGAAAGGAAGTACTTTCTACATAGCAAATTGCCAAGGTAGAGTTTAACCTAGGAGAAAACCTTTCAAGTATGAGGTTCAAAGAATTGAACCTAGGAGCCTATGAATGTTTACTAGGAATGGATTGGCTTATAAATGATGCTCATACCCATTGTGGAAAAGGTCAAGTCACATTTCAGGATTTGAATGGTGAAATAGCAACTACACAAGGTGAAACACGGAAACCTAAAGTTCAATTAGCAAAAGCTTCTCGAATTGTGAAAGGCTTGAAGAAAGGATTGCCTGTTTACTTGATCAAGCTTAACAAGATAAATCAAGATGGTCATGCAGAAGAAGAACCATCCTGGCTAAAAGAGTACACCGACATATTTCCTAAAGAGCTAACTGAGTTACCTCTGGAAAGAGAAGTTGCTCATAAAATCAAACTTGTTCCAGGAGTCGCTCTAGTGGCAAAAAGACCTTACAAAATGTCTATTCCTGAAGCCATCGAACTAAAAGAGCAACTCAAGTAACTGCTAGAACAAGGGTATATCCGGCCAAGTACACCATGGGAAGCCCCAGTATTATTCCAAAAGAAGAAAGATGGAACTTTCCGTCTTTGTATCAACTACCGGGGGCTAAACCAGGTGACAGTAAAGAATAAGTACCCAATCCCAAGGATAGATGAGCTTCTTGATCGTCTACAAGGAGCAAAGATCTTTTCTAAGATTGATCTTTGGTAAGGATATTATCAGATTAGAGTCAAGAATGAAGATATTCCAAAGACCGCCTTCAACACAAGATACAGTCATTTCGAATTCATCGTGATGTCATTTGGGTTGACAAATGCTCCAGCTACCTTCAACAGGTTAATGCAGGACATTTTTAGACCTCACCTTGATGATTTTGTTCTTGTATTCTTTGATGACGTCCTAACTTATTCTAAGGAGGAAGAAGATCATGAACCAGATCTTCGCATTGTTCTAGAGACAATGAGATTACACAAGTTGTATGCCAAGAAGAAGAAGTGTGCATTCTTCAAAAGGAAGATTGAATACTTGGGATTCATAGTGTCTACTGAGGGTATATTAGTAGATCCTGCCAAGGTCAAGGATGTTCAAGATTGGCCACCCCCAACCACTATCAAGGAAGTCAGAAGCTTTCTAGGTCTAACAGGGTGGTATAGGGTATTCATCAGAAACTATGCTCAAATTGCAGCACCTCTTACAAGCTTACTTAAAAAGCAAGTTGCCATTAATTGGATGCCAATCAAACAGTCTAGCTTTGAGCGACTAAAGCATAGTTTGGTAACTGCTCCTATCTTAAGGCTACCTGACTTAAGCAAGGAATTTGAAGTTGTCACAGATGCCAGCTCTCTTGCATTGGGATTTGTACTAATGCAAGAAAGACATCTTGTATCTTGCTCTTCAAGAAAATTGAAAAACCATGAGTAGAAATATGCTACTCATGACCTGGAGTTATTAGCTGTGATTCATACTCTCAAATTATGGAGACATTACTTGCTTGGAAATAAATTTTCCTTAGTCACAAATCATAAAAATCTTAAGTAGATTTTTACTCAGCCTGATCTTAATATGAGGCAACGACGTTGGATCGAGGTTCTATAGGAATATGACTTTGAAATTAAGTTCAAACCCGGTAAAGAAAATGTAGTAGCAGATGCCCTTAGCCGTAAAGCCTTCCTTAATGCTCTTATCACTGAAGAACCATCTAGGTCAGAAACTCTGGCTACAATGGTATCAATGCCAACTAATCCTATCATCGAGTCCATCCAAAGAAGAGTTCTTCAAAGAGGGAAACATGGTCTTCATCCATGTCCATCCAAAGAAAAATTCTCTGTCTTTAGGAGAATTTAAGAAGCTAAGTCCAAGATATTGTGGACCCTATAAGATTCTCAAGTGCTTAGGACCAAGTGCTTACAAGATACAACTTCCTGAGAATATAAAAATCCACAATGTATTTCATGTTAGCTTATTGAAAGCATATGTAGCTAACCCTAACCATATCCTTGATGATGAACAAGTTGTAATGCCTAGACAAGGAGTCCTTGAGCTACAACCTGACAGAGTAATTGATGTAAGGGAGAGAAAATTGAGGAGTAGAACCCTTAGAGAATACCTTGTCCAATGGAAGGATTATCCTAAAGAAGATGCTTCATGGATAGATGAGGATGCTCTTCATCAATAGTACCCACAGTTTCTCTCGAGATGAGGACATCTTGATTTCTCTAAGGGGAGAAGGATGTAATATTCCCAAGCAATAAAAGTTAGTTGGTTAGTTCAAAAGTTAGTTAGTCAATTAATAAGTTAGTAAGATTACTAACTAAAGAAAAAAAATTAACTAACATTAATAACTAAGTAAAAATAAATAAATAAATAATAAAATCAAGAGTCGTAACTCGATATTTCTTATGAATTAACAAGGATCGTAGCCACCCTTCATGGAAGTTATAACATGAACAAGAGATATGAGCTATATTAATCACTAATGTTAATGTGCGTAATAAGGATGGTCTAAGAATATTAGACTTTTGGACAAGACTAGAATATTTTAGATATTTTAGAGATTATCTTTATTTTTTTTAAAAAAAGAGATATGGAGATTTCTAGAACTAGATGTCATTTAAAAGAAAAAAAAAGTGATGTGTTAGTTAGTTTGAACATTTTATAAAAAGAAAAATCAAGAAAAGTGACTGGCGAAATTGTGCGCGCTGCGATCGCAGTCTACAGGCAGTAGACATCACTTCGAACAGAGAAAAGAAGAAGGAGTGAACTGAGAGCTTTCTAATCAAGTGTCTTGCAGTTTTACCCCCCTTTCGGAGCCAATGGAACCATCAGATTTATGATCTGAGCATCAGATCACTGATCTTTCCAAGATCCCCCTCCACAAAGAGCTCCTCCTCTCAGCCACAACCCTTCTTCTCCAATTCACTATAAATAAGAGGCACGGGGGGCACTTAGGGAGATATAAGGAGACCTCGAGAGGCTGCGAGAGAGAAGAAGAGATAAAGAAGAATACTCCTTCAAGAGGCTGTGAGAAGAAGCTAGAGAGAGAGAGAGAGAGAGAGAGAGAGAGAGAGAGAGAGAGAGGAAGAGAGTTAGCTCAAATCCCTTGTCTCGATCTTTAACTAAGCCATATTCTCTTACGCTCTCTCATCTCAAATCTATTCCACCTTCCCTATCTCTCGAACCACTCATGGACGATGGCTCCAAAACGACGAAGTGAAAAAACCATGGGGACCAATGCAACCGGCACAACAGGTATTGCCAATGATATGAGAGTGCCAACTAAAGCGGGAGTTGCCACTACCAATGGAACATCGAGTGTGGCTAATGTGAGCGCGAGTAAAAACGAAGTTCCTAATGTCGTCATGCTGCCAAACCAAGTTATTCATTACTAGATTATTATTTTGCTATATAAGATAATTACATAAGATATTAGCTTCCATATTCTTCACTTACACAAATTGATAACTCATCTAGAAAACATATTAGTACAATCATAAGACAATTAATCACTATGATTTGTAGCTAGAATAATTGAGATTCTAAGTCATAGAATCAGGATAGAATTAATTACCAAAGGTTATTGTACATATGTCTTTATGCGCATTCGATATAGTTATGGTCAAATGTGACAAGGTTAAGAGTTGATTAGTGATAGTTATAGAAACTGATTGTCTATTTAGGAATCCTATAGGCCATCTCGTTGAGTTATTGACACAATATATTTCCTTAAGGGATTTTGCTTATGTTGGATAAGTGAATCCAAATGGAAAATTCATGCCTTGCTTAACATATTATAAGAGGTGTACTCAAGACTTCTTTATGGGGAGGAGATTCCTCATTAGAATGTAAGGTTACCTTAGGATAAGGTCTACCTTGGCTATGTGAAGCTGTGAATTACATGTTGGGATGATTGTCATTGCATCATTTGATTGATCGGTGAGACCCTACTCCAAGGGGGTCATGATTATCGCTACGAGAGGCTTGGACCGGCTCCGTAGGCAAAAGGTCTGTCAGTAGGGATAGTCTCGGACAGTAGGAATTATAGGTGCCAGAGGGGGCTCTGGCTGTAAATCCTGCATTGTTCCAAGAATCTGACGAGCCCTTTCGTGACCCAGGATGGGATCCTGGAACCCTAAATACTAGTTATGAGGGTGGAGTCTTGGTGGATAGAATAACCTTATGGAATTCTATGTATCTTCCACTAGGACGGAATGATGGAAATTGTAATAAACTTCCAATATAATAAAGAAGTTTGCTTTACTATTCGAATTGTATGCGTGTTGGTGAGATAAATTATGTGAAGGAACCTGTGACTTAATGGACTAATTAAGGAAGCTGGTTGTATATGTTCCAATAAATGTGTTGTAGGTAATTAAAAAACTAAAGATGACCCATCATCAGAGGAAAGCGGGTGGGCGTAACCCCCAACGGATCCGGGTAGGGTGGTCCCAGTTAGCTGGGAGCTTTTCTAAATCGGAAACAGAAATAGGAAGACGTAAATTGACCAACTAGTCATTAGGTAGAACCGACTTGCGTTATTTTAGGGGGCCGGAATGGGATTTTGCCTTACGGGCAGGAGGGTTGACACACCGCACTCCCCTCCGTCTCCCATTCTCTTTGAACCAAGTGCAATGGCAAGTCCGCTTTAGATCGAGTAATCCTCTAAAAATGGGACTTGAAATTACTGACACTAGCTGGCTGCTAGGAGACCCACCTGATTTTAGAAACCCAAATCTTCAGATCGATCCTAGTGGGTTCGGCCGAAACTCTCCCGTTGCGAAGTAGACTCGATAAGGGCTAAGTGACAAACCCCGTGATGTTCCAAGGGAGCACCGGGAGGCATCATTTATGGGAAAACCTACTGATGGACTACTAAAAGGTGTGCCATGGATTGAGACTAGCGGACACCTCACAGTCATCTAGCATGCTTTTGGAGACTTTAACATTTAAATTATGATCAAAGAAATTCAGAGAAGATAAGCACTCTTACATGTATAATGCTTGCAGTGGTGTCATCCCAATGCTTTGTTGAAATGAGGCATTATAGGCGTATTCCACCAGTGGAAGGTATTCAATCCACCTCTTCAATTCTCTACTATCATAAGCTTGCAAAATATCCTTTAGAATTCGATTGAGCCTTTCAATTTGGCCATCTGTTTGTGGGTGATAAACCATGTTGAAACATAGCTAGGTTCTGATGGTCTCCAAGTGGCCAGTCAACAATTTAGAATAAATTATTATATTTAAATAAAAATCAAAATAAATTTAGAAAAAATATGATAAATAATACTAAATTAATTTTATTTAAAATTATAATAAAATTTTTAAGTTAATTAAATAAAGAATAAATTCATTCAAGCTTATATGAGGGTATATGAATACAAAAGTCGTTAGCATACATACAAGGAGATTAAAGTAGAGGTGATCATATACAATTGATTTAAAAAATTAGTTTTATTGCATTCTCTTCCCCTTAGAGAAATCAATATGTTCTCATCTCAAGAGAAACTTAGGTTGGTCCCTTCCAAAGAATTGATTCCTCTATCCAAGTTGCAATTTTTTTTTAGAAATCCTTCCATTGAATTAGGTATTTCTATAAGATATGGTTCTTTAAAAGCTTTTCCCTAATTTCCAAGATTCTCTCAAGGATTCCTTGAGTTAGCATTACAATATGTTTGTCATCAAGGATATGCTCGGGATTGGAGACATAAGATTTTAGTATGCTTGTATGAAATACATTATGAATCTTTAAAGGAGGATGTACGGCTAACTTGTAAGCATGTGTCTCAAGGCATTTTATGATTTGGTATGGCCCACAATACCTGGGATTGAATTTCTTGAATTTTTCAAGAGATAAGGAGCTTTTCTAAGGTCAAACCCTTAGAACGACTATGTCACCTTCCTTAAAGATTGGATTTGGGCCTCGTTGGGTCCATGTAAGCCTTCTATTGATCTTGGACCTTGGTGGATTACCTTGACTTGTTCTTTCATGTTGAGTAGCATCCTTTTGGCATTTGTGTTATGATCGAAGAAATTTAGAGAAGATAAGAACTCTTACATGTATAATGCTTGCAATTGTGTCATCCCAGTGCTTTGTTGAAATGAGGCATTATAGGTGTATTACACCAATGGAGTGTATTCAATCCACCTCTTTGGTTCTCTACTACCATAAGCTCTCAAAATATCCTTCAAAACTTGATTGACCCTTTCACTTTGGCCATCCATTTGTGGGTGATAGGCCATGCTGAAACATAGCTAGGTTTTGATGGCCTCAAAGAGACCGATCTACAATTTAGAGATGAAGAGAGTGTCATGATCACTTATGATCCTTTTCAAGAGCCCATATAATTGAAATATCTCTTTGATGAATATCCTAGCAATGTCTAAAGCCTTATGAGTTGATTTGGCATGGATAGCATGAGCTACCTTAGTAAGCATATCCACAATCACTAGGATGAAATTATACTCCTCACATAGTGGGTAGGCCTACTATAAAATCCATACTAATATATTCCAATTTCATTTGAGGAATATCAAGAGGGTGTACTTTGCCGAGTAGTATGACCCTTTTAGCCTTGACTAGTTGAAAGCTCAAGTATTGGTTCATGTACCTAAGGGTATTTGCTCTCATTTCTAATTAGTAGTAGCTTCTTCTGCCCGCATTTAGGGATTTGATATAGCCCAAATGTCCTATCGTAGGGCTGTCATGTGCTCTCCACAAAATTTTCTTTAGCTCTCAACTTTTGGGTACATAAAGCCTTTATTGATAACACAATAGCTCGTCTTGAAGAAGATAGTTCTTGAACTTAATCTTATCCTTCGAGATCTTCTCTAGACAAATAATTCCCTTGATCTCTAGGTATTTTGGATCATTGGGAGCTTGAACAACCACGGCATCAAGAATAGCATTGGTAGGCTTTGAGATGAAACTTGCAAGGCTTCCTTGTCTTGAAGGATCTTCAATTATTAGGGCATTCAAGAAGGCTTTCCAACTAAGAGCATTAGCCCACCACATTTTCCTTGCTAGGGTGATACTTGATCTTGAAGTTGAATTCTTGCAGGACTTTGGTTCATCTTCTTTGCCTCATATTGAGTTCTTGCTAAGTAAAAATTCACTTAAGGCTCTTAAAATCGGTGATATGAGTGAATCTATGACCAAGAAAATAGTGGCACCAAATTTTGAGAGCATGAATAATTGCTAATATCTCCAAATGAGAAGTAGCATAATTCTTTTTATATGGTTTGAGTTTCTGAGAAGAGTAGGAAATATGTCAACCTTCTTGAGAAAGTACACAACCTGCGACTATAATGTTGGCATCAGTGCCCTAACTTTGAATTCCAACTTGGGGATCTTTAATATTGGCGTAGTAGTGAGACATGCCTTTAGCCATTCAAAGCTCTGTTTCTCCTTAGAAAGTCCACACAAGCTTGGTCTGCTTCTTGAGAAGTTCAATCAAGGGAGCGGCAATGTGAGCATAATCTTTGATGAAGATACAGTACCATCCTGTGAGCCCTAGGAATCCCTTGATTTCTAGGATAGTTTATATAGATGACCAATCTTGGACATCTTTTACTTTGGCTCTATTGACAAAGATTTCATACCATGATAATGAAGCTTAAATACTCAATCTTCTTTTTGAAGAGGGTGCATTTACTATGTATTCCATAGAGAGTTTATTCATCATCAAGGTAAGGACAATTCAGAGGTGGTCTAAATGGTGTTCTTCTTCTTTGGAATAAGGCAAGATGTCATCAAAGAATACAAGAACAAATTCATTGAGGTAAGGCTTGAAAATGTCCTATACTAATCTGTTGAAAGCAAATAGATCATTAATTAAACCAAAGGACATAATTGTGAACTCAAAATGCCAGAGTCTAGTGTTGAAAGTAATCAGGGATATTCTCATCTTTTATTTGGCTTTTGTAGTATCCAATCTCAAATTGATTTTTGAGACAATTTTAGTTGTATTGCTTCAAGAATAAACATGTTATAGGGCCTCTTTGTAATTAGTCTAGCTCCTAGTGTTAATTTAATCTAATGATCTACTTCACAATTAGAAGGGAGTTGTGTTAGGTCTTCAAAAAACACATCTACATCTTGCTAAGCCATGAAGGTTCTTCAAGGTCCATGGGTGGTTCTATCTTATTTAATTTGATCAAATAAATGGATAGTCCTTTCCTCAAACTCTTAATTATTTGGCTTGGCTTTAGCTAACTGTAATATAGGTTTTCATGACTTTCTATGAGCCTGGACTAAGGTTCCTTTGATATCATTAAAGGTAATATTTTCTTTCCCACAATGGATACTTGCTTGATTAGGGACTAGCTAATCTATACCTAGGAGACAATCATAAGTTCCTAGAGATAAAACTCAAAAGTTTACCTTTGTGTGTTGATTTCCTAAGTGAAGTTCTTTGTTTTTAACAGTTTGCGTTAAATATACTTTTCCCATTTAACTATCAATTTCCTAGCAAGTTCAAATTCTAGCTCTACCTTTTATATAAACTTATGAGACATGAATGGGTGAGTAGCACCACAATCAATGAGAATCTCAAAAGATTTACATTGGTACTCTATAAGCACTTGCAAGATGGTAGTCACGTGGATGGTGCCACTTTCGACTTCTTCATAAATGGCAGGGCCTTCTTCTTCCCCAGCCAAGAAACAAGCTCGGCCATCTACACCTCACCCCCTCCTTGTCCTTGCCCTCGATTATTGAAATTTCCCTTTGCTAGAGGACTATGAGGAGGATTTACATTAGCGTTGTTTGCTCTGGTGAGGCATTGGGCTTGAAAGTGGGGCATTATTGATAAGATCAAGATGCAACTTCCTATCTGAAGATTGACTCTTGCTCTCTTTGGATAGTGAAATCCTCGATTTGGAATGTGTGGGTTAGCCCAAAAATTACATCTAGGAAGGGAGTCTACCAAGGGTTGAGCTCGAAGTAGAGCATCCTCAAGTTTGGAAGGCTTCATGGATTTTAGCTACCCATTCAAGGGTGGATTGAGACATTGACAAAAACGAGCTACTTGCTACGTAATTATCATCTTTAGGCCATACTTCACGAGGGTAACAAAGCAACAGTAGTAACCCTCCACTATCAGACCTTATTGCCTCAAGCTAAAGAACTCATCCATCTTACAAATTTGGTAATATGGGAATAAGTACCTTCCTTGGATTACTGCTTTAATCTACTCCTAGCTTTGTGAGGTCTCCATAAAAACTTTGTTGTGGTACCATTGTTTCTATCAGAGACGAGCTTCTCCAACACGAGACAAAGTCAAGCGATCATAGCGTAATTAGTTATGCTCATCCTAAGTATAGAGAAGTAGTCCTCCATTTATTCAATCCACATTTTGGTGTTGGTTTCTAATTTTTAGTCCCTCCCTATTGAATTCGAGACACTTTACTTACTTTAATAGAAACCTTTTTTCTTGATGGTCAAGAAAAGTGACTGACAGTGGAGGCACTTGTAAAACTTAAGCAAATTTTTGAGTTGATTATTAACACCATAAAAAGCTCAAGTTTTATTGCATATATATGTACATTGTTCAAGCTTCGAAAAAAGCTTTTTAAGACACTGAGTAAGGATTTAGTCATGGAACTTGGCAATAGATATTCCCTTAAACACATTGGGCTTTTCATGAAGTTTGAGAAGTCGATATTGACTTGGTTGTTATCGGAAACCTTTGACAATATAAATGTTTCATTTCAACCTATCTAGGTGAGCTATTTTATCAAGAGTTATCATATCAATCACTTAATCACATAAAGGTACGAATCTTGGTAGATATTTCAATCATTAACATTTATGATGGTTTAAACTCTAGGTCCCTTTAAAATAAATATTTTGACAAGCTTCACTTCTTCCATCCATCAAATCCTTTTTTTATTTGTTTCAAGGAGGTAAATAATGAAATAGCTAGTCCTTTCCAAACAAGGATCAAGTCAAACTTTCCAATGGACTTTCTCAATAATATTCATTCGACTAATCAAATTCAACTCATACTTTTCAATTTAACTAATTAAAATTTTATATTAATCATATAAAACAAAATTATATTTTCTCAATTTTACAGTATAATTTCCACTGTATTTTTTAATTTAAGAAGTTAGTGATAATCAAAAGCTAACAAAGATAAGTTGTCATTCTAATTTACAAGAACTATAATGATTAAAATTCAAATAATATGAACTATTTAAAAATATTCAAAAATATTCAAAAATAAAATAGTAAACATATGCTATATCAATGATTGTATTCTTGGCATTTCAGATGATTGATAGTTCCACCACCTCAATGTGCTTGCATGGGGCCATTGTAGTTAGAAAGAAAGGGGGTGGGTGGGGAGAGAAAGTTTCAAGGGAGGGGGTAGCGAGGAAGGGTATGCCATAGTCAAAAGTCAAAAGTGGCCCCTTTTAAGTGGGCTCCCCCTAAGACCTTCATAAAAATGCATTCTCTTTTTTTTTCTCTCTCTCTCTTTGTCTTTCTTTTACATACATGGGTGTGTACATGTATGCATACACACACATGTATATTCTTCTTTTTTGAATTAAAAAACCAAAGAATTAGTTTAAAATTAGCTAAAATTCAAGATATCTGAGGTTTATTGTATTAAAAATTTTGTCAAACTTCTTTAAAAATTAAGGACAAATCCTAAATAAACGAATAGATAATGTTAATAGATTAAAAAATATCAAGAAATAAAAAATAATAGTAATAATTTATAGATAATTAAGATAAATTAAAAAAGTTGATGATAATTCAAAAAAATATAGGATAATTAATATAATTAAGTAAAAATAAAATAAATCTAAATAAATTATAATAAGTATAAATAAGTTAATTTAATTTGAAAAAATCATAATTGAATCGTAATAAAATATTTTAAGCTAATTAAATAGAAAATAAACTAATTCTTAACGGGGAGTGGGGGTTGTACTGCAATCAAAGGTCAAAAGTGGCCCCTCTTAAGGGGGCTCTCCATAAAGCCTTAATAAAAATGACTTCTTCTTTTTTTCTCTCTCTTTATCTTTCTTTTACATACATAGGTGCGCATGCGTACGCGCACACACACACACACACACACACACATATATTCCTTTAAATAAGTTTAAAATTTAATTAAAATTCAAGGTTAAATTCAAGATATTTGAGATTTACGATATTAAATTTTTTATTAAAATTCTTAAAAACAAATATTAAATATTAAATAATTATGATATATTTAAATCATTAATAAATTAATATTAATAATAATTTAAAAATAATTGAGATAAATTAAAACTTTGATAATAATTTAAAATTTTTAAGATAAATTGATATAATTAAAGAAAAATAGAAATAAATTTAGATAAAAATATAATAAATATGAATAATTCAATTTAATTTTAAAATTATAATTAAGTTACAATAAAATATTTTAAGCTAATTAAATAGAAAAAAAAGCTAAT
This sequence comes from Lygodium microphyllum, assembly GCF_053477565.2. Lineage (NCBI taxonomy): Eukaryota > Viridiplantae > Streptophyta > Polypodiopsida > Schizaeales > Lygodiaceae > Lygodium > Lygodium microphyllum. The sequence continues at coordinate 67,765,415 of NC_141151.1, read as the reverse complement.
TGTAGCTTATATAAGGATATATGAGTGCAAAACTCATTGGTAAGCATGGAAGTGATAATAGATATGAATAATTTAATTTAATTTGAAAAAAAAAACTTAACTAAATCGTAGTAAAATATTTTAAGCTAATTAAATAGAAAATAAACCAATTCTGAGGGGGGAGGTTTGTACTACAATTAAAGGTCAAAAAGTGACCCCTCTTAAGGGGACTCTCCATAAAGCCTTAATAAAAATTCATTCTTCTTTTTTCTCTCTCTCTCTTTTTCTTTCTTTTACATGCATAGCCGCATACACGCATGCATGCATCACACATGTATTCCTTTTTTCTAAATTTTTAAAAAAACTAAAGAATAAGATAAAATTTTTTAACATATTTTAGTTGAAAATTTAACTAAAATTCAAGGTTATATTCAAGATATTTGAGGTTTATGGTATTAAAATTTTTATCAAAATTATTTTAAAATGAAAATAAATCTTAAATAATTAATTATAATAAATTAAAAATAAGTAAGATAAATCAAAATTTTGATCATAATTTAAAAATTTTAAGATAAATTGATATCATTAAAAAATAAATATAAATATAAATATAATAAATATTAATAATTTAATTCAATTTAAATCATAATTAAAATATAATAAAATATTTTAAGCTAATTAAATAGAAAATAAGTAATTCTAACTGCTTATACAAGGGTATATGAATGCAAAACTCATTGGCGAGCATGGGAGGAAGTGACAATAAAGACAGTCACATGGAGTTGATTAAAAATATTTTATATGTTATACTAAGAGTTTTGTGTGTGTGTGTGTGTGTGTGTGTGTGTGTGTGTGTGTGTGTGTGTGTGTGTGATGACACTTAATCCTAAAACCCTTCTTCAAGACTTTGATGAGTATACTTGATAATAAAAATATATACATTGAATGTCTCTCTCTCCATAGTCTCTCTAAAGCCTCCTTTCAACTACTCCTCTTGGAATCCTACTCCTTAATGAAAAGATATCAGCGGAAAAGGAGGGTTATAGAGAAACAAATGGTTATGATGGTAATAATATGAATGGGAGGTGGATAGTGGGGGAGATAGGAATGGTAGTAATGGCAGTGGGGGAGTTAAAAAAGGGATGAGAGTGTGGAGAGGGTGGGGATGAGGTAGAGATGAAGAGGGAGTGCTTATGTAGAGATGGTGGTGGAGCTAAGATGTCTATGGTTCTGTCAGGAAAACTAGTATAAGGTTCTAACAGGAGAACTAATATAATGGAATATATTGCGATTCTTGAATCTACCCCTATTTCTTCTCGATCTGTCAACTTACCACAAATTAGGCTAGCCAACAAGAATGTACTAGTAATAGGCTTATTTGAGCACTTAAACACAAGTAGCACACCACTAGAATTTGTGGCTTTCTTGTCCTTTGATGATTTTAACAAGAGTTTATATTGTGTTTTAGTTTATATTGTTGCACCTACAACCAATCAAGATCCATATGTAACCAATCATCGACAAAGATAATGAAGTAGAGCATATACTCGATGGGCACTACAAAACAACAAGTGAAGGTCCATCTATAGCCAATCATCAATAAAGAAGACAAAGCAAAGCAAATACTTGACAAGGTGCTATATAACAAGCAATGAAGAAGATGAAGCAAGGTGGCCAAAAAGTGGTGAAAATATTGATGGTGGGCGAGTTGAGGTGGAAGAAGTCGAGGAAGATTGAACTACAGTGTTTGTGGTGTCATTTGGGTTGGACAAGTGTGTAGGGTGGCGAAAGTTGCAAGCCAAGACAAGGAGGGGGTTTAAACCCTTAAGGGTTTCCCCTTTTTAGCCAAAATCAATTATCTTTTTACTTTTTTTAAAACTAAGTTGACACGTGTAGCCAAGTTTAGGTAGTGGGATTGTGTATACTTTTTTGAGTATGATATTAATCTTGTTGAATTGAATATGTTTTTATTTATATCTAAGAAAAATACTCTCTTTTAAATTGCATATTACATAAACACTGGCAAGTTTTTGAAGCTAATCAAAGTTGGCTAGGAACTTGTCATACAGCTTGATCCACCATGTTAATGAAGAGTACATTACAAAACATAAAACCAACATTGTGAAAGTTACTAGGTCAAAGTTTGAGATGTGATGGGTTTCATATTTCGATAATTTTTTTAGTTAACACTTCACTTACAACTTCATAAAAACATAGAAGTAGCACAAAAAAACACACAAACATGCTATACAAGCAGCATATTGAAGAGTTGGTACATGTCTCTTCATTGTTTTATAATTATGGGGTAAGGTGTTGTTCTCCCATCTTTCAAGAAGGCATAAACTCTTTTTTTTTCTTTGTTTTTTTAATATTCATTAGATTAAAAGCTTATAAAAGATAATCAAATTTGGTTGGAAATTGTTGTATAACCTAAGACATCATGTTGATAAAGAGTACCTTGCAAAACATAAAACCAAAAGCAAGAAAGTTGCTTCATCAAAAGCTAAGATGCAATTGCTTTGGCATTTCACTATGTTTTGTTAAGAATTAACTTCTAACTTCATAAAAGTATAGTGATAAGATAAAAAGTAAGTAAGCATGCTATATAAGCAATATACTAAAGAGTTGGCATAAATCCCTTTGTTGTTTTATAATTGTGGGGGAAGGTGGCATTGCCTCGTATGCTCTTGAATTTTCTATCTTTATTTACTTTGCTTTATTATTCATTATTAGAAACATAAGTTATAGTAAGAAATATGGTTTTGTAAGAAGATTCTAACCTTGACAAAGAGTGTACTTTTGAAGATCCCAAATGTCTTTATGTAGTCAAGACTTCAATCATGGAAAACCAATGTATTAATCTTAACCATTAATTAGCATTTCATTGCTCTTATTAGTATTTTATATATTACTCATTCGGCTAATTAAGACTAAAGTATTAGACTAATTAATAATGGCATTGGTTACATATACTAAGTATTACTCCTCAAACTATTAACTATTTAGACAATCTAGACTATATGTTACTATGTAAGGGTTTGTATCTTAAAATCCTTGCTTCTAAAGAATTATTGTATCCAACATTGACTATAATGTCAATTTTGATTGCTTATACCTAGTAATTGTTAAGAGAGCCTTGACTTTAACCAAATCTAGATACCTAATGGATCATGAAGAGAGTATTGACTTTTGCAATATGTTTGTTTTAAACCTAAGCATTCCTAGCTTCTCAAAAACAAACATAGAAACTTTCCATTGTTGCCATTTGGTGATACTAGTGGAGGTTAATGTGTAGCTCCATTACCTCTTCAACTATACAAATGGTATTTTTTCAGGTTGAGTCAAAAGAAAAGATAGTATGGGAAATTGTTCTCTTGAAGAGAGCATTACAATTCTTTTATATAAGAATATTGATTATATCACAGTACTAATACGTGCAATAACTTATCAAACATCTTACCTTGACCTATTAAATTTACTAACAATATACATTATCATCATTAAATTTTAGTATGTGCGTTATTTTAAAGTTTTAACTAAATTATTAACTCTAACTATTTAATACACAAGTACATGTTAGCTAACATATTAACTAAATTACATATGTCAAGTAAACTTTACAAGACATGACAAAATTACATTAACTTTAACTAAACTATACACAATGCAAGAGTATCACAAAGATCATAGCATCAAAGTAGCACATGAGTATGATGGCATTAAACAATATCATGATACAAACAACACCATCATCAAATTAGTGATGAACAATGTTATAAACAACACAACATCATTGAATTAGTGCAATATCAAATCAATGCTTGAATCAACACTTTAACTATTGAAAACATATTGACTTTAACTAAGTTCTACACAACACAAATACAATTACATCACACAAAGAGGACATGGATCGCACACACCTTGAGTTGCATCTGTATTCACATGACACAATAGCTCACACAAATAGGATGTTAAGTCTAAATCACAAAAATAAGACATTAATCACACACGCCTTCAATTGCAATTCTATTTCTAGTATGTATTTTGAGCATATCTCATCTGTATTCCTAGATGAAGTGCTAGTTTGCATGCATGCATACACACAACACAAATTTTATGTATTATACATTATACATTAATCATATATGTATATCTAGAATGAATTAATTAAGAAAAACCTTTGTCCATCATATCAATGGCAAAAAATAGTAGCAAAAAAATAGAATCAATGGCAAAAAAGGTAGCAAAACAACATAAAATTCTATGTATTATATATTATATATTAATAATTTGTGTATGATCTAGAGTTAATTAATCAAGAGATACCTTTGTCCATCATATGAATGGCAAAAAACCCTGCAAGCAAGCTAGGTACAATGTAGCTGGGGTCAAGTCCACATGGCTTGTTGTGGGGAGAGGTGAGCCCTAAGGGGTAGGTGGAGAACTTGATGTGGTGGGATCAGGGGTAAGCTCAAGAGGTAACCTTGCAAGCAAGCTTCGAGCACTGGATGGTGTAGATGTAGGCCTATGTGCTATGTTGCAAGAAGTCCTCAACAAAGACATCTAGGAAGATGGAGTGGAAGCTCACTTTGCATGTTTCGTGGCTTCATAGGTATGGTTCTTAGCTCCGAATAGATAGCATGGTGATCTTGAAAGGTAGACTATCGTAGGTCAATTGAAAGGAGGTAGAGGATGACATGTGAGTAGCCATCGATCAATTGTAATGATGAAGTTACAAGGATGTTATGGAGCTTAACATCCCTACTTTGGCCATCACTTATAGAACAAGCATGCACAAGGCTTTGTTAGATGCTCCAAGCAATGTGCGCAATAGCCAAAGTAGGGTGTTGTCATTTAGCCCACAAATAGGCCACCAAGCAAAGTAAAAGCAAGCAAACAACTCAGTAAGGACTATTTTTAAAAGAGAATTTAAAAATACTGAAAAGTACTTTCTATTTCAAAAAAGGCAAAATAAAAAGCCTTAATTTATCATAGAGCAAGTCGATTGGTTTGTAGGCTACAAAAGGTGGCACCTCATGGCATACTGACAAGAGATAGGGGCAAGCAAGATATGGAGCACATGTCCTGATGACAAGACACAAGAACATAGAAGAGCTTGCTATAGCTATCCACATTTGCTTTAATATAATCTAATCTCTAGAGCCATATTGCCTTGCATCTTGCACAAGACCTCAGCTTCAGCTCTATTGCTCTATTAGCTTGATTGATCATCTAATCCAGTTCTAATTGTTAATGGGATCTTAGAAGGAATACTAAGTCAAAGTCAGCTAAGTATGCATTGTCACTTCCTTCTTGATACATTACATTCCTTGGCACAACGTGACAATGTCAATGGGACATCAAGCCACAAAATGTCCTCCATTGCAACATCAAGCTAGGGAATGTCATGTATCACGAAGGAATGCTCCCAAGTGAAGGTAGGCGGATGCTCTAGGAACCCCAATAGTGATGCTTTAGTGAACCTCCCAACTAAGGAGGGCAAGGCCCTTCTTGAGGATAGGGAGCTACGGGTACACTAGCAAAGGCATCTCCTATTCCAAGCATGCATGAATAGAGGTGCCACTTAAGCTTAAAAGTTTGTTAGACATGAGACTACAAAACTTTGGTATTGTTTAGCCAAAAAATCTTGAGCTTGAAAGTTTTTAACAAATTTGTAGAGGGCCCTAGTGTAAAGTCTTATGCTATAGTGAAGACACTGGAAAAACACATTAATGGACTTTGCATTGTTTTTAAAATATTATAAAAAAACTCCCTTGCAATATGAACCCCTTGTAAGCAAGGCTTAAAGAGCCTTATAAAATAAGGCTTAACTTTTATCTTAAATTTAATCAACAATTGGCTACAGTAGTGCATAGTGCGCACACAGGAGTAGGAACGAAGCTCTCTCTCTCTCTCTATTGAGGTCACTGGATCATATGTATATTTGGGAGTCACCTTTACAATAGCTTCAGGGACTTTCTCGATGACACTGGCAGCTCGTGACCACCTCACTAAAGGATACTCAGCATTGGCTCTTATGGAGCGACAGTGTTATCAGGCACATTTCCAGGAGCCCCGCACCAAGGGGTGGCTCTTTGATACTCTAGTCACTCCAGCACTGATGTATGGAGCAGCTATATGGGGGCCAGGCCTTGCCGATTATGTATGGACATTGATGGAGAGACCTCAAGTGATCATGATATCTAGATTGATTCGCAGCAAGGCCTCAGTCCCACATGACATTGTGCCAGCAGAGCTTGCCACACCGCCCATGCTAGTCGAGGCATTATTTCAGATAGTCTGCTTCCTACACAGATTTCAGGATATGGACAGAGATCGCATTGCATATAGAGCATATATGGCATCTCAGGAGATGGCTCGAGCAGGGAATACCACATCATGGTATGCACAGACTAGAGCTTGGTTTGACAGACATGGGCTGGACATTGATAGACTCCCACCTCTTCTATATGATACTCAGGCTCCCACTTACACCCTCTCTCTCTCTGAGAGGAACAGAGTCATCAGACAGGAGATATGGCATATTTATATACAGAGGACATGGGTCAGCCCTGCACAGCCACTGCCATCGAAGATGGCACATTATTATACACAGTTCTTGAGCATATCATAGCAGGGATTCATAGAGATTCCGAGATATATGCAAATCTATATGCCACATCGATTGAGAGTTCTTATTGGACAGCTCAGGGTATCATCACATCAGCTTATGATTGAGAGTGGCAGAGCCAGTGGCATCCCACGAGAGGAGAGGATATGCCCCCTTTGCAGATCAGAGGTGGAGAGTGAGGAGCATTTTGTTCTCAGATGCCCGGCATACTCAGAGTTGAGATCTAGATACACATTGAGCAGCTCACTTCAGGGATGTATGACTGATATGGATCAGAGATCATTTGGCCGTTTTCTGGGAGAGGCATGGCACATCAGAGAGCAAAGCACACAGCGGGTCCCAGTCAGAGAGGGGCCCACCCAGACGACTATTACACAGTTCTTTCAGACAGACAGAGTGAGAGATACTATACCAGCCTCCAGCCAGACCTCCGGGCTCACACTACAACAGGCTGAGGACCAGCGTACCCGACGCCGCACGAGGATTCGGGGGTTTCGAACCCCACAGCCACACCGACAGGAGATCCGGAGGATTCTTGATCTACATCGACAGAGCAGATTGAGATCCGACGACACTCGACACATTGGATCTCAGATCTCCAGTTTGCTCTTTCTCCACCGCCGATGTACCACATCCTGCATCTAGGAGGGATCACCTGCTATTAGCAACTTCGACGTCTGCTACTACATCCCAGGATAGTATATCTCCCTGCATCTGTTACATATACACATCGTACCATTTTATCACAGCCGACAGTTGTTCCCCTATCACAGCTGACATTTGTTCCCCTTTTGTAGCCATTATCTGGAGTACCAGAGCTACATACGCACATACACATATACGACACTTATCACACTCACAGCACCGTATTTTCAGTTTCCAGTTTTTAGCTTTTCATTCAGCACTTTTATTTTGGATAGCTGGACCTCATCAGTTGTATCACAGTTTGTCTCATAGGCCAGTTTTGGTCTTTAGAAGACGTTAATATAACTTTCTTTCTTTCTTTCTCTCTCTCTCTCTCTCTCTCTCTCTCTCTCTCTCTCTCTCTCTCTCTCTCTCTCTCTCTCTCTCTCTCTCTCTCTCTCTCTCTCTCTCTCTCTCTCTCTCTCTCTCTCTCTCTCTCTCTCTCTCTCTCTCTCTCTCTCTCTCTCTCTCTCTCTCTCTCTCTCTCTCTCTCTCTCACTCTCATATTCATTTATATAGGCTTCATGAATCTCCTTCTCTCCTAGCTTCCTCCTAAATCCCCCCTAATTAATACATAAATTAAAAGGCATGCAATGCAAAGGAAAGAAAAGAAGGCACCTCCCTCCTTGAACCGCAAACCCTATGCCATCCTGTCTCGCAACAATAGCAAGAAAATATTTTTCGGCAGCCGTGGAAGCACATTGAAAGAAAGGCACAAGACTACAAGAGATAGCACACTAGGCACAACAAGAACAAAAATATAGATGAGGAAGAAGAAGAAGACCATCAAGAAAGAAGAAGAAGATGGATGAGGCATCTATTGATTGCATTACCATCATCACACATACATAACTCTCTTTCCACATTCAACTCACAAGTGTTGTTACTATTGATGTTGCTACTACTGCTTCTTTATTCCCCCCCTTTTTGTTTTCTATGGATCATCCAAAAGCCTTTTCACTGTAGCTCTTCCCCCTTCACCTAGCTTTCTCCCCTTCACTCGACCTTAAGCCTTTCAATTGTGGAGAAGCATGACCATGGAAATGGGATGGTAGCAGAAAATTTGTTGTCCTAGCCACATGGAGGAGATTGATAGAGGCAACATGTGCTATCAACGAAGACAAAGCTCATCATTAGTACCATCCTATCATCAGTAATCGTAGTAGATTAGAATTTAGAAGTAGATATATGGTGTATATGTGCTATCAACAAAGACAAAGCTCCTGTAAAAGGAGCATGAAGAAAAAAAGAAAAGCAAAAGATATTTCTAGCTTTTAAGAAATCGTTTTTATTCTTTTATTAAATAAAAGCACAAAATTTCTAACAAAAATGTGATACCTAGCTGTGTGTGTAAATAATTTAATATCTATATTTAAATGTTCAACAATAGCATGAAAATAAAAAGAAGGTTAAGCCCTGGTTTCCTTGTGGCAACTTCCTACCTCTCTTACTCCCCATCAACATGTGGAAAGTCCTCCTTCACATGTGTGGAGATATTACTTCTCCTCCTTTCATAATCTTACTCTCCCCTTCCCTACCTAAGAGAATGTTTGTTTCCAACATAAAGGTGTACAATGCAAGTTGTAAAGATCCTAGCAAGTTTAACAGGTTTCACTTCTTTTATCTACAAATATGGATTAACGTTATTTTTCTAAATTATTCATAATGGCTTAATCTTCCTTACTTTGTAGTGTTCACAAGAAGGGATTAGTTGCTCTTACCTATGTGTTAAGAACCAAGTAACAAATCTATAACAAAAGTTGTATTTCTAACACAAAAAACATGTCCTAGCTATTCACATGTGTTTCGGAGTTACACTTGTATACCCCTCCTAATCCACACTATGAAATGTGTACTTTGTGACTAAAGTGTCATTGGTTGCAATAATGAAGCTAAAATGTTGTGCTACACAAGCTCAGCATAGGACCATTAGATGCACCCTTATTATTTTTAAGGGGTTTGAGTTAGTAAGTCACTAACTATCTCTCACCTTGTCTAGTCATACACATAAAACATAATGAACTAACCTACAACTCGTTGAATAATAGATTGATTCAAGATAGTCCTAGCAAGAATGCTTACCAAACTTACCACATTGCAATCATATACCTCATTAAGCATTGCTCCACAATCCACATGCGTCGCTTCTCACTTGCATACTTGCTTCCATTGTCACCCATGCAAAGAGAGGAGTCATTATAAGCAAGCTTGAGGAGAAGAAGAGAACTAGAGAACTTCTTGCCACGTGTCCCTCCTTCCCTCCCTCTCTCAACCACACACTCTATCACACACACACAACTCATTAAGATGGGATGGAGAAGAAAATAAAAAGAGAGAAGAGAGTTTCACTCCTTGTCCCTCACTATCTCACACATTCTCTCTAATTCACTCTCACACAATAGGCAATAGAGTAGCAAGATAATGCAAGCTTGAGTTAGCGCACACAGGAATAGCTTACTCTATTCTTTTTCATCCTTTAATACATGATTTTTGGGGTTTTTACCCCTCTTGGGCATCTAGCCCACTTTTATGGGCTTATGACTGATGTTCCCTTATCTGCATGCTTTTTAAAGGTCCATGAACCATCCTAAGGTGATAATAAAATAAAGATTATTTGCTTATCCTTAAAATTCTATCAACATTAATATAATCTTTGCAAGAGCAAGCTCGGGCCTTGAACTTACTTTGCAAAATAATGACACCACTAATGCAACCACTTTGTGGTTTATATTACAAAATAATAGTGCAACTACTTCATTGCACATTGCCAATGGTAATCCTAGTGCAATCCAAAAATACAATCCATCTCAATTAATTTTTCCAATTCACATTGTTGGTTGACTTGCAACATGTTTATGTATGCCACACTTATATCATGTAGGACAAGAGAGTGGATCCCCTAGAAGTTCACCATTTGCAAGATCCAAGAGATATGGAGTTACTCTATGAAGTCAAGTTCTTCCCATTGCCTAATGCAAATGCTACTTATGCCATCAAGTTGGAAATGTGCTTTGAGAAAAGAAAAGAGAAGAAAACAAATACCTCGCAACATGTTGTCAAATCTCCAAAGGATGGCTAGTTGTGAATCCTAGCTAGTCAATTTTAGAATGATGTGGATAACTCCAAAGTGGACAAGGCATCTAAGTCAAAAATGATAGCTCCCAAAGATCCTTAGTCAAGCACAATAAGATAGCCATTCAGAACAAAAGATGGGAGCTCTTGCTTGACTACAAGCTTTGGGAACAAGGAAAACCAATCATTAAATGAGTGGATAAGCAAGGAGTAGAAAGGTAAGAATTAGACTGAAGAAAGAAATAAGACAAAAGTCTCTCTCAAGGTGGTTAGGAAGTCCACAAGGGTCACAAACTTATATGCCTTATTGAAGGCTTTGTGCCCAAGCTCCTATACTTCTCATATGCAAAATTAGATGCTCTCATGGAATACAAGGGGCTTACGCTCCATTGAGAGGAAGGATTCTATTAGAACCCTTTGTAAGACATCCAAACTAGACATTCTATGTCTATAGGAGGTCAGATGTAGCCCCAACTTGATCTGACATTGTATGGGTATGACTAGTTTATTGATGCCTCGATTAAGGATAGTGGGGATACCATCGTGCTCTACAAATCATGCCCTAAACCTATGATATTAGTTATGAGCAAGTAGGAGATTTAGTTGGAATTAATGTAAGCTAAAAAAGTTATGCTTTATTTATAATGACCATTTATGCCCCTAATCATAGCAAGGAGAGGGAGGATTTATGGTACATCTTTCTAAAGTGACATAATTGGAGGATGCCCTCTACATTAGTGACTAGAATATGGTCCTATATGAGGAGGATAGGTAGCATAGAGAGGATTTGTTGATGGCATCAAAATTAAACTCTTGGCAAGGTTTGGAAGGCAAATCAAACTTGTGAACATGGCCACCATTTCTGACGATAATGCTCACCATCAATTCACTTGGAGAAACATGCATGGAGGTGATTTATGAAGAAGTGCATGTGTGGATCAAGCATGTCCTATTGGGTGGCTAGTGGATGAGGTAGGGCATGGAAGTTGAGATCCTCTCCTAATTCTTTGCATTGAAACACTTCCCATTATTCATGAGGTTTGCATGCACGATTAGTGAGAGGTTGTATAGAGGTTCACACCCTTCAAATTTAATTGTCTTTCTCTCTCATCAATCCCTGAAGGTGAGGGTAGCCAATGCCTAGGCTAGTACCCCATTAGTGAAGATCTTATTGCAAGTCAATATCATAAGATATTTGATGTTGCACAACTGTGAATATTATTGTAGACAGTAAGCTAAGAAGAGGAAGGAGATGGTCCCATCTATAGTAAACCGAATTTTAGTGAATTTGAGAATCTCTCAATTCTCATATTTCATTATTTAGAATATTGGGACTTTTAAAAATGCCTTTAAGTTTCTCAAAACCTATCATGTGACCCATCATTGGAAGCCTTATAAAAAATTGAAACTATGAAGTTATCAAGTACCAAATTTAGAGACATGATGTGAGAGTTATAGCAAAGAAAATGTTTTGACCATGAGTCCTAAACTCATGGGAAATTCCCAAATTCACTAATGTTGTGTTAGTAGTGTGGGTTTGTGATTGTCTTATTGCTACTAAGACAACATTGCTATTAACCTCTTGTAAGATTTTGTCTATTGTTACTGAGACAAGATTGTTATTAACCTCTTGTAAGATGTTGATGATTTTTTGAAAGCTTATGAGGACTCTTAACTCCATAATGTGAGAATTGCTTTCAAATTCAATGGTTGAAAATTGGTGATTACCCATCCTTTGTGTCCTTTAAAGCAGTTAGAAAGAAGAAGGCATAGGATATAGTCTCAAAAGTCATTGATGATTAAGGTATCAAACATAGGGGAGACCAAAATATGACATTGGTTTTTAATAAATTTCTTTCTAGTATTGTGGGGAAAGTTTCAATCACTAGGGATCATTAATATGATCAAGCCCTTTTGTGCCATATGTCATTCCTCCATACAAGGCCAATATCTTTGTGGATAGACCCTTCACCAAAACATGAACTACTCTAGGTGGTGTTATGCATGACAAAGATGAACAATAATGCTAATGTTATCAAAGAAGTTGCCATCATCATTTTAGCTCTATTTAATCGTCATGAGGAATTTCGTGAAGTATCTAACTCAAAAGGCTAGGATAACTAAGGTTGAAGTGCTCAAACTACACTACTCTAAGGATAGTTTGGTGCTTGACAAGTTTCCATGAAAAGATTTTGGGCCAAAGAGAGTCCTCAAATACCTAGCTTGTCTTATTGGGTTGGGAATCACAAGTAAGCATAGGTTTGATTGGTTATTGGAAAGCTCCCCTACTTCTCTCTCTACTAGGGAAAATCACTATTCTAAGGCACTATCTTTGTGGCTTCTATTTTCCCATTCTATAAGCTAGTTTGGGCGAAAATAGAGAGGGTATTTAGAGATTTTGTCTTTTCAAGAGATGATAAGAAAATTTAGCATAGTATTAGTTGGGAACAAGTGGTGTCATAGCATGAGCTGAGGGGTTCGGCACTATTTGGAATTGTCCAAGACATGGATGGTACTAGTATGAGAATGGATCAAAGGGGCACCTATTGAAGGATTTTTCTTCTCTTGGTGGGATAGACTACTATGTAAGCCTCTTTCCTTGAAGATTAAATAGTCATATATAGCCAATAGCATTATTGATGCCTAGAGAAACCTTTTGGCCAGCATGTAGTGGGGGGGCCAATAGGGTAAGTTGATGCAAATCTTTCCCTCTCTATTTGGTGTAATCACCTACCTATTTAAGGTACCCCCTCTTTGATTTACATTAACTCAAAGCATTCTAAATCTTTGTTGAGAAAAGGAATCAAAGTATGCAAAGACATATGGGGCCCAAGGTAGTTAGACTAGCTCCTACTAGAGGCTGTTGCTATTGAGAAGTTTGGTCATGAACATTCTTGCTTAGCAAGAATCTTCACACTCCTATTGGATGTTTGGCCTTAGATATAAAGAAATATTGCTCCCTAATGTCAAATTCAAAGTGAATAAGGGTGATGTAAGATGGCTTGCTGCAACATAGGAATTTTGAAAGATGAAGGAACCTTATTGGGTGTGCTAAAGGCCATGACTAAGGTTGTTAAAAAGGCGTGGGCAATAGCTTGCTTTGCTCAAGTCAATTTCTTTTTATGGAAAGGAGTTATGAAAAGGCTTTCCGTTTGAGATAGGCTCCAAAAATGGGTCATTATCCTCCAATTTGTCCCCTCTACCATTTGGGGAAAGAGTCTATTAATCTTAAGAAATGTAAGTGTGTAAAGGCGACTTGGAAAAAGACCCAAAAGTGGATTGCCTTAGATTCCATGATGTGATCACATGGAAACATGCAATTTTCGGTGTAAAAGGAAGAATGTCACTAAGGTTCACTCCTTTTGGAATGTGATTAGGGGAATGGTTCTAATGTCAATCTAGGATGCTAGAAACTTGATGGTCTTTAAAAGTGCCACCTAGGCTCTTATCTACCACCCAGTTAATCATTTTGGTAAATTTGTAAATGAAGTGTGAAGCTACTTGCCTATTTGGGCAAAGAAGACCATGTTAGAGCCATTATAATCAGACATACTAGCACTACTAGTATTCGATAGTCTTGCAATGTAATTATCTTACCTATTGTTAACCTCAATTCGAGATGGCAGAAAAATGAAGGAAAAAGTGGAAAAAGAATGAAAAAAGAGCAAAGGCGTAGAGGTGGCCTGTAAAGCTAAAACGGAGGCAAAAAGAGCAATTTTAAAGGAAAGGCACCTCAAAAACTCTAAAAACTCTTGTAAAAGAGCTCCAGGCTCCCTCCTGTGCCATTTGTAAAAGAATAGATGGGTATAGGCTTAGGGTATGAAGCAAGAAAAGGGAATTAGAAAAAGGACCTTGCCACAATGGCTGGTCATGTAAAAAGGGATGGGTACCCATGGGATTTTAGGGTTTGTATATATAAAGTTCAAAAAGTGAATGAAAGCTCATTCTTTGGTGTATGGCTAACAAGAGTCCTCTCTTCCTATCTTCTTCTCTTCCTCTTGCTTGTTTGTGTGCTCTTGAGGGAGGGAGTGTGAGAGTGTGAGGGAGTGAGTGAGTGTATGGGAGTGAGGGATCAAGGGGGTGAAGCTCTTCACCATCTCCTCGTCTCTCTTCTTTTGTCTCGCACGCGGCTATGGTGGATGGAGCTTGGAGATGGAGAAGGCTTGAGGATGCTTGAGCTAGCATCTAGGATCGTGGAGCTACCAGCTTGTGCAAGGGAGGAGGCAACTCATTTCGGCATCAGGGTAAGCTCACTACACCCCAAGAGGATCGACGGCGCGTCGGCTAGGTGAGAGATAGCCATGAGAGCTCGCTTGGAACGCTTGAAGCAATAAGTGGTCCGTGGATCTTGGTGGTTGAGCGTGAGCTCTCCCTACATTTTGGTTCTATTGCGGGACCAACGGATTCAAGCTTGAGCACTCACGTGCCTCATATCGAGCATCGAAGTAAGGGAATCATCCCCGAACTCGAGATTGAGGTAGATAGGAAGTTTGGTTTTTTTTTAATCTTCGAAACAAGTAAGTATTTTGGGTTATTTTGCTGGTTTGATGATTGGATGGAGAAATCGTTTTAGTTTTTTGCCTTTGACCTTTGTTGCATTTAGAGTAGGTTAGGATTAGGAAATTGGACAGGAAAAGTGTAGGGTTTACTGCTGTAAAACAGGGCAAAACAAGGCACAAGTCATGCAAAAATGGGAAAAAAGAATGCTTGGGATGTTTAATGTTGGCAAGTGAGTGATTGAGGACATCAAAACCTTACCCGGGAAGGGATTTAAGAGCCAAGAGGTCAAGGAAGAGCTCATTTCATACCCTGACACTGAGAGAGAGTGAGAGAGAGCGAGAGTGTGTTTCTAGCATTGATTCGATTTGACCTTGCCATTGGGGAGTTCTTCGTGCGATTCAGGTACATCAAGACCTCCCTGCTATGTATTTGTTGTGATCTGGAAGGCGGCATGCTTGGTGGTTGTGCAAATCGTTAGATTCAACAAAATCATCCTCGATGCAGCCGTCATCGTGCATGGCTCAGCCCGTCCGAGTGATGGCGATTCTAGGCCAAGTCATCCCAGAATCAACCCTCAGCCCACAACTTGCAATTCGGCCCACTCGACCCTTTTCCATTCCGCCCACTTGACCAACTACACTTGAATGTCTTTCACTTGGCCCATCCGAGTGAAGCACCCGGAGTACTAGACACTCGGCCCACTTGACTCGGCACTTGGCCCACTCGGCCCAACCCCACTCGAACTAGTTACCATTCGGCTCAATCTGAGTGAATCTCCTCAACCCACAATTCCATTCGGCCCTTGGCCCTCGGCCCCCGTCCAAGTGACACACTTGGCCCTTGTACTTTGGACGAGTTGGGCCAAGTCAAGATTTTTCCAAATTTTCACGAAATTAGGCCGAACCCAACTAAAGTTCTCGGCCGCATAAACCTTCGTGAGTTCTCCCTAGCGTGGAACTTGATTCGGATGCAGGGAAGAGGCAAATTCGTAGGACATTGTCACTTAGCAGCTCGAGTAAGCTACTGCTAGACCGAGAGTCCTAGCGACAGCCAGCTAAGCCAAATACCCTGAACAAACCTAAAACAGGCAAGACAACGCAGTGAGAAACCCTAAAAACTAACAAGATGGCCAGATGTGGGTCAACAAGCCTATTAGGCCTAAAACAAAGCGAGAGAGTGCATAAGCCACTTAGTGATGGGACCTAAAATGAACAGACACTGGCTATAGCACTAGCCGGACCTCTAACATGCACAAAATAACCCCACGGCCTTGCGGCTAGGAGCGTCTACAGGACACATTGCCCTGCCATCATACATACATTTTGCGTTTGTATCATGTTTATAGTCCAATCCTTAACCTTCTCACACTCCTCAGAGGGAGACCCTACACATTTTGGTGTAATTCACCCCGTAGAACAACATAGGAGGCACCCCTCGGCTAATTGCTGCGGCCCCACTACGACCCTCCTACACCTCTTGGGGATTTGCCCCTCGATGCGTCGCTAACACATATAACACATATGAAATAGACTCCACTCTTGGTACTAATATTATATCGTTCCAGGAATGTACCAGTCCTCACTTACTTGTTCCCTTGGACCCACCATCCAGACCTACAGCTTGGGTGCCTTACTCTCTCCAGCGTGGATCATTTATCATTCAACCAAGTGCTATGCATGCCAGGAATAGATTCCATGTGTATATGATTCATGCAATGGTGGATGATTTATTGTGCACAAATAATTATGGTATAAAATCAGCCGAGGTGTCGTGCAAAAACAGCCCTTTTAATGAATTTTTGCTAATACTCAATGCTTCATTGTAGGAACCTAGCACCAAGGCAAACCTTGCGCTGCTAGATCCATTATTTTCAAATAAACCACATCCTAAATGTTATGCATAAAGAAAAAAATCAAACTTTGTATTATTTCAGTGCTTAAACTATGATATAACCTCACCCTCCCCTTCACCATTTAAATTTTGCTACGGTGCATAGGTGTAGAGGGATTTTTATGTCATTTTTTGTATGTAAAGCAATAAATACACACTTTAACACAAAGGACAAGGCCAAATTGAGACTTAACCTCATGCTTCAGCCCCGTCAAACATTCACATACATAGATCTTATTTTTTCATTTTTTTTCAATGCAAGAAACCCTTTTTTCCCTATTTTTTCCTATTTATTTTTAATAGAAAATATGTATTTTTTGAGTTTTTTTTTATGACTGATCATTTGAATTGAAACTCAACATTTTTCCTTATTTTATCCCATGTCCACTCATTTTTTCCCATTTAAAATCAAAGAAACTATCAATTTCCATCAAAATTAGTGTTTTTTGGGTTTTAAAAATTTATAATTGCTGTAAATCAATATGAGTTCTGCATAACAGTGATTGCAGCTCTCAAACATAATGCAAGAAACATTCAAATAAAATTTCAGCACATGTGCACACCATTTAGACCATAAACGATAAAAAACAAGCAAAATTCTTTCATAAAATAGAGCATACCGCCTTTTTGCGTGTTTTCGGTTTCTTGAATATTTAATTGGGACTATGTATCGACCCACCAGCCATGGATTTCAGCATAGATCTTCATCCTTTAGTCTCCTCAGCCTCTTGGAACAATCCGATGCCTCTCGAACAAGCATCCATCTCCCGATTCTCTTCTTGATTCTTGCCACATGAAGTGCCTCTATGCAGGAGAGGGAGGGAGAAGAGAGAAAGGCTGGTTTTTTTATCTCTTTGCTCAGTGCATCAATTCTTGATCAAATTCTAGCGATGGAGGGCGAAGAATAGAGGGCATCTCAGGTCCAAGAGGATTCTCTCTCTCTCTCTCTCTCTCTCTCTCTCTCTCTCTCTCTCTCTCTCTCTCTCTCTCTCTCTCTCTCTCTCTCTCTCTCTCTCTCTCTCTCTCTCTCTCTCTCTCTCTCTCTCTCTCTCTCTCTCTCTCTCTCTCTGTGTGTAGATCAGAAAATGGCTAATCATTGCCAAGATGGGAGGCAAAAAAAAAAATGCGCCCCCCCATGGCATTTCACACTTCCGACAAGTGGTTTTTTCAATTTTGAGGGGACAAATGATGTCGGAATCGAGATCCGTTTGGACGAGTGGTTCCGTGACATTGAAATCTACAAAGCTGGGCCTCCTCACGATCTTCCTGGCTTCTAGATCCAGTAGCCGCTTCACAGCCCTGAACCTTGCAGGGATTAAATGGGGGATCAAATGACCTCGGAATGGAGATCCGAGACTTGTGTTCCATTCCTAACGTCATTTTGCATCTAGGAAAACTCCGACTCAGCCATCTGGCACCGTTTGTTTTTCATGCAAATAAGCATTAATGCTCTAGGGACTTGCCGCGTAAAATCTTACTAATTGCAACCGTCTCCTTCGATGAAGTTTATTTTTTCCCTGAAATTCGGAATTTTTGGCTTTTTTTAAGCACTTCTCAACATTAAAAATCATCTATCACTTAAATACTTGTTTTTCACACTTATCCTAAATTTCTGTAAGTACACTTAAGGACAGCTGAAAGCCTGATTGAGCACGAGTGCACGAGAAAGAACACACATATACTCAGTAGAGATAAATTGAGGATTGGATGCAATAAGTCAAGGAACTCACTCAGATAGACACCTCAAGGAACCCACTAATAGCAGAAGATCCCAAGACATAGATGGACAACCAAAGCACAGGGTAGGACCAAGCAAGTGGCACTAGAGAAGTGGATCTGACCAACTTGCTCAACCTGATTGATAGCTTAGTGGAGCAGGAGAACGCGATCATGTCAGAGGAAAGCTCAGACCGCACATCGAACGAGGAACTCGACTGAGGAGTTTTTCTAGAGGCAATTCAACAGCTAGTGAGAAGCTACAATGCGCACGCTCGGTATGAACACTGCGGCAGAGTAGCAGAGGCCATCATAACAAACTTGGAAGAGGAACGAAAGCTAGCTCATAAGGCGCTGCAAGGCATAGTGAAATACAACTAAGACTAGTGTGCTAGGAGCTTAAGGCAGAACACAGAATTACATGAGGTACAGCGGGTGCTAAACCTGGCAGGTGGGAATCGGACCGATCATGAGAGAGCCCTAGAAGGAGACTTGACATTGAATGAGCTTCTCATGAAGCGACTTCTCGACAACACAACGGCGAAGCAGCGTGCTACAGCACTAGCGACATCATTACTAGTAGGATTAGGAGCAAACCAAGGCTTTAAGGGCCAGTCTAAAATCCCAATTGTTACAAAGCAACTTGACAAGTGCCAACCCATGACGATCCATACAGCTTTGTAGAGCAATTCGAGCAAGTCTGCGAGGCCAACGGCCTCACCAACTTGACTCAATGCTCTCAAGCATTTGGGCTTTGCTTAGGCAACAAGGGTAGAACTTGGTACACGAGTCTAGATGCCAGAGAACGAGCGGACTTTAACGGCCTCAAAAACCTCTTCATCAAGAGATTCTTCGAGCCCAAATACTCTAACAATCTCCTAGTAAGACTAATAAATGTCAAGCAAAAAGAAAAAGAGGAGATCTGCGACTATGTCACCCACATGAGGAGCCTCTTCAAGAAAATCCCCATGGGCGAATGACCTACTGAAAGAGCGGTATCCACCGTGTTTATTAGTGGAATGTGGAGTGAGGAGCTTTATAAGGCCTTGGCGGCAAGCAACTCGAGCTTGCAGCAAGACTCGCTAGCTAGAGTGTTTGAAGAGGCCATTCGAGTAGACGACCAACTGAAAGAGCAGAGCTCCTGGAGCTTGAATTTAGAAGAGACCAACTTGCGAAGTTCAGAGAGAGCGTCAACCTCTAGTGAACGATCAGGTCCAATGGCTTAGGACAAAGGGAAAGCCATTGAGACAAACCAAGACTTGACTAAGGTAAAAATAGAGATAGCCAAACTGTAGGATATGTTGAGACGACCAATGCGCCCACACGTCCAATGTGTATATTGTGGCAGAAACCACTTGCCAGCCGAATGTCAAGACCCTAGGTCATGACCTTGCGCTAATTGCGGTAGATTCGGTCATAACATCGCGCATTGCAGATTACCAAGAAGACTTCCATATGCACAACCATATGGCCAGCCATACCTAGCGAGTAGAACCCAACAATTCTTCGGAAGGGGAGCCCCATTGGCCCTTCCTGCACGTAACAACATTAAACAGGTTATTCCTAGAATGGACATAAATCCTACATGCATACCTAGACCGCCTGGTCCCTACGTGACCCATCCACCAATGATGCTCCAATCCACTACGTGGAGGAGCCAAATGAGGAAGAGACTTACATATACCCATACGTCTCACACGACAACGAGGGCAACGCAATCCTTATGGACTATCGACCAGTATCGATGCTAGGGTTAGGAAGAGGCCGAGGTAGAGGCCTAGGAGGGTAGACGTAGGATCCAGTCACATGTTGGACTTGTAGTCATCCAGGGCACGTCTCATCACGTTGTCCTGAAAGGGAGCAACCAAATAGAGACAAGGCAGATCTAAGGTTCCCTGAGTGCAGAATCTCTCATCTCTTTATTGACTGTCCCAAGTGAAACCCATCCTCAAATTCAGCCAACATGCCATCTATCCTATTGGGGCTATTCAACATCGAGAACCTTGATGGGGAGGCCACACCTATCCCATTACGTATCATAACCCGAGCACAGATGAAGCAAGCCGGCATATCGTTACTAGTCCTAGCAGCCTTGATGTAGCCTCGATTGAGAAGAAGAGCCGTAGATGGAGAAAGAAGAAACCCAAAGCTAAGATCACACTAAAAACTGAGAGTGCCATGACTCTACCTGCTAGAAAGAAGGTCACTGACACAAAGGCAGAAACCTCAGCTCCTAAGATGGCCGAAAAGGCAAGTGCTAAGGTAGGGGAATAGCCGCATCCAAAGCACCAACTAGAGGCTATCGAGAAAGTGAAGAAATGGGTAAAAGAGCCCCAAGAGCACCTAAAAGATGCTCAGCCCATCCTAGAGGACAAGATCGAAGATCTCTCCAACATAAGCATGCCAGTCTCATCCCCTCGACCAAAAGCGAGAGATGCGACTGCGCCGCAAGCGGTACCGCTTAGGCAAAGCCTTGATGCTATAGGCTAGCAAATCAGTCCTAGCCATTGGCTAGGAAAATCTGGAATAGGAGAGAGACGAGCAACCAATGACCTCCTTACCACGCTAGTGACCACCCCTGTAACACTAAGCCTAGGAAACCTACTTAGGCAGCATTCCACCCTATGGCTAGACTTGAAGCAGTGGGTTGAAGGATCACGAGAGCAAGCTGCTGCAGACCTGCACAACCATGATGTAGAGACACAAATACTAAGTCTGACGTTGTACTCTATGCCTAAGTCCTCGCACGTTAATGCTTTTTGGGAAGGTATCGAGATGCATGCGGTCTTACTTATCTTAGCCCTAGGCGACACAACGAGGAAGGGGATCATAGACACAGGAGCGAGAGTTAGTGTACTGAGCTGTGCGGTGCTTTAGGCTTGGGGAAACCCGCCTGTCAAGACCGCTAGGTTCAATGTCACACTAGCAAACGGTAGGAGAGTGAAACCATTCGGGGTACTTAAAAACTAGCTGGTGAAAGTCGCAGGCATCCAGTTTTTGGTTGACTTTATAGTCATGAAGGGATGGACTACGATATCCTATTAGGCAGACCCTGGATGCGCAATTCCAAAGTCATTGAACACTAGGGTAACGGCTTAATCTTCCTTGGCAATAGAACGGAAGCTGTGAGGGTAGAGATGGACACTTGGAAGACCTCGCCAGTTGACTTGGATTCCATCTCCGTGATGCTTAAAGGTAACATTCCAGTCAAAGAGTCCTATGGTCCCTTGACCAAGTATATCCCATGCCCGGAGGATGAGCAGGATTGGCTGCATGTCTTGGCTATGATTGACTTGCCATTCTCGAATCATGAGGCATACGAGCAAGCCATCAAAATAGTTGGTAAGTCAAAAGACACTCCCTCCGTACCAGTCTGCATGCTGGCAAGAACCCCTCGTGGGCGACCTAAACCTGTCACATTCCAAGTGCCAAATAACAAGAGGGACCTCCAAGAGATATTGAAGTATCTAACTGGCAAGCTAGCTGGCAACCCAATAGCAAACTTCAAGCCACTCCAAGATATAATAGATGAACCAAGGTGGCGATGGACCAGGGTGCATGACTTAAACCTCATGTACAATTGGGCCCTAGTCCCCGATCAGAAACAAGAGATATACCAAAACCTAGGAGAGGTTGAGCAATCGGACGAAGATTACTCCAATGACAAGTACGAAGATTGTCGTTCTTTTAGTGACGAAAGTGAGGATGAGATAGACACGATGGAATACGACACGGAGGGATGAGAAATAGAACAGATACGAGCTAACTCCAAGCCACATAAAAAGAGTGTCTTTAAGATAAAACGAGGGGTCATGCGCATGGATTGTGACCGCACTTGGTTGGAACACATAAGAGCCATAGATTTTGAACAAGCAGGCCTAACCCAACCAGGTACGACACTAGTGCTTAGAATAGAGTCACCCTCTGAGCTGTGACCTCCAGGAGAAATCACCTCTAGCGAAAACAGTGAGTTCAATTCTGGGTCAAAGGTAAGCTCAGATATAGCGGCCCAAAAATACATAAACATCCAAGACCAGACGCACCAAGGGGGACCTACCCATCCACCTAAGGAGTAGACGGTTGAAGGAAGAAAAGGCAAAGCAGCTTAGGGGCATGCAAACGGAAGAGTAAAGAAAACCGCAGGATCTCTCGAAGAGATTTATGAAATTCAAGAAGGGTGACAAGGTGGTAATCCTATTGGGTGCGAAATGCCAAGGGCAAATGAGTGAACCCATCGAGGGATCAGCCAAGGTCAAGAAGGTGAACCTAGCACAAGAGGGGGAGACACCACGACCGGTCTTAATTACCGATGACTTGACTAAGGAAGAGGAGATGAGTCTTGTTGCTCTCTTGTGAGAGTATATAGATGTGTTCGCTTGGTCCTTAGAAGAGCTTAAGAGGGTAGATCCAAGTGTAGTAACTCATAACATACCCATGACGCCAGACGCAACGTCGGTCAAGCAGTGATTGTACCTGATGAATCCGAAACGTGCTCATGCAATCAAAGAGGATATTGACAAGCTAATGAGAGCAGGATTCATTTACGAAATCGAGCACACAAACTGGATGCCCCCATAGTCATAGTGATGAAGAAAAACTGAAAGATTAGAGTATGCGTCAATTACAAGAAGGTAACCGCTGCCACTAAGAGGGACAACTACCCATTGGCGAGCACATGCTCGAAGGAGTGGCGGGCAAAGAGGCATACAGCTTTCTAGATGGCTTCTCTAGATACAATCAGGTGCAAGTCCATCCTGCCAATAGCCATAAGACTACCTTCACCACTGAGTGGGGCGTCTTTGCTTACATAGTCATGCCTTTTGGGTTAACTAATGCCCCCAACCACCTTCCAACGCCTCATGTGCACCATATTTAAAGACATGGTTTGCAAGGAATTGAAGGTCTTCATGGATGACTTGTGTGTTCACTCGACCTGGAGAGAACACTTAGACAAACTCCGAGCAGTCTTTGAGCGGTGTCACCTATATCGTCTCTCCCTGAACCCCTTAAAGTTCCAGTTCTGGGTAAAACATGGATGCATCCTAGGGCATGTGGTGTCAAAGAAAGGCATTGCCACTGACTTCTCAAAAGTCAGGGTTATTGTTGATCTTCTGCTCCCAATCTACTATAAGGGAGTTTAATGCTTCTTAGGCCATACGGGATACTGTCAATGATTTGTGTTGAACTATGCATTCATTGCCAGACCTTTGTACAAGCTGTTGATCGTCTTCAAATGGACTGAAGCATGTCAACAAGCGTATGAGGAATTGAAAAAGGCTCTGACTACTACACCGATCCTACGAGCCCCAGATTGGACCATTACCTTCCACGTGCATATTAATGCTTCGAAATTCACCATGGGGGCAGTGTTGTGCCAACTTGGCAAACACAACCTCGACTATCCGATGAGCTTTGCTAGTAGACAACTCACTAAGACCGAAATGAACTACGCGATGACTGAGAGAGAGGGTTTAGCCATGGTATTTGCTATAAAGAAGTTTCAGCATTATCTTTTGGCTACGCCTTTTACTTTCTTTGTGGACCATCAAGCTTTGTTGTATCTAGTGAACAAACCCTACGCTACAGGACATATAGCTCGATGGCTCCTTCTGCTTTTAAAATTCGACTTCTCTGTGGTTGTAAGGAAGGGAAAATAACAGTACATGGCTGACCACATGTCACGCATCCCCATGGGAGAGGCCGTTGGACAAGGCATTGCCGATGAATTGACAGACGCCCATATATTTAACCTTTCAAGTGAGAGAGATTTATTCAAGGCTGATCTAATGCCATATTGGGCAGATGACATCGTCCAAGTGCTGGAGCATGGACTACCTGAGCGACCGATAGAAAAGGCCCGACTTAGGTAACTTATCCTCAAAATCCAACCCTATCAGTTGATAGCAGGCCAACTATATAGGTTAGGGCAAGACGGGTTGTTGTGTAGATGCATATGTGAGCATGAGATGCACGATGTGCTCACAAAGATGCACAACGGAATTGTTGGAGGACACTTTAACGGAGACATAACAACCTGCAAGGTGTTGTAGTCTCAACTGTGGTGGCCCACGCTTTTTCGTGATGTAGTACGCAAGCATTGTGATGAGTGTCAGCAAACAAAGGTCCCGATTCGCAAGGATCCAATGGAGTTAACCCCAATCATTGCATGACAACCCTTTGAAAAATGGTAGATCGACTTCATAGGACCCATTAGTCCTACGGCACGGTACTCGCAAGCCAAATATATCATTGTGGCCACAAATTACCTAGCGAAATGGGTAGAAGCGAGAGCAACACGAAAGAATGATGCTAGAACAACTGCCAAGTTATTATGGGATTATGTGATCTCACGATTCGGCTGCCCCATCGAATTAGTTAGTGACCAGGGGACGCACTTCATCAATAAAGTGATAGCGTATCTTCTATCCACCTTTCTAGTTATCCATCGAAAATCCTCTCCATACTACCCTCATGGAAACGAGCAAGAAGAATCCACAAATAAGATCCTTCTAAACATCCTGACCAAAGTAACCTCTGCTTCACGCAACGACTGGGATAACAAGCTGATGGTAGCATTGTGGGTTTACCGTACAGCTTATAAAATGGCCATCGAGCAAACTCCCTTTAGGTTGACCTATGGGACTGAGGCAATTCTACCAGTAGAGTTCTTCGTTCCTAGCTTGAGAATAGCACTTCAAGAACAATGGGAAGGGAAGGAGGCATGGGCGCAACGCCTGGTTGAACTTGAACGCCTCTCGGAGACTTGCCTTCTAGCCACTCATGTGCTCATATGCGAGAAGGCATGACGCAAAAGTCGGTTTGACAAGCATGTCAAGTAGCATGACTTTGAACAGGTGACTTAGTGCTCCTATACTCAATTAAAGGACACAAGCAGAAAATGAAGTTTAGAGGTCTTGGGCCTTTCAAAGTTTGAGCAATTAGCCAAACTGGCAATGCCGAGCTCGAGACTCTAGATGGCAAGGGCATAGGCTTCTTCAATGGCAGCTGCATTAAAAAGTACTACCCCCCCCACACATATGTTACATGAGCCACCAATGTTAGAACCCCCTGTCAGAGTACGAGTCGCCACAATCACAGAAATTGATGATGAGGATGAGGAAGCTGTAGAACCTGCATACCTCTGTCAAGATTGTGGGAGAGAAGGAAGGAGTCTCACTTGTAGCTTTCTTGCTTGCACAATGGGGGAATACACACAAGGGTGGAGGCTGAAAAACAGTTTTCCTCTTCTTAGTTGTGGAAGCCAAAAGAACTCAAGTACAAAGAAATAGAAGAACCCTATGTATGGGTCTCAAAACAAACTCAACTAACTAAGGTGGCATACTAACTGAGCCACAAACTAGAGTAGATAAGGATAGCTATCATGTAGCTATTATTCATGGGCGGTGTACCAACCGCGTCTGCAACTGACAAGTCGGTGACATAAATATACAACGGTCACCCTGGCGTATCACGAGTGGAGCTCGATATCTCAACACTCCCCCTCGAGCTCAATCCCAATTCCTACACACCAAGCAGGTCTCTGAACTTGCGCATCTTCTCTACGCCCAATGCCTTCGTGAATATGTCAGCTACCTGATCCTCTGTGCTGACATAAACTAGATCAATAAGACCTACTAAAACCCTCTCTCGCACATAGTGATAATGCACCTCAATGTGCTTTGTTCTAGCATGATAGACTGGGTTATTTGCCAAGTGTATACTACTCATGTTGTCACAATAAATAACAACTGGCCCATCTGTAGGCTGATGCATATCATAAAGTAGCTTATGCAACCAAGCTACCTCACATGCAGCCATTGCTGCACCCCTGTACTCAGCCTCTGTGCTCGACAAGGCAACTATAGGCTGTTTCTTGCTGCTCCAAGTGACTGCAGCACTCCCAAAAGAGAACACATACCCACTGGTAGATCGTCTATCAGAAATACTACCAGCCCAATCAGCATCAGTGTATCCATGCAACTGTATCTGAACCCCAGACTCATAAAATAGTCCATACTGCAATGTGGACTTCACATACCTGAGTATGCGTCTAGCCGCATCCAAATGCGGTTTCCTTGGAGCCTGCATAAACTGACTTACCAATCCAACAGCATAGCTCAAATTTGGCCTGGTAATAGTCATATAAATCAAGCTTCCTACTATGCGTCTGTACACAGTAGGGTCTTCCATAAGATCACCTACATCTGCGCTTAGCTTCACATTCTGCTCCAAAGGAACTGAAATAGGCTTACAGCCTGTCATCCCATATTTGGACAGCATGTCCAATCCATACTGCCTCTGCAAGAGCTGTATCCCACTTGGTGATCTAATCACCTCAATGCCCAAGAAATAACGCAGCTCTCTCAAATCCTTCATCTCAAACTTCTGCTTCAATAGCATTTTCACATGAAGGATATCTTCATCACTGTCACCTGTCATAATCAAATCATCAACATAAATGACAAGTAGCATAATACCTTTCTCTGTTTTTCTCACATAGAGTGAGAAATCTGCCTTGGAAATCTGAAAGCCAATAGTGACAAGATACTGTCCTATCTTGTCAGACCATGCTCTAGGTGCTTGCTTCAAGCCATACAAGGCTTTCTTCAACCTGCAAACAAACTCAGGATGAACAGCATGCACATAACCTGGTGGCTACTCCATATAGACCTCTTCTTGCAAATCACCATGCAAGAAGGCATTCTTTACATCCATCTGATGTAAAGACCATCCCTTTGATGCAACCATAGCAATGACTACTCTTACGGTTGCCATCCTTGCAACCGAACTGAATGTTTCTTCATAGTCAATGCCATATGTTTGTGCATACCCCTTGACTACTAATCTTGCCTTGTATCTGTTCACAGAACCATCTGCATTGTGCTTCACCTTATAAACCCACTTACAGCCAATTGCATTCTTACCTTTAGGCAAAGGTACCAATTCCCATGTAGCATTTGCTTCCAAGGCATCCATTTCTTCATCCATGGCTTTCTCCCATTTTTCTTTTCCCATGGCTTGCTCAAAAGAAGTGGGTTCTGGTTCCTGTATCACTTTGACCATATATGCATAGTGAATGGCTGTAAATCCATCATATTTCAGCCTATCCACAGGATACCTAGCTCTCGTAGACCTGCGCAAAGTAGGTTCACTCCCAGGTGCTCTCAAAACATCCCTGGTCTTCCTTACTCCAGGTGTAACAATAGAAGGAATACCCAACTCATCATCAATGCTCTGTTCTGAGCCACTGGATTCACCATCCACATAAGAGTGACCTGCATTCACATCAAACATGGGCTGATCAACCTTCTCTTTTCCTTTTCGTGATACCTGCATACCACTATCTGCATTACTTTGAGAAGATTCTCCTGATCTCAATCTGCCTGTCCATGGCGAAGAATGTGAACCACTGCTAGAGGACGCTCCATGTCCACTAATATTTTGTGACTGCTGCTGTGAATTCTGTGCAGCATTACCATTTTGTGTATCTACATCATCAATCACATTTACTGGTTTATACCAGCTACTCATCTCATCAAAAACAACATCTCTGCTCACTGTAAACTTACGAGTAGAAGGGTTATAGCATCTATACCCTTTTTGCTGTAGAGAGTAACCAATAAAGATGCACTTCTCAGCTTTTGGATCCAACTTGGATCTCAACTCATCTGGCACATGTACATAGGCAATGCAACCAAAAATTTTCAAATGAGAAATATCTGGTTTCCTACCAGTATACCTCTCCTCTGGAGTCATTCCATGTATTGCTGCAATGGGAGTCCTGTTCATTATGTAGACTGCTGTAGCAACTGCTTCAGCCCAATCTGGCAAGTCTTTTTCATTGAGCATGGCACGAGATACCTCTCCAATATGCCTGTTTTTCCTTTCTGCAATTCCATTTTGTTGTGGGGTATGACTGCATGAATATTGCTGCTTTATGCCATGCTCCTGCAGGAACCTTGCAAACTCATTTGAGAGGTACTCTCCCCCTCCATCTGACCTTAGGCATTTTATCTGCAAACTTGTTTCTTTTTCAACCATAGCTTTAAGAGTTTTGAAATGCCCAAAAACTTCACTTTTCTTTTTCATAAAATACACCCAAACTTTTCTGCTATAGTCATCAATAAAAGTGACAAAATAATGGCAGCCTCCAAGAGATGCAGCTTTAGTAGTCCACACATCAGAGTGGATTAATTCCAATGGCTTCTCACTCTCTTGAACATGTCTAG
The DNA here is from genome assembly GCF_053477565.2 of Lygodium microphyllum. NCBI lineage: Eukaryota > Viridiplantae > Streptophyta > Polypodiopsida > Schizaeales > Lygodiaceae > Lygodium > Lygodium microphyllum. The sequence goes on along the minus strand of NC_141151.1, from coordinate 67,736,711 downwards.
GAAATGGTTTCGTTGCCTGTTTTCCAAATTGACAGGCTTCACATATCTTATGCATTTCTGCAACCTTGAATTTGGGCAATCCTGCAACAATATTTTGGGCCTGCATTAATTTAAGTCGTTGTACATTAACATGACCAATGCGTTTATGCCAGATATCAATATCTGCAACTACACCGGTCCCATGTGCAAACATTGCTGCACTCAATTCAGACATGTCTGCATCCAATGTAAACATTCTGCCCTTCTTCTTTCCTTTTGCTATCAAGTGACCTTTATTTTTCATATCCTCAACAAAGCATCCATGAGGATTAAATCTGACCTGCAAGCCCTGCTCAACCATTTGACCAACAGAAACCAGATTCTTGGTGATATTCAGGACATGAAATACATCGGACAGGTATTTCTTTTTCCCATCCTGCATAGACAAAGGAATTTTTCCAATCTGCACAATAGGATGTGCAGTATCATCACCAGTCTCCACAAATCCTAGTTTTTCCATTTTTCTTGCATCCTCCATCCATTCTGCATGACCTGTCATGTGGTTTGATGCACCTGAGTCAACATACCATACATCGTTGCTTTCTTCTGCACTTGTCACAGAATTGTTCATATGCTGCACCATAAATAGATGCTCATTTCTGTCATCACCCTGTCTACTAGAGGATGCATAATTTCCTTGTTGCAGTTTTCCATTCATGATGTCATTCTGCTTTTTATAGCAGTCTTTAGCCATATGACCCATTTTACCACAATAGTAGCATTCAACATTACTGTTTGCATTTTGGCCTCTTTGCCATCCACCACGACCTCTTTGGCTCCCCCTGCCTCTAGAGTTACCACGTCCTCCTCCATAGGACTGGTTTTCTTGAGTTTGCTGCATATTCTGATTTCTACCACGGCCTCCAAATCGGCCTCCTCTACCTCTGCCTCTACCTCTTCCAGCATTTGAGTAGAAGACAGCTTCTTTTGAAGTTCCTCCTGAAGAAGATGCACCACCATTTCTCTGCTCCTCAGAAATTAGAAGAGCAATCAACTCCTCAAAATCAAGAAATCTTTCACGGACGAAAATGGATGTCCGAAACTGCGCATAATCCTTTCCTAGACCATTCAAGGTCACAGAAACTAAATCATCATCTTCCACTGGCGACCCAATGGAAGCAAGTGCATCTGCAATCTTCTTCACCTTCATGTGGTAGTCATTGATGCTCATATTTTCTCTTTGCACATTATGTAACTCTTGCTTGAGCTGCATTTTCCTGGCTTGAGTATTTGTGCTATACATTTTTGACAAAGTATCCCATGCCTCCTTTGGCGTACTTGCATCCTGAATATGCACAATCATAGAGTCTGAAATACTGATAGACAGCCAATACATAACTTTCCTGGCTCTCTCATGCCATGCTTTAAATGCCTGCATTTGCTGTTGATTGGGAACATCAGGAAGAACTGGTTCTTCTTCATTTCCTGCAACAAATTCCCAATATCCTTTTCCCATAAGGAAATTCGTCATTCTAAACTTCCATGCTTGGAAGTTGTTCTTGTCAAGCTTTTCAGTGACAATCTGTGAGAGAGAATCAGACGCCATTACAGAACACTGCAAAAAATTCTGTCACTGCAAAGAACACAGCTTCAGCCTCACAAGGGCTAATCTGCAAAACTGATGAAAGTGGTATTTGACCACACAGTCACTTCCTAGTGACGATTTTGCATCAACAGGCAACAGGGATGATTCTGTAACTCCCAATGTCTCTGCACACAAGCATACGATGCAATCTCTGTGGTAACTTTTCACCGACCTGTAGAACTGTGGTCGCACAGCATAAAACAGGGCCTTTTCCTGAGTGCGTGCAGAAAACTTCTGCCTTCAAAACAGGCTCCGAAATGGCCTCAAATCAAAAAAACAGGGTCGCTGAGAGCTAAAGCTCATTCCCGCAGTATATACTGCCCTCTTGCTTCACCGCGAAGGGCGTCTCAACCTGAGACAATGCACTCTTGCAATTTTTGGCTGTGCTACCTGCAGAGATCTGCTCCCAAAACAGAAAATGAAAGCAACACTGCTCCTCTTACCAGAACACCGCGAGCTTGGCTTGCTTTCTTGAGCTCCTTACCACGAACAAGGCTCTGATACCATGTCAAGATTGTGGGAGAGAAGGAAGGAGTCTCACTTGTAGCTTTCTTGCTTGCACAATGAGGGAATACACACAAGGGTGGAGGCTGAAAAATAGTTTTCCTCTTCTTAGTTGTGGAAGCCAAAAGAACTCAAGTACAAAGAAATAGAAGAACCCTATGTATGGGTCTCAAACCAAACTCAACTAACTAAGGTGGCATACTAACTGAGCCACAAACTAGAGTAGATAAGGAAAGCTATCATGTAGCTATTATTCATGGGCGGTGTACCAACCGCGTCTGCAACTGACAAGTCGGTGACATAAATACACAACGGTCACCCTGGCGTATCACGAGTGGAGCTTGATATCTCAACAACCTCCACATCACGATCACTGTCAAGCAAACATACGCTTTCAATGCCTTGATCGACGAGGGAGCAGACTTCAATGTCTTAACTCATGATCATTGGACCCAACTTGGTAAACCACCACTACAGTCCACTAATGCCAAATTAAACCCATATGGGGACCGCTCATATGCACTTCTCAGCAAGTGCAGGGCCGTTGTTGCTATCGAGTCTAAGACTGTACCAATGATCTTTTATGTGTTGCCAAACACTAAAGACGCAGGAACGGAGTCACTGCTAGGACGAACCTTCAAAAAGCAAACTCACTGCAATGTCGATTATGGGTCGCAACGCATTCACCTTGCCATGGGCAACATCCACATTGTTACAGCCTTCAGCAAGGGCTGCCTGACCTCATCGAAGTTCGTAAGGCCATCGGTAGGAATACTCGCAGCCAAGTCTACGGAGGGGAGTAGTGCTCGACCACCATCCACCGAATCCCATGAGCCGCCCCTCACAATAGCAAAAGCTAAGGCCCAATAGCCTGAGTTTCAATGGAGGCCTAAACAATCACAACTGTCGCCTAGGAGTATATGCCCACGCCCTCGTAACACAAGAAACTCTAAACCCAGGAGGCCAAGATGCAATTACAGAAATCAAAGCATGATCAAGCCAAGATGGGTTCCTAAAGCCCTCTTGCACGCACAAGGCTACTATGAGGGAAATGTTTGGATATGGATCCCTAAGGCCCGAATGGCCCAAGGCACTACTCACACGCCACCCTCAAGCTTGATCACCCTCGACCCCATAGAACCTCATAACCAGAAGCCGCAACGGTTCTTGGACCCACCGCCTACCAACTCACCCATGCATAAGCCCAGAAGAGTTGAGCAAGCCTATCGGCCCAAACCCCAAATGCCATCCAAGTGTAGTAGCCCATCCGTAGCAGCTACTACTCCGACGCTTGAGGCTCAAACACCGCGTCATAGGCAACTGCCACCATCTGTCACCGAGCCTTCTAGCCCCATCAAACCCTAGCCACCTGCGGGCCTTAAACCCTCTTACGAGCGGAAATCATTCTTAATTCTAGCTGCAAACCTAGCCGAAGACACGGAGGATGACATCGTTGCTTGTATGAGACGCTTAGATGCCACGTTCATGTCACTCGCTCTAAGTTATGACCACTTGGACTTAGGCATGTTGCAAGAGTCTTTAGCGACAAAAGTTCGCACAATGCCTTGTTCCTGGGAAACATTCAAATTCGCATTTGTCAAAACACCCCACTCAACTACTGCCGAGTTGCTACGCACTAAGATCTCAAGAGAACAAGCCATCAAACAATGCCTCATTACGTCCTACAATAAGCGTGTGACTTCTTCCATCTCACTGAGAACGAAGTCGAGGAGTTGAAAGTGTTGGCTGCCACCGACTCCCTATTTTTACGAAATTGGTACACTTTGTGATTGCAGTGGGAACTCCAAGGATGTCAAATCATGACCAATGCTGAGCAGTGCTGCGCAATCAAGACATTGGAGTATGACCCAACCTATGTCACACCCACCTCATATAGAGTGTTAACCACTCTTTATGGCCAACCCATGGAAGAGCACATCAAAGGACACCCATATCTTGATCGTCTCCTGATTGAAGAAGAGCTCCACATCACTAGCCACGTAAATTCCGGTGATTTCCTAACAGATTTCCTCACTTACATCACACACGTAAGTACCCGACCCTTCAATCTGGACTGCAAGGCTCAGTTGGAATATAACCCAAAATTCTACACTTGGCTCATGCGCAAGTAACCCTTATGTCTGAATGCTAAATGCCCTTGATCTCCTAACCTTCAATCCTATGAAGGATTCTTCTTAATCTTGAAGGGGAGAGGGTAAAGGTGAAGGTGAATCAAATTAAAACCAATCAAGATCAAGCAAACGCAATAAACACATAAGAAACTGGTAATGTAGGGGGAATGTCAAAAACTTTGAAATAAAACACAGAAAGTCTAAAGGGAAGAATCTGTATTGGATCTTAATGCTTTCATTCAACAAACATAAAGTTTTTCTTTTCAGTAAATTATTGTATATATTACTTAATTTATTAATTAATTTTAAAAATAAATAAATAAGCACTAATGGGAATTATGGTTCATGACAGGAATGAGAGATATCGCAACAAGACCATGCCCACCGACTCGCCTTCACGGAGGAAGAGAGGGCGCAATACGGCATCAGCCTGGAAAATCGAGCTTATAGTCAGCTAAAATTCCACAACATTCACAACCTTGAGAAGAAGGTGGCCAAGGAGCAAGCCGCAAGGAGAATAGTGGAACAATGCAACCTCCACAAGTACCTAGAGAAGTTTGCATAGGAACCTGACCACACGAAGTGTGTAGAGTTCTTGAGAACGTACAACCCTGACTGAGAATGTGGAATGGTGACAGTGGAAAGGGGGGAGAATCCCTGACAAGTGCAGGTACCACTAAATCAGGCCTTGGTGGAGAAAGCACTGAGGCTGGAATCTAAGGTGGAGAAAAAAAGTAAGAGGGATGTGTATGCATTGCTAAAGATAAAGAGGGAAGAAGTTTTAACAAACAACGGCATCAACATACAAGATATCCCCGATGCTAAGATCCACATGCAGAAAAAGTTGGTGCACGCCCTTTTCTCTGGCCAATGCTACAATTCCCTCATGCACCGAATCAGTGTACCTATGCTGGAGAATGTGGCAGCACGCACCCTGGATGAGGTGGATTGGAATGGCTACGTGCACAAGACAATAGACCAAGCAGCCAAAGCACTATCCCTAGGCAACAAATAGGCAGGCAGAGAATCCCCTGCATTTAAGAATACGGAGAGGAAAAAACCTTCCTCAAAAGCCTCCTTCATTGGGTATGGAAGCATACCGATGGCCATCATCCAGGAGGTTGTGAAAGAGGCCCAACATGGAAACAAAGGAGTAGATGAGACCCTAGACAAGTTGCTGACCCATCAAAAGGACAAGTAATCGAGTGACAGGAAAGAAACTGAGACAGAGAAGGAGGAAGAGCGGGAGGCTCAATCCGAACAAAGAAAAACAAAGGAGTTCATTTGGAAGGCAATGTAGAAGAAGAAACAGAAGGTTGGCATGAAAAATGAAGAAGAAGATCTAGAAAGAGCAAAAAAGGAATCCCTGAGAGAGAGGCAGCGGAGTGGAAAAAGAAGGAGAAAAAAGAAGCGAAAAAGTTGGCAGAGGAAGCAAGGAAAATAGAAGAAGAGAGAGAAAGAAGAATTATGGAAGAAGAGGTAGAGTTGAGGAGACAGGAGGAGGAATACATGGGCGAAGCAATTCCCGATCCATAGAACAACAGAGCCGACTTGATGGACTAGGGGCTTTAATTCCACCTAGGGAAGATAGACCTGGCTCAAGCGCTCAAGTACCCAAAGCCATGCCGTCCATGGTCATGGAAGGCAAGGGTAAGGCCCCCATCCATCCCATCCTGCCCCCCTTGGTGCTCACCAGCGAAGCCACCACTGTCACCCCAAGCATCCTGGCCAGCACCGATGTGAACAGTTTTGTGGCGTGGATGCAATACTTTATCAATAAGGAACTAGCACAAGGAAGGAGCGGGGGGACCACAACCACCGGGCACAAAAGGCCAACTACAGATGCTGAATCTAGGCAAGAGCCGAAACGCCAAAAAATGGAAGTCTCGACCACCCTAATCTCCACCACTATGATGCCACTCGCAAATCATGACGAGTATGTTAATGAATTGCTCTCGTAGTTAGAGAGGGCAAGGGAGGAAAGGAGGATCGCGATGGCCGAGTTGAAGGTGAAAAGGGAAGCGGTAGTGGCCTTCCAACTCGAAAAGACAAGGCAAATGGCTACGCAATAAAAGGAAATTCTAGACCTGAAAAGGGAACTAAATACCAAAGAAGAAAAGGAGCAAAGCTGGCAGCGACAGCTCATAGATGAAAATTAAGAGCTCGAGAAGATGCAAAAAGAGTATAAGCTTCTGATCATGCAATAGAGGATCTAGCAGCAAAAATAGGTCGGATCGAACAAGGCATGGAGTTTACCATAGGGAAGGAAGGAAGGAAGGAAACAAGAAGAGGAGCAACACCACTGAGAAATGGAAACTATGACCGAAAGGCTAAGCCTCGAAAGAGAAGAGCAAGAGAGAATGAGCAGGGAATTGGAAGATCAGCAGTGGAGGCTCATGGCCTTGGTGCAAAGACAGGGAGAAGGCATGGAAGAAATGAAAAAGAGAGCTGAAGAGTGGCAGGCCAAAATGAGCAAAGAGTGAAGACCTTGGTGCATCGACTGGCTCTTGTGGAGAAAGAGAAAATCCTAGCAAAGAAGGTAGAGTAGAGGCAGCCCAAGTGGCCTTCTGTACTCAACAATGAATCTTCCAAATACCTTGATGGATGCCACTCATGAGGAGGAAGGGGAGTCCTTGGAGGCAGTAAAAAAGAAACTGAGCATAGCACGTAGAGCCCTACGAGCAAGGCTACACATGCCCTCCCAACCCATTACAGTGGGGCTAAGCCCGGAGGAACAATGTAGGTATCTGCTATCGGCCGGCCTAAACCCCCAGGAGATTGATGCTCTGGGATTCGTAGAAGAGGTACAACAACAAGAGCGCCCAGGGAGTGAGATAGAACTGCACATTGACCTAGGCGGTTTCGAAGAAGAAGTGGTTCCACAACCCCCTTCACCCCATCTTGAAGGGCAAGGGCAGCCAACAGACGCATCTGCGGAGAGGAAAACCGCCCTGAGGGAGAAGAGGAGGAAGCTAGTGGAAGAAGCCAGACAAAGATTAAGGGCTAACCCTATGGCCCAACCGGCTGTACCCCTCCTGCCATACCCAAAGGACATGCCTCCCATGTTTCATGCGGAGCTCATAATCTGGGAGAAATAAGAAAAGGAGAAGCAAGCCTTCACCTTCAACTTCCTCATCCCCAATGCCCTGCGCAGAGTCCTTCCCACTAAAATAGTGGATGAGGTGATCAACGTCCAAAGCTAGCTAAGCCAATAGTGGCTGAAGGAAAGAGAGAATAATCCCACCCTCTAGGGCACCGAGGATGTAGAATATTGGCATAATAAAGTTTTTGAAGTGCCTCGGTCCGTGCCCAAATATGGTTGCCAACCGCTGTGGCGAAGGTGCATCTACAATGACAACATATTCGCATGGATGGCCTTCTATAACACTCTCCCTTCGGAGAGGAACAATCCTACCTACATGGTGTACCCTCGACGAATAGGAGTAGACTTCGATGCAAACGCCCATGGCCATTACGACTTCCATGTTATATATAACCCCTGCACCACCACTTTAGCTTAGCCCCTCACCTTCACCTCCGACAGCTTAGATGCCACCATGACATGCTTTATCACTAATTTCTCCTCCTGCCCGGATCCCGCCTTCATCACCACTTGCAACTATCTTAGGCTCCTAACAATCATACTTAGGCAGGACCCCACCCCGACCGAACGCGGCCTTACACCACTCTTTTTTTATCCTAACGCAATTGATAGCTACGCGATGACCCGCCTGATGATGCGAACCAACCTCCTCCCTTCTTTCTGCCTCGCTATTCTTGAAGATATGAGCGATAGCCAATTCATTCGCTGTAGCCATCCATTCCTCTCCACCACTCCCCTCCAGGTTCGCTTGAACCTTAAGAATTTCATGCAAAGTTGGTGATTTTTGAGCCACTCCATTAAATCTCCTTCACCACCCCCTCGTGAGGACGAGGACTAATAATTTCCTACTACTGAACCCAACTATATATATATATATATATATATATATATATATATATATATATATATATATATATATATATATATATATATATATATAAAGAGAGAAAGAAAGAAAGAAAAACCTATCCGCACGCAGGTCACAGCACATAGTACACAGTCCCTACACCTAGGGGTCCTTAAGTTAGGCGCATCCGGTGACCTTGGTCGGCCGGCCCTGTTCCTAACCCCCTAGCCCTTTGTTGCCCCCACTTCACGTATAGGGCACCCCAAGGGCAGGACACACCTAGGGAGGTAACACTCACCTATGGTTAGACCTGTCACCCTACGCTACACTCACCGCACCTCCCTACCACCTGAATGGGGTCCTCAAGTGCGGGACATCACCCAAACCTACATGTGGTTGGACCCAGCTCCCCGTTCCACCAGCACAAGCACAATGCACCACACAGTAAGGCAGACACTCCCCTTAGGTAGAGCACCGCATTTTCTCCTTTCAAATACTACAAAATGCAACAAACCACCAACTTTGGAGTCCCCATCATCCACTTAGCATCTGATTGGCTCTCTGTCAACCATCATTGCCAAAGCTTCCAAAGCATCCCAGCCCACATGTGGCCCTACCATCACTTGACCAACAACTTGCCAACCGCCTATCCTTTCCCAACATTCCCAACAAACAGCTCGAAGTGCCATGGGACTAGCACCTGCCTTAGAGGGGGGTAATGTTAACCTCAATTCGAGATGGCGAAAAAATGAAGGAAAAAGTGGAAAAAGAATGGAAAAAGAGCAAAGGCATAAAGGCAGCCTCTAAAGCTAAAACCGAGGCAAAAAGAGCAATTTTAAAGGAAAGGTGCCTCAAAAACTCTAAAAACTCTGGTAAAAGAGTGTCATGCTCCCTCTTGTGTCATTTGTAAAAGAATAGACGGGTATAGGCTTAGGGCATGAAGCAAGAAGAGGGAATTAGAAAAAGGGACCTTGCCACAATGGTCGGTCATGTAAAAAGGGATGGGTGCCCATGGGATTTTAGGGTTTGTATATATAAAGTTCAAAAAGTGAATGGAAGCTCATTCTTTGGTGTGTAGCTAACAAGAGTCCTCTCTACTTCTCTTCTTCTCTTCCTCTTGCTTGTGTGTGTGCTCTTGAGGGAGGGAGTGAGTGAGTGTGTGGGAGTGAGGGATCAAGAGGGTGAAGCTCTTCACCATCTCCTCTTCTCTCTTCTCTTCTCTTCTCGTCTCGCACGCGGCTATGGTGGATGGAGCTTGGAGATGGAGGAGGCTTGAGGATGCTTGAGCTAGCATCTAGGATTGTGGAGCTACTGGCTTGTGCGAGGGAGGAGGCAACTCATTTCGGCATCAAGGCAAGCTCACAACACCCCGAGAGGATCGATGGTGCATCGGCTAGGTGAGAGATAGCCATGAGAGCTTGCTTGGAACACTTGAAGCAATAAGCGGTCTGTGGGTCTTGGCGATTGAGCATGAGCTCCCCCTACAACTATTTTTATACCCTATCTCACATTGAGTTGGGCCTTACTGTAACCATCAAGCACATAGGACCAAAGATGGCTTGTATACTTCAACATTAAGATTTTAGCTATATAAAGAGCAAATGACCATAAACAAATATTTTTGAGATTCCCATGCAAATAGCAATGTTTTGTCTTCATGTATATGTTATAGTTCCAACATGAAAAATTATTTTGAGAGAGCGCATAAAATGAGTAAGTATGTGTACATGTCACACACAAGTATTTCATGTACATGTCAAAATGTTGCATACATGTGACAAGCATGCACATGTATTTGAGAGTTGGAATTATTGTAAAATAGCAAGTGCTTTGTACATGTCCTTTGTGTTGTAGTTGTTAATTCCACATTATGCACACAACAACATGGAACAAATTCTTAAACCTAAACTTGGAAAGAGATTTTTCATATCAATTCACATGATGACAAACTAACTAGCCTAGCCACTAGTTGCACTTCGCACAATTCCCATCATTGCAAAGCTCATGAGGCCACGTCCCACTCACTTCACCGTTTTATGAGCAAACGAAACTGACTATGGCTTTCATTTGCTTATAAAAAGCAATACAAATAGTGTGCTCTACACACACTCCACATGTAATGATGCATGCTTGATTGATCCATAATTGAGCAATTGCCTTCCAAAGAAAACTTTTTTACTTATATCTCATTATGAAGCTCATGTGGTACATATGATGGAATATGATGCAAAACTTGTCATTCTTTGGAAAAAGCAAAACACTATACACTATGCAATATCCCTTGCATAATCTAGATGTGATCAAAACTATCACAAAGTCATGTAAATAAGCAAATCAATAGGGTATTAAGATATATGTTGGGAAACTTGTAAAGATAAGAGAGAGAGTTAGAAAGGAAAATAGAGTGGGCACATGCGTGAGTAATGACTATTTCTACATAAAAGAATCTTCAAATCTATACACAAATTTTGAGGCTATTAAGTTTTTTTAATTTTTGTGCATAACTTTCAAGAAATGGATACACTTCATGCACACTTTGTAACATACATAGGACAAAGGTACCAAGTTGAGGTTGTCAAGGGTTTGAATGCATGTATGGCATATGTGTTTTCTATAATCATCCTATCCATTTCTAAAGCTTATTTCAAATACCACTTTGCATGCTCAAAACAATCTTGGATTTGCTAAAGTGAGTAAATACCCCATGCATATGAATGTGCCTTTCTCTTATTAGACACACCTACAACTTTGTGAAACCCAAGGCCCATTCATATACCAAAGTAGGGAGAGCTCTAATTCGCAATGTAGCACTAATGAAATTGGTCCCATTGGCCAAAAGGACATGCCATTTGCAACAACATGGCCTCTTTCTTTGGTCTATCAGCATGCTTCAAGACAAGGATAATCATTATACCACATTGTGTGAGGAGAGATCAAGAAAGTGGAACACACACACACACACACACACACACACACACACACACACACACACACACATGTTGCATGAATGTGTTAAACTTAGGCTCTTAGCCCAAGCATGTCTTAGAGTGTTTGTTGCAATACGTAGCAACATGGCCTACCATATGTGTATCAATGATGTTCTAATATTTTCTTTTCTTTTTGTATCACATTTTTAGAACAATTTGCAAAAGATACCACAAAATGTTAAAGGCAACTCTACCTTTAGTTTAAAAGTGTATGTCATTTCACTTATCAATGCAAAGTGTTTCTACATATGTCATGTGTCAACACACATCTCCAACGATTGGTACTTACCACCACTATGAAGCAATTCTAACTTAACATTAGTACTTTGAATTCTCTCTCTCTCTCTCTCTCTCTCTCTCTCTCTCTCTCTCTCTCTCTCTCTCTCTCTCTCTCTCTCTCTCTCTCTCTCTCTCTCTCTCTCTCTCTCTCTCTCTCTCTCTCTCTCTCTCTCAACACATTAAATCAATCTTGAAATGCTGTTACACTTCTATGTCACATTTGGGCCTTGCAAATGTTTACACTCAACTCACAATCAAGGACAACTTTGTAAGTAATTGAACTAAGGAAGAAAATTACACATGTATATATTTTCTCTATAGCAAACATTTATAATTTGAAATAACATTGAAATGTACCAAAGTAAAGACTATAAATTAAATTCAAGGAGAATTGAACCCCAAACACAAAGAGTAAGCGTATCAACCAAGGAGCAAAATGAACAAAGAAAAACAAAATACATATTAAAGAGACAAATAGATCTTTTGTCATTGTGTGTGTGTGTGTGTGTGTGTGTGTGTGTGTGTGTGTGTGTGTGTGTGTGTGATAGATAGATAGATAGATAGATAGATAGATAGATAGATAGATAGATAGATGCTCATACATGCACTCACATAATGTATGAAAGTGTGCAATAAGAGGGTCAACAAAGTTGCGGAATATTTTGCCTCTCCAAGCAAATCCTTCTTCCTCTTAACTTTAAGTTTTTCAAGCAGGCATAGTTTCATATGCTTAGTTTTGAAACCTATGTGATACTATCAAATTGAGCATTGTGTAAGTGAGGCACACATTTCAATAGCTAAAAATTACATGTGAGTCTAAATGAATATAGACTACATAATCTCTATATGTAACCAAATCAAAGCTTTAGTACATTCTAAATATTGTGATTGAAGGTGTTGATGCAATTGAAGATTACATGTGCCATGTAGAATTAAAGGCAATCGTCAATCATTATTCACGAAAATGCTTAAATATCAATTTGGTTAGAATGCCCACACACAATTCTCTTATGAATGTCATGAATCACATGGTGAGGGGACTTGCCTGAGCTGCTACACCAAACACGCACCATATACATAAGAGGAAGCTCACTCGAGAACATAATAAGAGAGGTGGAGGCCAAAAAATTTTTCTTATAGGTTTCTTCTTCTTCTTCTTTCACACACAATACAATGCACACAAAGTATAGATAAGATACAACATAAAGGAAAGTGGCCTACTAAGTCAAATAGTGCATAATTGACTATACTAATTGAATGGTGCTATAATTATGCTAGTTGTAGGTAAGTGCAACAAACTAAAATAATAAGTGATAAGTCAATGGCCATGTGAGGGTCATAATGACCACCGATGCACTAAGTGTAGACGTGTGGACCCATCTAGCAAGGTGGTTCATTATCAATGTCCGCACATGTTGAGCTTGGCATCTCAATAATGAATGCAACACACAAGGGCACAACTCGAGACCTTTAACTATAGAAAAAACTTTTCTGAATGATTAAGGCAATAAACACATGCATGTTTCCTCTGTCCAGTTTTAGTTGCGATGGAGGTGGAGCCATGATTGTGTTTGCATTTTAGGAGAGTAGGCTAAGCATGCAAAGTGTAAAAATATTTATTTTGCAATTGCATGTAACAAAGGCAAGGCTTTTTGTTGATGTGTTTCCTTGCTATTATGCTTGATGCCCGATGTAGTGAGAAAGCCCCAAAATGTCATCCCTTTCATGCATGCACACCTTCAATCTTGAAGCAATTGAGTTGGGTCATGCATGCATGACTACATGCTCACATATTGAAGAGGAAGTGATATGTCATACATCAACCTTTGAAAAGAAGGTGAGGCTAAGAAAAAATTTCCCTTGTGATGTGCCATGTATCAAGCCACTAGGACTAAAGATCATGGGGAAAGATGACCTTTTTTCTTTAGTGCTACCACGTACTCAAGTCACTAGTTATGAACATGAGCAAGAGAGAAATTTCTGTGAATGAAGAAGAGAGGGGATGAAAACATACTTATTTGCTAGCACATCCAAATTGACTAGAGACAAATTGTAAATCGTGTTGAATATGTCACAAAACACCATGACGAACAACAGAGATTGCAATATATATTATTTTGGAAATTAAGTTGAAGCATGGTTACCTCCATAGGCTCTTGCTTGCTCTCCTAAGTGTGAAAAAATGGGCTAACGCCTCACCTTCCTTAGGAGGTTCCAGGCCATCAAATACATTGCAGATATGTTCCTTGAAGGCTATCATGTGAGCTTGAGTAGAGCTATGGAGAGGAATGGTCTTAGAAGAGGTGAAGAAGAGTTAATGTAATGACAAAAACAAGAGTTGATGCAATAATAAAGAGAGGCCAATCTTCATAAGGAAGAGAAATCTATAATGCAAGAGAGGAGGATTAGGCCTTGCATGGCGGAGATACAATACATTGTACGTGATTTGAAGAATGGACCATTGAGGAGAAGGATGGAGTTGCCACAATCATATTCTTGCTCTCTTATGTCTTGAGAACCACATTAGAACACAAAATTGTCACCCTATCCCCGTAATCAAAGTTGACGGCCTTGCCACCTATAGTCTCCCTATGGATGAATACCTCCTCAAGCATAGCTACCCTCACTTGTGTTAGAAAGTATAGTCAATGTGACTGCTTTGAGAGAGCAATGGTTGGATGGAGTCCATTGCCTTACTCCTCACAAGGGGGAAGTGGTGCAACAACAAGATGTGAAGTCACTTGGGAGAAGTTGGTGTAGTAAGCAACCATAGTCATGCTATTCATAAGGAAGCATTAGTGCACTTGTAGTCCTATGGCAGTGACCAATGAAGCCGTGAGTACTGCTAATACGTACATCATATGTTGTTTTTGGGATAAGTAGGAGGAGTAATAGGCATACTAGTAGTTGGAGTATGATGAGTCACCTAGGCAAGGCAATGAAAGACTTTGAACTCACATGGTAAGGTGCTCCTAGTGCCATTCAAACTTGGCACATGAATATGCCATAGTCCATAAAATGAATAGAAAATGGAATTTTCCTAAATTTTCAAAGGAAACGATTACGATTCGAGGCTCAAGGATAATTCTTCATTTTCCATGTAGGTTTGGTGTTAGGTTTGGGAGATTTGCCAATTATAAGTTAGTATAGAAGATTGAGGCTATGGTGTAGTATTGGGGTAGTACACTTTGTTGGGGCTAGAAAAGATTTTTAACTTTGCTAATTAGTCTTCATTTGTTCCTTTCTTTTGTTTTTGCTACAATCAAGCTTAGTAACTTTTTCTTTGATCTTCCTTACTTTGGTGCCTTATCATTAGGGGTGTAGAGATTGGGATGAAGCTCGATATGATAATAAGTCAAAATGGATGCATTAAAAATAAATTTAAAGAAAAAATGTAGCAACTTTTCTAGCTTTTAACATATCTTAATTGCCACTTTATTAGAAGAGGCAAGATGAAATGCTCCAATGAATTGATGTGACCTTACACATGCCCACATGCATCCATGTCCACATACAAACTTCAACTTATGAAGCCATGACCTTACAAACCTCTTAAAACTCTTAAGACCACATTTTCCACACTTGTAAATGTCACATGCTTATATAAGTGTATGGCCAAAATTCTCTGTTATTTGCATGCAATAAGCTCCTTTCTCATGGGGCTTGGGTGTCTGCACATGTACACACACACACATTGGGTGGAGAGAGAAAGAGAGAGAGAGAGAGAGAGAGAGGGAGTGTGTGTGTGTGTGTGTGTGTGTGTTTTTAGCAAATGATTCCAATCCTTAAGCTTGAATTATTGGATGAGTGAGATGTTAACTCTTCTATTTGTAATGGGTGAATTTAGTGAGATTTAAGCCACATGCTTAAGTTTGATGTTTGCAAATTTTTGACCTATTCTTTTACAATCATAAACATAGGCAATAAATATCACTAACAATAATCTTGATTCGTTGTCTGTTCTTGATTTGATATCTTCTTTCCTAATGGAGAGCACATGCATGCACGTGCGTGCACACACACACACACACACACACACACACACACAAATCTCACATCAATTGTCTATCGTAAAAGTATAACTTTGCCAATTGAGATCATTAGAGTTTTACATAACATTACACTAGCATTCCTGGTGCGCTTTGGCGGGGTGCGAGGGAAGTGAATCTGTCGTGCTATCGCACGGCAGCTTCACTTCCCTATCTCATAGTGGATAATGCTATCACAAAAACATCACATGCTTTACTCTCCTCTACTCACAACCCCTCTATCTCTCATCCCATTTACACTTCCCCCCTCTGTATCCACACTCACTCACTCGCTCAATCACTCATACACACACACACACACACACACCTCTCTCTCTCTCTCTCTCTCTCTCTCTCTCTCTCTCTCTCTCTCTCTCTCTCTCTCTCTCTCTCTCTCTCTCTCTCTCTCTCTCTCTCTCTCTCTCTCTCTCTCTCTCTCTCTCTCTCTCTCTCTCTCTCTCTCTCTCATGTATAAAAGGCCAAATATGCATTTGCATCAAAGAGTAATCACTGGGAAATTTTCCACTCTCCAATATAGCATGGCCAGGCGAAGCAAGTCCGATTGCCACTCTTCGTCTTGTTGATGGTACAGGGGACATAATAGTGTTTCCACTCTCCAATATAGCATGGCTAAGCAAAGCAAGTCCGATCGCCACTCTTCGTCTTGTTGATGGTACAGGGGACTTAACATTAAAACAACAATACCTGCTATGCGCAATAGCTAGAAGTAGCTCTACATGATCATTCAATGTTACAATTAGAAATAACATTGCTACGCTGAAATGAACCACAAAGTGTAAGCATATCCAAGCATCAAATACAGATAGGTGAAGCAAAGCCCAAAACCAAATCTTGCTCCAGAGCCGAAAACTTTGTACCATAAATCCAAGTATCAACAAACCACGAAGTACCACTTCTTGATTACACCTATGATAAATAGATATAGATACATCTACATCCAAACGCTACAAAGATGTTGAAACTTTCCCTCAGGCCTAACCAAAATGAAGCTTTCTTTTCTTTGAGGAATCACTGGGAAAAATCCCATTCTCCAACACAGCATGCTCAGGAGAAACAAGTCCCATTGCCACTCTTCGTCCCGGTGATGGTACAGGGGACATGATAGTCTTTCCTCTCTTTCTTGCACCTAAAATTTTAAAATCTCACAACGTAAACATGAACACATCCAACAATTGACAAAGATCACTTAACAGTGGAATAACAATACATGGCTTAATACTTGCAAACCGCTTGGCAGGCATTGTCACAGCTTGATGTAGCGTCACAAAACAACTGAGGTCCTTAAATTCATATGCCGGCCACCCCCTCGGTATTCTATCAGTGTGAGATCGCCGAAACCTCTTGTCTTGCTCAGCTTCACCCATATGCACTCGAAAGCACTGAGTATACCCACAATGCACCACCTCAATAAAGACTAGAAGTAAAATCTCTATGTTGACATCATCATACAAACGCTCAATGACCCTTGCAAGCGTTCTTCTTATAATATCATCCGTTGTCACTGCACGCAAGTCGCATTGCAGTTCCTTCTGATACTCAAAAGTTGGATAATAACCCCAGCTTGGAGTAGGCATCTGCAAAAGTCAAGCAAACACTTATATACAATGTAGGGAATATATACTCAATTACCATCGAGTATATGCCAATCGAACATAGCTTTGAGGCTCTCACATACACACAAAGCAAGGACTACAAAGCCATCAAAATTCAATAGATACATCTCTAAAAAAATTCATATCCGTATGCATCTTTGCAAAAAAGCAATGCACCTCATTGCATCTTCTGAAGTACCTCCTTGTACACAATGTTCGTCGTGACATTCATAGTGCTTTCATCCCCATCCAATAACACCCTCACACCGCATGAGGATTTCACCCTTGAAAATGCAACATACAACTGTCCATGTGTAAATATTGGTGTCTTTAAGTAAAGACCAACAACAGATAATGTCTAGCCTTGCGACTTATTGATCGTCATAGCAAACGCCAATCGAATAGGAAATTGCCTCCGCCTCATAGCAAATGGAAATTGCAAGGTGCTAGGAATAAAACCGATCCTAGGAATAAAAACTCGTTCCCCTACATTTGTCCCTGTTATTATTTCAGCATTTATCACCTTTTTATTGAATGCCTTACACATCAACCGTGTACCATTACACAAACCTTTTGCTGGATTTAAGTTCCTAAGTAGAATAATAGGTGCATTCATCTTTAGCAACAATATATGGGGAGGAAATCCACCTCCAAGATCCAGTGTATTTAAATACTCTACAGAGTACAAAAATGAGCTATCACCCGTCTCTACAATTGAATCTGCACTATAGTACTGTATAACTTCTCCTGGCATCGATTGCAATGCACTATGATTCAAAGAAGCCACCTCTGTATTCTGCGCTACAAGTATAGCACTCTCACTAAAATATGCCCTAAAGTCTCTCACCGTTGATACTTCACTGTACACACTATTAACCAAGGTTTCAATAGAGCACCCTTTTAATACCATGCTAGATGGAATATGTAACTTATCACAATTCTCCATAATACCCACTCCATCCCCTATCCCCTGAATCCAAGCAACAAATCCATTATCCATTACACCACCAACAGTTGACATCCTCATATTCCCAGACAACCTCAGCACCTTAACATACTTCCATAAAGGAGAGCAACATAGTGCCGCATTAGCAATATCTTCACGGGAGCCCTTCATCACGATAGGCAGGATTTGCCTAAAATCACCCCCAAGCAAAGTAACATTTCCACCAAATGGTTTATCACAAATGCAGGCTTCCTTAAAGGTGTTGTACACCACGTTGCCAACAGTACGCAAATCATCAAAAGACATACATCCTGGAGACATTGTCAAGAGCATTCACAAGTAATAACGCTCACCAGATGTGGGCGGCACAAAGTATATTCGACCACACGTATTTTCACGCTTTCTCTTCGTCCACACCTTTCGTTGTGCATTCCACACCCAATACACCAGGAAGTCTTGATACCGAATAGCTCGAGCCTCTGGATGAATACGATTGCACATAAACCATTCCGTAAGAGTAGTTTTCCTAATATCTTCATTTTGCATAACATCTGATATATTGTTTGTATCTTGAAACACCACATAATTCTCATCAGGCAAGTGCACCTACAACCGCTGTATATCAGGCTTCTCATTGTGCAATGCATAGTCATATATTCGCCAACACGCTTCCAAAGCAGAAACATACCGTGCATCTAAATAACTCTTGATCTCATCCACTTCACGAATGGTCGTACCATTTAACCCTGAGTTTCCAACAGAAAATTTGATCGTTGCACAATCATGTCCCTTGTATGTATACTTATACAAATACTAACAGCTGCCACTGTTGAGCACACCTCAACATTTATATGTGCATTGTATTTTTTACTCAAGTACAGATTGTATGGAACAATCCATCGATTATTAATAGTATTACCCCTTATTCTGACTGTCTTTCCATCATCTCGTCTTTTATAAACAGGATAGCCAGAGCTATCAACAGTTGTTACATTCACAAACCTCCAAGGGAATTTTTTAGTGCATCGACCATTGCACATGCAAGGGCTCTTGGGATTCATTACACCACAAGGACCATGGACATTGCATTTTGAGATAGTTTCAAACAAAGCTGAAAACCTTGCTCTATCAGGAAACTCAGCACAAACAAATCTATCATAATGGCATCCTTCAGAGGGTTTAAAAGGATGCTCCAAAATTAGCAAAGGATGAGAATGTGGTAGCCCCCGCTTTTGAAACTCAATCACACTAATATAGCCTGCAACGTTTCCAAATAGATTCCTTTTCAACAATGTATGCATCATATCCGTTGAGATATCGAGCTCCACTCGTGATATGCCAGGGTGACCGTTGTGCATTTATGTCACCGACTTGTCAATTTGCAGATGCGGTTGGTACACCGCCCATGAATAATAGCTAGATGACAGCTATCCTTATCTACTCTAGTTCGTGGCTCGGTTAGTATGCCACCTTAGTTAGTTGAGTTTGGTTTGAGACCCATATATAGGGTTCTTCTATTTCTATGTACTAGGGTTATTTTTTGCTAACACAACTAAGAAGAGGAAAACTATTTTCAGCCTCCACCTTTGTGTGTATTCCCCCATTGTGCAAGCAAGAAAGCTACAAGTGATACTCCTTCCTTCTCTCCCACAATCTTGACATGGTATCAGAGCCTTGTTCGTGGTAAGCAGCTCAAGAAACCAAACCAAGTTCGCGGTGTTCTGGTAAGAGGACCAGTGCTGCTTTCATTTTTCTATTTTGGGAGAAAGTCTCTGTAGGTAGCACAGCTGGAAAAGGCCCTGTTTATGCTGTACGACCACTGTTCTATAGATCGGTGAAAAGTTACTGTAGAAATTGCATCGTATGCATGTGCGCATAGACATTGGGAGTTAGAGAATCATCCTTGTTGCCTGTTGATGCAAAATCGTCACTAGGAAGTGACTGTGTGGTCAAATACCACTTTCGTCAGTTTTGCAGATTTGCCCTTGTGCGGCTGAAGCTGTGTTCTTTGTAGTGACAGAATTTTTTGCAATGTTCTGTAATGGCGTCTGATTCTCTTTCACAGATTGTCACTGAAAAGCTTGATAAGAACAACGTCCAAGCATAGAAGTTCAAAATGACGAATTTCCTTATGGGAAAAGGATATTGGGAATTCGTTGTAGAAAATGAAGAAGAACCAGTTCTTCCTGATGTTCCCAATCAACAGCAAATGCAGGCATTTAAAGCATGGCATGAGAGAGCTAGGAAAGTTATGTATTGGCTGTCTATCATTTCAGACTCTATGATTATGCATATTCAAGATGCAAGTACGCCAAAGAAGGCATTGGATACTTTGTCAAAAATGTATAGCACAAATACGCAAGCCAGGAAAATGCAGCTCAAGCAAGAGTTGCACAATGTGCAAAGAGAAAGTATGAGCATCAATGACTACCACATGAAGGTGAAGAAGATTGCAAATGCACTTGCTTCCATTGGGTCGCCAGTGGAAGATGATGATTTAGTTTTTGTGACCTCGAATGGTCTAGGAAAGGATTATGCACAGTTCCGAACATCCATTTCCGTCCGTGAAAGATTTTCTGATTTTGAGGATTTGATTGCTCTTCTAATTTCTGAGGAGCAGAGAAATGGTGGTGCATCTTCTTCAGGAGGAACTTCAAAAGAAGTTGTCTTCTACTCAAATGCTGGAAGAGGTAGAGGCAGAGGTAGAGGAGACCGATCTGGAGCCCGTGGTAGAAATCAGAATATGCAGCAAACTCAAGAAAACAAGTCCTATGGAGGAGGACGTGGTAACTCTAGAGGCAGGGGGAGCCAAAGAGGTCGTGGTGGATGGCAAAGAGGCCAAAATGTAAACAGCAATGTTGAATGCTACTACTGTGGTAAAATGGGTCATATGGCTAAAGATTGCTATAAAAAGCAGAATGACATCATGAATGGAAAATTGCAACAAGAAAATTATGCATCTTCTAGTAGATAGGGTGATGACAGAAATGAGCATTTGTTTATGGTGCAGCACATGGCCAATTCTGTGACAAGTGCAGAAGAAAGCAACGATGTGTGGTATGTTGACTCAGGTGCATCAAACCACATGACAGGTCATGCAGAATGGATGCAGGATGCAAGGAAAATGGAAAAATCAGGATTTGTGGAGACTGGTGATGATACTGCACATCCTATTGTGCAGATTGGAAAATTTCATTTGTCTATGTAGGATCGGAAAAAGAAATACCTATCGGATGTATTTCATGTCCCGAATATCACCAAGAACCTAGTTTCTGTTGGTCAAATGGTTAAGTAGGGCTTGCAGGTCAGATTTAATTCTCATGGATGCTTTGTTGAGGATATGAAAAATAAAGGTCGCTTGATAGCAAAAGGAAATAAGAAGGGCAGAATGTTTACGTTGGATGCAGACATGCCTGAATTGAGTGCAGCAATGTTTGCACATGGGACCGGTGTAGTTGTTTGCAGATATTGATATCTGGCATAAACGCATTGGTCATGTTAATGTACATCGACTTAAATCAATGCAAGCCCAAAATATTGTTGCAGGATTGCCTAAATTCAAGGTTGCAGAAATGCATAAGGTATGTGAAGCCTGTCAATTTGGAAAACAGGCAAGGAAACCATTTCCTAGACATGTTCAAGAGAGTAAGAAGCCATTGGAATTAATCCACTCTGATGTGTGGACTACTAAAGCTGCATCTCTTGGAGACTGTCATTATTTTGTCACTTTTATTGATGACTATAGCAGAAAAATTTGGGTGTATTTTATGAAAAAGAAAAGTGAAGTTTTTGGGCATTTCAAAACTCTTAAAGCTATGGTTGAAAAAGAAACAGGCCTGCAAATAAAATGCCTGAGGTCAGATGGAGGGGGAGAGTACCTCTCAAATGAGTTTGCAAGGTTCTTGTAGGAGCATGGCATAAAGCAGCAATATTCATGTAGTCATACCCCACAACAAAATGGAATTGCAGAAAGAAAAAACAGGCATATTGGAGAGGTATCTCGTGCCATGCTCAATGAAAAAGACCTACCAGATTTTTATTGGGCTGAGGGAGTTACTATAGCAGTCTACATAATGAACAGGACTCCCACTGCAACAATACATGGCATGACTCTAGAGGAGAGGTATACTTATAGGAAACCAGATATTTCTCATTTGAAAATTTTTGGTTGCATTGCCTATGTTCATGTGCCAAATGAGTTGAGATCCAAGTTGGATCTAAAAGCTGAGAAGTGCATCTTTATTGGTTACTCTTTGCAGCAAAAACGGTATAGATGCTATAACCCTTCTACTCGTAAGTTTACAGTGATGAGCAGAGATGTTGTTTTTTATGAGATGAGTAGCTAGTATAAACCAGTAAATGTGATTGATAATATAGATGCACAAAATGGTAATGCTGCATAGAATTCACAGCAGTAGTCACAAGATATTAGTGGACCTGGAGCGTCCTCTAGCAGTGGTTCACATTCTTCGCCATGGACAGGCAGATTGAGATCAGGAGAATCTTCTCAAAGCAATGTAGATAGTGGTATGCACGTATCACGAAAAGAAAAAGAGAAGGTAGATCAGCCCATGTTTGATGTGAATGCAGGTCACTCTTATGTGGATGGTGAATCCAATGGCTCAGAACAGAGCATTGATGATGAGTTGGGTATTCCTTCTATTGTTACACCTGGAGTAAGGAAGACCAGGGATGTTTTGAGAGCACCTGGGAGTGAACCTACTTTGTGCAGGTCTACTAGAGCTAGGTATCCTGTGGATAGGCTGAAATATGATGGATTTACAGCCATTCACTATGCCTATATAGTCAAAGTGATACAGGAACCATAACCCACTTCTTTTGAGCAAGCCATGGGAGAAAGCCATGGATGAAGAAATGGATGCCTTGGAAGCAAATGCTACATGGGAATTGGTACCTTTGCCTAAAGATAAGAATGCAATTGGTTGTAAGTGGGTTTATAAGGTGAAGCACAATGCAGATGGTTCTATGAACAGATACAAGGCAAGATTAGTAGTCAAGGGGTATGCACAAACATATGGCATTGATTATGAAGAAACATTCAGTCTGATTGCAAGGATGGCAACCGTAAGAGCAGTCATTGCTATGGTTGCATCAAAGGAATGGTCTTTACATCAGATGGATGTAAAAAATGCCTTCTTGCATGGTGATTTGCAAGAAGAGGTATATATGGAGCAACCACCAGGTTATGTGCATGCTGTTCATCTTGAGTTTGTTTGTAGCTTGAAGAAAGCCTTGTATGGCTTGAAGCAAGCACCTAGAGCATGGTCTGACAAGATAGGACAGTATCTTGTCACTATTGGCTTTCAGATTTCCAAGGCAGATTTCTCACTTTATGTGAGAAAACTAGAGAAAGGTATTATGCTACTTGTCATTTATGTTGATGATTTGATTATGACAGGTGAAAGTGATGAAGATATCCTTCATGTGAAAATGCTATTGAAGCAGAAGTTTGAGATGAAGGATTTGGGAGAGCTGCGTTATTTCTTGGGCATTGAGGTGATTAGATCACTAAGTGGGATACAGCTCTTGCAGAGGCAGTATGGATTGGATATGCTGTCCAAATATGGGATGACAGGCTGCAAGCCTATTTCAGTTCCTTTGGAGCAGAATGTGAAGCTGAGCGCAGATGCAGGTGAGCTTCTGGAAGACCCTACTATGTACAGACGCATAGTAGGAAGTTTTATTTATATGACTATTACCAGGCCAGATTTGAGCTATGCTATTGGATTGGTAAGTCAGTTTATGCTGGCTCCAAGGAAACCGCATTTGGATGCGGCTAGACGCATACTCAGGTATGTGAAGTCCACATTGCAGTATGGACTACTTTATGAGACTGGGGTTCAGATACAGTTGTATGGATACACTGATGCTGATTGGGCTGGTAGTATTTCTGATAGACGATCTACCAGTGGATATATGTTCTCTTTTGGGAGTGCTGCAGTCACTTGAAGCAGCAAGAAACAACCTACAGTTGCCTTGTCAAGCAAAGAGGCTGAGTACAGGGGCGCAGCAATGGCTGCATGTGAGGTAGCTTGGTTGCATAAGCTACTTTATGATATGCATCAGCCTACAGATGGGCCAGTTGTCATTTATTGTGACAACATGAGTAATATACACTTGGCAATAACCCAGTCTATCATGCTAGAACAAAGCACATTGAGGTGCATTATCACTATGTGCAGGAGAGAGTTTTACTAGGTCTTATTGATCTAGTTTATGTCAGCACAGAGAATCAGGTAGCTGACATATTCACGAAGGCATTGGGCGCAGAGAAGCTGCGCAAGTTTAGAGACCGCTTGGTGTGCAAGAATTGGGATTGAGCTCGAGGGAGAGTGTTGAGATATCGAGCTCCACTCGTGATATGCCAGGGTGACCGTTGTGCATTTATGTCACCGACTTGTTAGTTGCAGATGCGGTTGGTACACTGCCCATGAATAATAGCTAGATGACAGCTATCCTTATCTACTCTAGTTCGTGGCTCAGTTAGTATGCCACCTTAGTTAGTTGAGTTTGGTTTGAGACCCATATATAGGGTTTTTCTATTTCTATATACTAGGGTTCTTTTTGGCTTACACAACTAAGAAGAGAAAAACTGTTTTCAGCCTCCACCTTTGTGTGTATTCTCCCATTGTGCAAGCAAGAAAGCTACAAGTGAGACTCCTTCCTTCTCTCCCACAATCTTGACAATATCAACATGTTTTTTATGGAATACCCGAGCAGTCAAATTAGGACGATCATAAGCAGTCTGTCCAGGCAACAAAGCATTTGTTATCTCTAACCACTTTGGATTACATGTCATCGTTATAAACAAATCAGGTTTTCCCTTACTTCGCACTATAGCCATGGCATCCTGATACAACTGATACATGTGTCTTGGCCCACCAGTAAAAGAAGACGGCAAAACCACCCTTTTTCCAATAGAGGCACCAACAATAGTCGAAATGCATAAAATTGCATCTGAGTAATACAGATCTTATTAGACAATCCATGTATATTAATTGGAACATTAACACCACTATAAGGTACCTTTACATGCCAACCATCATCACCCATAGGAAAAAGAAGAACGTATAGCATTGGCATATATGCCGTATGCAAGTTTGAAATAGCAATACATCGTCCATCCCAACTATAAACATGTATGTCTCGACGATCAAGAGTATTCTCATTGCCTTGTCCTGGCATGATAGCTGCAACCTCAGTTGCCACTAGAGCTGAGTATTGTCTATTAGCATGTTGAACCCCAAAAATAGTCATTCTCAAATCATGCAAGGGATTGTTTTGCAATTGCATACCCACGGATCTAAAAGCTTGTGCATATGCATCATAGACTGAAGCTCCCCAAGCAAGTTTGGCAATAAATTAGGCATAACATCCAAGCGATTAGATAACTCATGCTCAGTATCATAAACATAAAGTTGTGCAAATCTTGGCCTTTCTTGTCGTTGCACATTAGGAATCAAAGGGCCTATACGATGATAAATGGAGCCATGCACTCTAAAGGTATAAGAATTTCCTAAAACAGACAAAAGCCCATCAACATTGGCACCAAGCGACACAAATGCAAGAGCACTATTATATGCTCGTATATTATTTTTAAATACTCTGCTTTGAGGATGCATACCATGCAACAAATCATGCAATAGTTGTGGTGGATATTGCAACCATGGCAACATTACTTTTCCATTTCGACAACAATGTTTACCAAACAAAACTGACCCCTACACTTGAGCCTCACATCTCCACAATTTAGCTGAACATCGCTCACACATCTCAAAAAGACTCCCCATGGAATGCATAATTGGGTCTTGAAATAGCAATATTGTAGTTGCAAGATGAATATCCATTGCAGGCAAAGCATGTAAAATGGAGCAAAAACCCCCATTTTGAGCACTAAAGGTTGGAGCATTATTGACACGTGACTCATTAATCACAGCATCTCCTAGGTTTTGGTGATTTTCAGCATCACAATTATAATCATTAGCAAATTGCTGCTCAACCAAACTATGAAGTCCCTCATGAATCAAGCTATCATGATTTAGAGCCCCTCCTTGCAAAACGTTCCGACACTCAAGTATAGTAGAACACATCTCTTTATACCCCCTCCGGTCATGTCTTGCCATTTGAGCCCTAAGCCTAGCAATCTATCGTCGTCTATATCGTGTAGAGTTGAGTCTATGCCTATGAATATGCAACACATAATCCCTGCTAGTTCTCTGATTATTTAATCCCATATTGTTTGGATTCTCACAAAGCCTGCACATCAAGAGAAAACATGCATTCTTTCAAGCAGAGACTTGATTGGGATTAGTATTTCCAAAAAGACTTAAAAGTAGAATCAATCTAAAATCACATAATTGAAAAATAGTACAACAATTTAAATCATCACAATCCTCCTACGTGCAAGGAACAATAGCAGTCAAAATTAGAACCATCATATATTTTTATATATTCTATACAATTAGATATATCTAACCCAAAGATTTCAAAAAAAAACTATATCCAACCTGCGCGCAATCCCCCAACCTATAACTCAAACCCAAACATCACTGTTCAGCATGAATGCGCAATAAACTATAAAACGTTAGGATTCTTAAATCAATGAACTTTTCTCTATACATTGCAAGACATAATAAGTATTTCTATAGATCAAACCTCAAGAAAGAGGCAATATATATATACTTAAAAATATAGATGTATTTAATATTTACAAACTCTTGAAAAGAGAAAGAATACACAATCTTATTCCAATCCATAGCAAGTACCTAGACATTGAAACATATTTTACAGAGAATATTACTATTTGATACGTACTACATTGTAAGACATAATAATTATATCTATAAATAAACTATAGATCAATGTTTACAAACTCTTTAAAAGAGAGAAGAATGCATCACCCCCAATAAATTGAACCAAACACTAGAGAGAGAGAGAGAGAGAGAGAGAGAGAGAGAGAGAGAGAGGGACAGAGAGAATATTACAATTAGACCATAGAATTAGAAAATATTACTCACATGCATTACACCATAAAAATGAATAAAGTTTAGGGTTCCACATTGTTTGATATGATATCAAGCGTCAAGAAAGAGACATCACACCACATTGTAGATACCCAATACAGTTTACTCAATTTAGTCTCGTTACAAAAAAATATAGCACACATAATCACAAAAAAAGCAATGGCCCAAGCATTTCAATATCTTCATAAGCGAGACAACAATAGATCATAACGTTCATCCAAATGTTGAAGAGAGAGACAGAGAGAGATCAAACCTCAAGAAAGAGGTATCACATCATTACATTAAAACCAATATAAGCTTCACAAAAAGGAAGCACACATCATCACAAAAAAAAACATTTGTCCAAGCACTTTCAAGTAAGATATAAGCGAGACGACAATAGATCATAAGCCTCAGCCAAGCAAATCCTCCTCAATTGGGACCGTTCATCTGACGACTCAATTGTTGTAGCAAGGCATTGAACCTATTAACGTTCATTTGGAACTGCAAAAACGGTAGTCGACAACCCCTTTGGCAAATCACAGGCTCGTGGTCATCTCCAAGCCCCCAAAATGATGCCCACATATCATTCAACAACAAATTCATCAACCTACTTGTCTCAGAGACAATTGCTGAAAGTTCCCTCACTTCACCACCCAAACCACTCGAGACTTGTTGAAGAACACTCTGGGTCTGCTTTGTCTCCCACACAACACCATAAAAACCCTTAGCTTGTTCATGCAACTCTGCAGAGTAAATAGCAAGTGCATGATCGACATGTGTGGATAAACTCGTCTGCAATTCCATCAACTCATTCATCTTGGTCTCGAGGCGTTTAAACTCCAAAGAACTTGAAGTAGCCTTTGTGTTTCTTCGGATCGTTGATGTCCTTGTGGATTTACTAACATGCCCTCCCTGTTGCCTCGCCACTTCTTTCATCTTTCGCACATTAATTTTTTTCACTCCATTGAACTCCACATTTTGGCTGCAACAAAATACACAAATGACTATCTCCCAAAAAAAAAACACAATACCTTGGCAAAAATACAATTATTAGAATAACTATCTCCCATACCCATGCGAACGGCTCCAAGCAGGCAAGCGTCGAAGAGATGATGTTGTGGCTGTTTTCTTTGATTCAACCAAATCAATTGCATTCAATGGAGTCAAATGTACTATGTCTGGAACATCATCCATAGCTTTGCTTTGTTCCATGATGACTACACAAAACTTTCAATAGAGTATAAGAGTCCCAATAGAGAAATCTCAATCTCAAAGCCATTGAAGACAAACACATTTTCAACCGAAAACCACAAATCGAAAGTGTATTGGACTCAAAGACAAAAGAATAGTCATGCACAAACACGTGCAAATAATAATGCATGAGCACATGACACTCACCAAATATATAGCCATGCCTTACCTCCTCTCCTCTCTCTCTCTCTCTCTCTCTCTCTCTCTCTCTCTCTCTCTCTCTCTCTCTCTCTCTCTCTCTCTCTCTCTCTATGCAAGCCCTACTAATGGATGTTCATTCTTATAGATCCATACATAAGTCTTGCCAAAGGCTCGAACGTGTCAAAGATGAATGAATACCAAGGTGAAAATATGAAATATATAAACTATTAAAATGCGATTAAAAAATCTTAATAATTTAAAAGATATAGACAATGCTTTTTAAAATGGAGTTTTTCATCAATCGAATAAAACACAACTCATTTAAAAAGTCTTGCAAAGATTATATATATCAAGCATGTGGCGATTTTCAATTTGAAAGAGATAGACAATGTTTTTCAAAATGGAGATTTTCAAGGACGTGCTTATGCAATGACGACTCATCCAAGTTAACATTGCCAAAAACCTATTTAGATAAACTTTGAAAGAAGCAAATCGCACATCAAGGGCAGTGCTCTCGAGTGAAAGGGAATGACCCCACACGGTGATTCATCTGGGTTAACATTGCCAAAAACCTATTAAGGGAAACTTTCAAAGAAGTAAGTTGCACATCAAGGGAAACGTTTTCATTCTTGTGAGCAATTAACTCACATATGCCATCCTCTATATGACCAGCATTGTTAATAAGATATTTCATCTTCTCATCATGATCATCCAAGGATCCAATATGTGGCCAATACTTTCGAACATGTTCATATATCTCCCCTATGTAACCCTTGATTTCTTCCAACTCATCCTGTATCCTCACCCCATCACAAAGGTTTCCTTCGTATTTCTCCTCCAAAATTCTCTCAATCCTTTGTAGACAGCTATCAATGCTCTCACCAAGAGAAACTGAAGCCCTTTGACGTCGAAAGAGTGCCTTTACTTGCTTCTCAAGCCCATCCAAGCGATGAATGACTCTAAAAAAACTAACAGAACTTTCATATCCTCCAACATGTGCCTGAGTGTACGACGAACTGCCTTCTTCCTTATAACCTCTTTCCCTTTGCACACATTCGTTTGCACACTGGGAGCGCATTGCACAACATTTGCTATAGACACATTTTTTTCCTCCATGCTGCGCAAAACACATGCGTCAACATCAAGGTGCATATCAGCTATTTTTATCTTATATTAAAAATTAGAAACAGTGAAAAATCCTAGATGACATTGGATTAACTTCCAATGCATTAAATTTAAACATACGTGCACTAAACCATATGATTGACTACAATAGATTTTGCTATAGTAAGTAGCATCCAGAGTGAGGTTTCAATTTGTTTATCCCACACATAAGACTCAAGTGGGTCTTTAAGATACATTTGGATTATTTGAAGCAAATTCTCATGGCTCCTAGTTGAGAGATTAGGCTTTTTGTCACAATGGATGTATCCAGTCAAGGATCAAAGCCAACTCCATAATGACCAGTGAGTTGGTATTTTAGGTGCTGCACTTAACATTGCATGGTACACACCACACAATATCCTTTCTTAGAAAATGATGCCCCAGGACAATGCAACATTCCCCACTCCTACCAATAAAACTATAGTTCACACACTAAACAATCTCCTAAGTTTAAAAACTTCAATAACGGATTTTTAATGCCATGAAGGGTTACTACATCCATACCAACCCCACAAATCGCAATGAGTTCTGAAGGATAGTTGTGCCTATATCTATATCTATATCTATATCTGTACCTATATCTATCTAATCTAATCTTCTATATCTTCTATATCTTCTATATCTATATTTAATGTCAATAACGGATACAGAGGGGGGAGGTGTAAATGGAATGAGAGATAGAGGGGTTGTGAGTAGAGGAGAGTAAAGCATGTGATGTTTTTGTGATAGCATTATCCACTGTGCGATAAGGAAGTGAAGCGCGCCAGGAACACTAGTAACAATAATAATAACAAACAACCAACTAAACTAATTAAAATTGAAATAATAAAATAATAAGACTAAGTAACTATTAACTATTCATTTCCATTTTATACAACTATAACTACAACTAAATCATTACTCACCACAACTATAACTACTTATTTTATATTTATATTTTTTATATTATTATTATTAGTTTTTATATATATTTATACTAATAAATAAAATAATTATAAATTGAACCAACAATTAAAATAACAATAACAATACCATAATAAACTAATAATAAAAATAAATGAAATATAATATAATATAATAACTAACAATAACAAAG
Source organism: Lygodium microphyllum (assembly GCF_053477565.2). NCBI lineage: Eukaryota > Viridiplantae > Streptophyta > Polypodiopsida > Schizaeales > Lygodiaceae > Lygodium > Lygodium microphyllum. Next base: position 67,705,970 of record NC_141151.1, on the reverse strand, counting down.
TTAAAATAACAACCATTAACAAAACTATACAACTATATAATATATAATAATATAATAATAACAATAATATAATAATAATAACTAAAACAATATCTAACTCTAAAAAAAATAATACCACAACAATAAAATAAACTATAAACTAACAATAAACAACAATAATAACAATAAACGAAAACAACAATAATAAACAAATAATCATAATCATAATCATAATTACTATTACTAATAAATAAACCTAAACTATAACTATTAACTATCTAAATCTTATCTTAATCACATCACAATAAAATAAAATAATACCACAACAAACTATAAACTAACAATAAACCAATAAACAATACAACAACAATCATCATCATCATCAATATCAATAATAATAATAACAATAACAATATCAATAATCAATAATAATAATAACAATAACAATAACAATGATGATGATGATGATGATGATAAATAGATATAGATAATAAAAAATAAAATAAAACAACAATAATAATAAACTTAAACTATTAAACTATATAGCTACTAACTATTAATTATCATTATCATCGTCATCATCATTATTAATTAATCATTAATCATCATCATTATAGATATAGATATAGATATAGAAGATGCCTATCTAAACAACAATAAACTAATAAACAATACATTTAACTATTTAACATTCATTCACATTCACATTAACTATTTAACATTGACATTGACATTGACATTAACATTAACACATTAACATTAACTATTTAACATTCACATCTACTATTTAACATTCACATTGACATTCATATTAACACATTCACATTAATATTAACTTAAACTATTTAACATTCACATTAATTAACATCACATTCACATTCCCATCCACATTAACATTAACATTCACATTAACTATTTAACATTCACATTAGCATTCACATTAACTATTTAACATTCACATTTCACATTCAAATTCAAATAATAATTAACTAAACCAATCAAAATAATAATACCACAATAAACTAACAATAACAATGATAAAATAACAACCATTAACAAAACTATATAGCACAATATAATAATAATAAAATAACACAATTTGTTGGTAATAAACAATACAACAACAACAGTAATAATATAATATAATATAATAAACAATACAACAACAATAATAATATAAAATAATAATATTTAAATCTAAATCTAAATCTAAATAACCATTAGCTATATTAACTATTAACTAATAACTATTAGCTATATTACCTATAACATTAATTAACTACTAACTATTAACTATTAACTAAACAATAAAATACAATAATAATAATAATAATAACAACCAAAACAATATCTAACTCTAAATAAAACAATACCAAAAACAACAATAATAAACTAATAACATCATAATCATAACATAACATAATTACAAATAAATTATAACTGTTAACTAATAACTATTAGCTATAACATTAACTACTAACTATTAACCATTAACTATAACTATTAATATAACAATAAAATATAATAATAATATAATAAAAATAATAGCTAAAACAATAACTAACTCTAAAAACTAACATTCACATTCACAATTTCATTTCACATTCACATTAATAAAAAATTTAACATTTAACATTCACATTCACATTAATTAACAATAACTTAACAATAATAACAATAACTTAATTTAACAATAATAACAATAACTTAATAATTTATTTAACATAAACAATAATAATAATCAACAACAACAACAACAATAATAATAATAACTTAACAATAACAATAACAATAAAAACAATAACTTAACTAATTAAGAATAACAATAACAATAACAATAATAAAAATAAATAATCTATATCTACTTATCATAAACAATAATAACAATAACTTAACTAATTAATAATACCAACTTAATAATAATTTAACATCAACAATCAACAACAATAATAATATAATAACTATAAACTATAAACCAACAATAAACTAAAAAACTAATAATATCTAAATAAAATAACATCATCATATCATAATCATAATCATATAACAATAATAAAATCATATCATATTATCATAATCATATAATATATATCTAACTCTAAATAAAATAATATAAAAACCAACAATAATAAAATAACTAATTAGATATTATTTTTAGATATAAACTAAAAATATCTAATCTAAACAATAATAAACAAAAAACTAATAACATCATAATAATATCAATAATTATAACTATAATAACACTAATAATAATAATATAATAATAACTATAAACTATAAACCAACAATAAACTAAAAAACTAATAATATCTAAATAAAATAACATCATCATATCATAATCTTAATAATCATATAATAATAATAATAAAATCATATCATAATATCATAATCATATAATATATATCTAACTCTAAATAAAATAATACCAAAAACAACAATAATAAACTAACTAATAATCATAATCATATATCATATATCATATAATAAACCAACTAATAATCATAATCATATATCATATATCATATAATAAACCAACTAATAATCATAATCATATATAATATAATATAATATAATATAATATAACATATCTAACTCTAAATAAAATAATACAAAAAAACAATAATAAACTAACTAATTAGATATTATTTTTAGATATAAACTAAAAATATCTAATCTAAATAATAATAAACAAAAACTAATAACATCATAATAATATCAATAACTATAACTATAATAACACTAATAATAATAATAATAATAATAATATAACTATAAACCAACAATAAAATAAAAAACTAATAATATCTAAATAAAATAACATCATCATATCATAATCATAATCATATAATAATAATAAAATCATATCATAATATCATAATCATTATCATAATTATATAATATATATCTAACTCTACCAAAAACAACAATAATAAACTACCTAATAATCATAATCATATATCATATAATAAAATATAATATAATAGATCTAACTCTAAATAAAATAATACCAAAAACAACAATAATAAACAAAAAACTAATAACATCATAATAATATCAATAACTATAACTATAACTATAATAACACTAATAATAACTATAACTAAGATATAAACTAAAAATATCTAATCTAAACAATAGTAAACAGAAAACTAATAACATCATAATAATATCAATAACTATAACTATAATAACACCAATAACTAATAATAACTATAACTATTAATAACACGAATAACTATAACTATATTAACACTAATAACACTAATAATAATAACTATAACTATAATAACTATATTAACACTAATAACACCAACACTAATAACTATAATAATAATAACTATAACTATATAACACTAATAACTATAACTATTAATAACACTAGTAGCACTAATATTAACTATTAACACTAATAATAACACTAATATTAATTTTAATAACACTAATAACATTAACATTAACATTATTATTAACACTAATATTAACGTTATTAACTTAACATTAACGTTTTAATTAACTTAACATTTAACATTAATGTTTTAATTAACATTTTAACATTAATTTCACGCGGGGGCGGGGGGAGGGGGCGGATTTTGTGCGCAGGCGGCCGGTTTCAGCAAGCGCAGAGGGGTGGGCGGAGCGGATGGAGAGAGAGAGAGAGAGAGAGAGAGAGAGAGAGAGAGAGAGAGAGGGTGGGAGGCAGGCGGATGGGGGCGGAGGCGGGAGGACAAGCGGATGGGGTGGAAGAGAGAGAGAGAGAGAGAGAGAGAGAGAGAGAGAGAGAGAGGGTGGGAGGCAGGCGGAGGGGAGAGGATGGGTGGGGATGGGGGCCGATGGGTGGGGGGGGGCAACGACTTGGCGGGGGGGTTCACAAGATCCTGGCCTGGATATATGTTCTCTCCTCATCATGAGAGAGGGAGGACGTGAAGACGTGGGGGGCATTAAAGCCACCTCGACCCCCCATGCATGCATGCAATTCAAATCTTTTCTTTCATGCAATTCAAATTGGAGGCTCGGGAGAAAAACGGAGGTCCGGGAGATCATCGAACCTCCAGCCAAGATAATAAGTAAGAAAGATGTGAAGCACACCGATTTGTTACGTGCATATACTGTGTTTCATGAGCAAAGGGAAATGAGTGTTTTCTCTTGAGATGGGTGCTTACCCTAGCTCACAAAAATGAGACACAAGTGACATGTAGTCTATAATGCACAGGCAGGCCGCCTAGTGGTGCCTCAAAAGCATCCGCCAACGAAAAAAAAAAAACAGGAGAATCCAATACGTCCTGGATTCTGGAATCGCATACTAACAAAGGTTAAGAACCCTATAGGCCTACGTTTACAGTCCGCTCTTAACAGGAGAGAAAGGTGTGGCCATAGGCTCAAATCGGTTGGGATTGGGCCGCCCCATCCAAACGAGAGCTGGGTCGATAGGACTTGACCGCGTTCACAAAAAACAATATGTACATAATTCGCCATGCAGAGGCTAAAGGTGTGCTCCTGCTTGCGCGCCATCGCCAGCAGATCCACCACCAGATCCTGGCATTGCAGGTTCTATGGCACCTTGGATGCTTCATCTCCCTCTCCCACTCCTGCTCCGCCTCGACCCCCTCGCAAAGCTCACGACCATCTAGTCCACGGCGTCCATGCCTTCGAATGCCCGGTACCTGCCTTCTCCGTCTTCTCTTCTTCAAATGTCGTTTGTGCAATCCCCTTTCACGGTTTTCTTTCTCGCATTTTCTGCGTGCATTGCACCGTAAACGTTGAGGTATTTGACATTGTTGGAACCAAGAACCTATTCGTGTGTGACAAAAACTGAACATTTGGAACGAGACGCTAGTTTCAATTACAATCCAAGCTCATGCTATTCGACGTCTGGTTTCAGTATACTCTTATGCGTTACTACAGGAAAACTCCGGCTTAATGGATAACGCCCTGTGCATCTATTCCAAGGACATTTCAATTGGTGTTTATTATTTAGTTATTGCGAAGGAGATCCTTCCCATGCAACCTGATAGACAATCTTTACAGCTTAAGCGCTGGAGAAATGACATTGCAGTTCAGTTCAGTTCAGGTCAATATGCAAGAAGCTATCTGTGACTACGTTCTTCTTTGAATGGACCCTGCTTGTGCTTTCTATTTTATGAGGTTAAGCTCTTCCGACAAAGCCCGTTAATCATGTTGGGGATCGTTGCTGGCACTTGTGATAAGCTGTCGCAACAGGCTCCCACGAATAAATAAATTAGAATCTTGCCTGTTATTGAACTCACATAGATTCATACTCGCATGGCACAAATAAAAATCCAGGACATGTTCGAGCTTGCAAATTTAGCAACAAGAATTGAGGCAGCAGTTTCAAGAGAACCTAGTGAATGGAAGGCTCTTGCAGACTAATATCATTTAAGATGCAACACCTATTATTGCTTCCACTGTACAAGTATATGGATATAAATTGTTCGGATCAATTGCAAGTCTTTGGCAAGTCCCAAATGGCTTGTATGTGGAGATGTCTTGAACTATCATCTCTTTCTTGGTGAAAGTAAACTGCTGAGCCAAGGCAAGTCATAATGTGCACAGACTGGAGATTAAAACCAAGATCTTGAAAGAACTGAATAAAATAAGCCAGTTGTAAAGCAGTCCAAATATGTTGAGGATACCCTTGCAAGTGGGTCAAATGTGACATTGCTTTATGCTCAAGCAACTGGCCAGCATTGTCCTATGCTCGAGTACCCAGGCAGTCAGATGATTCCCAAGACTTGGATTTGGGAGCATCTGGATTTTGTTGGATTTTGCAAATACATTACTCAGGGAGTATGTACAACATAATCACAATAATTTTCCAGACCTTGATGAGAATGATGTTCTTGATATTAGTGTGGATAGGAAGAAGATGCTGCCCTCCATTTTCCTCTCATAAAAAGGGGCCATCCTGTTTTTCTTGCCAGAATTCCTTGTTGAGAAACCATATCATTCAGTGTTGTTTCCTTCCTCCATTTCTATTTTGGTTTCCATTTACAGCCCCAAAAAGGCACCGTTGGCGCCTTCTGAAAGAGTCGGGGCGCCATTTGAGAGACTCCAATCTGTGACGCTCTAGACAGTCTATGCCTATATGTATGGCACTGACTTCATCCATTCCATCCATCCCACATTCATTCCTTTTGATGTTTTGTCACTGTCTACCTCTCCATTGTTGCTCACACCCCACGGAGGATATTGCAATTCGTGGTCTACATCTCTCCCTACATCAAACACCCTATCTTCCACACCTTCTAGGCTGTGTTTCTGGCTGCAGATTCTCTTTCTCCACTTGGCAATCATCATCTCCATTTGGTGTTAATAGAGGCACTTGTGTTTTTGCTGCCAAATTACCTCTCTCTACCTAGTGACAATGCTCTCCACTCGGCATCAGCCTCTCCAGCTGTGTTTTGTAGTCTGACACCTTGGCATCGGCAACGGCTCCAATAGGCACTTGCTATCTAAGACACCTGCATTTTTGTAGTTCGTGCTCCATTAGGGGTTGGATTTTCTCATTTGGCAGGCTGTCTTGTTGATCCTCATCTTTCGAAGTACACATTCTAGCTGGTGATCTTTCAAAGTACACATTCGAAGTGCATGTTTCACAGAAAGCTCGTTCTCTCCATGTTTCACTGAAGTTCCATTTTGTTGGCCTTCATATGCCAATCATGGCACCCTCTATATAGATGCCCGTACTCCCTTCTTTGCCTAGAGAAGGCAAGGTGGAGTGTATCCTTGATACCTTCTATCCTTGGGAGTTTGTTACCCACCCTATTCTCTGTCTAGTGGAGGATCCCACAGTTGGATCATTGATGGATCGTGCGGCCTTATGGGATCAACTCAACTCTAGAGCCCGATCTTTCCTCTTTATGAGCTTACAGGATTTTGTCCTAGTGCATGTGCGCAAGTTGCGCAAAGTAGCAAAAGTGTGGATAAAGATTGCTTCTTTGTACCATTAGAAGACATTTATCCATCGGATTACTCTCGAGAAGAAATTATGGATTCTTGTTGTTGATGATTCTTATTCCATGAAGGATTATATCAACAAGTTGGAGGATATGAGGAATGAGCTTGCGTCCCTTGGTAGGACGATCTCCTTAGAGGATATGGCTATGATTCTTTTAAGTCAGTTGCCATCTCCCAGTTTGATGTCTTCTATAGCAGCCTTTTTACATTGCAGACCTGTGAGAAGTTTCTATGGGAGGAGCTTGCCCCGCTTGTTTTAGAGCATAAAGAGCACTCCAAAGAAGTAGCTAGTGGATCCGCCAAAGCTTTTGTTGTAGGTTTGGAGGGGGAACAAAGAAGAAAGAGAAGTTAATGGATAAAAGATAGGAGAGTTTTTTAGGCTTTGACTCCGACTTGGAGAAGCCTAAATGCCCATATTGTGGGAAGGAGACACATCTAGAGGAGAAATGCTAGAAGAAGTACCCTCATTTTTGTTTGGGAGTGAAGAATGGAGCTAATGTATCCCCAAGCCGTCTACCTCTACTCCATTAGCTACCCATGAGTTAGTGTTCCTTCATAATGTTGAGGAGCCTTCTTCAGTGGTTGCCTCATCTTTAAGAGGCCTTGGGTCATTGATAGTGGAGCTTCTAGTCATATGACTCCATGAGGTGATTTGTTGCAGGATCTATACTCTTCCGAGGGTTCAAGCATTGTTAATGACATTGTTTCAGTGCCTATTTGTGGTGTTGGTGCTTTGCCTTTATTTCCTGACTGTACATCAAGTTCTCTTTCAGGGTCCTTTATGTTCTAGACTTGGGCTTTCCACTCCTCTTAGTTTATGGCCTTTACTAGGCTTGGTACTTGGGTTGTCTTCACCAAGTAGGCCATTTGTATTGAGGATTCTACTACAGGGGCTGTTATCGCGACATGTTGGCAGGAGAGAGGGCTTTATAGGCTCCATTCCCCTTCTCTTATGTAGGGTCCTTCGAGGTGGTTATCTATTGCTACACCCGTTCACGCTTGTGCACCATCTTTTTCACAGGTTCCTTTCCATCCCCCACCCTCTCCTTTAGTGGTTCCCTTGTAGCCCCCATCCCTTTCAAAGGGAAACGGTCTCGGTGATGTGGTTGTGGATTTCCTAGCTCCTAGTGTTTTAGAGGGGGTTTCTCAGGATCACGAGGAGCTTCTTCATTGACAATCTTCATTGACGGACTTCATCGACATTGGCATTTCTCTTGTCACTCTAGGATCCATTTCTCCCTTGGCCTTCCGCCACATCCAAGTTCTAAGAGGAGGTGTTAGCTATCACATTTGTCATGCCTTGTCATCTCTTGCCTGTGAGCCTCAGTAGTCTGAGTTAGATGAGGGCTTTAGGAGCTCTGATCTATCTATCACTTGTTTTGACGGAGGAGGTAACTCATTCTAGAGCACTCAGTTTATTGCATATCAATGCATTTTCTCCTCCAATTGGGATTTTATGTATATTTCATGGGCATTTTGTGCATTCTTTAGCTTACCTCACTTGTTACACATTGTCCACTCTTTTTGGAAAATTTCTAAGCATTGATGGCATTTTTACCAACATTGAATATTGGTCGGCCATATTTTTGGCTCCAGATTTTAGTTGGCCAATTTTTGGGATATTTGGCTAATTATAGCTATTTCCCACTTGGGAGTTAAATAGATTATCATCTTCCCTCCTTCCTTGGTAGGTGCACTCTTCGACTCCGTCATTTTCCTTTGTCTCCAGTGCTGTCGTCATCATCAGCCCGATCTGGTGCCCTCACTGATGTTGTGGGTTGCGTGTAAGGATTGATCAGTCCTTTTGTATTTAACATTTTTTCCTTGTTCAATGCAAGTTTCTCTTCTTTTCTTGCATATTGTCTCTCTCTCTTCCTTTGTGTTTGAGTCCCTTCCTTCAATGTGCGTCCTTGCAAACCCTATTGTCTCTTTGGTTTGCTTTCATAGTAGTCATTTCTTGACATTTTTGTATGATCATGGTTGCTAGCTATTGTGCAAATATTCTTGTGGGCCCAAGAGGGTTTTATGAGGTCAATCTCAAATCCCCTTTCCATCATGATGTACTTTTAGGCAAGATGCCATTGTTTTATGATTGTAGGTTGGTGCATGTTGTTTTGTGGAGGCCAATGGAGGATTTTACAAAATTGTTCAAGCAACAATGCTCAGTTTGGGTGGAAGTGAAGGGTTGTCAGGTTGTGTATTGGCCTCTTTTATTAGATCCCATGGCTAAGATTGTCATAGTGTTTGTTCCTCCTAGTTCTCAAGCGACCAATAGAAATAGAATGTGCATGCTTTGGGATACTTGTTGGAAGTATCCTACTTGGTTGTGTGTGAATCCTCTTGGTATGCATTTGAAACCAGCCTTCATCCTAAGATAGGTGGGTCATAACCTAATTTAATAGTAGTTACAACAAGCATAAAATTCATAGAAACTGAAAATGCACACTTTACCACTTTAATCTTGGACAATGGACAGCTTGTTGGCCCCAAAACTGGAGAGCCTTGTGGTACTTCTTTATCTTCAATTGCAAATGGATGGAGTACAACTGAGATTCTTTGATATTCTCTGCTAATCCAAGCGCCTTCTGTTGTTAAAACTAACCATTAAGCCTTTAAACCAATTTGCCCCTTGGTTTGCTTGGGGATTGACCTTCACCCTGCTCCTTGAAAGACAAATTCAGCCCCAAATCTAATGGTGGCTGGTTGGCCTTTGGAATCTCCCTAAAATTATTTAAATTTAGTTGCTCGAGTTCACCTTGCTCTTGGAAAGACAAATTCAGCCCCAAATTTGATATTGGTTGGCTGACCTTTTGAATCTCCTTGAAATTCTTTAATTTCAGCCACTGGAATTCAAGTCTTAGGTCCTCAATTTTGAGCACGCATCCTGAGGTGGCTGTCAAATCCTAATTTTTGTTGTAAATTAGAGTTTACAACAGAGATTTTTCTATATCTCCACCTTTGATGACTCAAACTATTGGAAAATATTGAGGGGAGTTGAGAAATGGCTGTAGAATGAGAGTGAATATCAAAGAGAGGAAATCCTAGACTTTCATCCTTGAGAAAATGGAAGAAATCAGTGTTGCCCTGTCTAGACAACCATGAAAGCTGTCTCCATTGATGGAACATCTAATACGATGTTTTTTTGGCTAAAACAGCCTTCAAACTGTTGTCACCTACTGTTGTAGTTCCTTCAAGGCATGTCATTAGCTCTTAGAGGATCTCTTGCTGGCTGAAAATGGCATGTCAACTATTGTAGCAGCTATGGCAACCTTCTCTTTGTCTCTCAGCTTGCACAAGGCTGGAATGGCTCTCTTTTGATCTTTATCTATCTTTCTCTCTTCTAGCCTAAAAAACGTCTTTCCCACTTGCCATGGGTAAGTTTTGCCAAGTGGTAGCCTTCTAATCCCATTTTCTAGCATTATCCAGCTTATTAAATTAATTTTTAGAATAATAAAATTTAAAATTAAATCATTAATTATTCTAGTGTTGAGAAAAATAATTCCACCAGCGAATCATTTTGGCTATGCCAATTTGTCTTTCAAGTATCCCTGAGGCAGTTATTAGTCCTTAGATTGGGATTAATTAATTAATAAATGCTTAGTCTTTAATGTCACCACACTGATATTAGTGGCCAATAAATTGGTCTAGGCGTTAGGTACCACCAAGTACTTGTTAGACATAACTTATTACAACTTTTTCCTTTGACATCAATTGATATCTCTAGGTTTTGGGTCACACACTATGAAATAATTAACTTGCACCTCACATATGTAAGTCACATCAACACATTTGATTAAGTTTTAATCATATGCTAAGCAAAGCAATAAAATTTTACGTTCTCGTGATATGCCACTCCCTTGAAATTCTTGTAATTGTCCTCAATTGCACTACAATGTGTCAAAGCATCTATTGCCACTGCTAGAAATACATGTTGGCATCGTAGTCATGTGTACCTATTGCTGGACCATGCTTATGCCCTATGCATGTGAGGTTCCAATCACTTAAACTAGTTACAATCCATACAAATGAATCATAATCACTGTTAGAACCATAACCAATGCATCCACATGTCAAAATCCAACATTGTGTTGACCATTAGGGCATTGTAATACAAAAACCGAGCATAAACAACCTCATAGCAATGATGTACCACATGATAGTCATGTAAAGCATACATCAGCTGCAAATCACATGTAACTTATGCAATTGTATTGCTTTTGTATCATGTGTTGTAAGTGTACATTGCATACCATCCATGTATTCTATACATGTGTTGCAAATGTATATCACATCACAACGTATATCCCGTACATGTCAACAACCTTGTAAATGTATAGTTTTAGAATCTAGGTGCAAACCATATACATCTGCATAGCAACTCATAGTAACTAGTATATTAAATAGTGATCCCAATGGCAGAAATATTTTCAGCATACAATACCTTGGATGTAAACCAAGTACATCCAAGATCCACTACATAACCAAGCTATCCATCACTAGGGGAGTAGAGATGCAACCTTCCCATTGAGCATCGGTCAATACTTTGGACCTTCTATCCATCAAAGGTCAAATAATACTAAAAATTCACCAAGAAACACGTGGAAACTTTACCTATAACTTTACTTGTCTCAAAACCTCCACTAGGTTCTAGGCCTTTTTCTCTCTTAAGAATTGCAATGGTTGATACTTTCACATTGTTACAATTCCAACTTAACTAATATGCAACATTGTATCCAGTTAACTAGCCTCTCATGTCTACTTGAAATGCTAGGAGCATCGGATGCATTAGGAAACATTTTTGTACAATGTGACTGTGCATGGGAATTTGCATACTACTAGCCATACCAAGATACTTTTGCCCATATATTGCATGCATTAATAGCTGCATTTTTCTCATGACAAGTACTATATAGAGTATTTCATGACCATCATTAATCCCAAATGTAGTGGATTGCATACATGCATTGGCAAACTTGCTACTTTGTGCCTTAGCATCATGCCAATCATTGTTGTATATTGGGTTTTTCTATTTCACTTGCTATACCTAGATACATTGGGCCATGCATACCACACATCGATTGCCTCATACTATAAGGAGTTGTGCCATACATCCCTATATGTGGTCCCTGATTCACCACAAAAACTAGTGCTTGTGAAGAAAATTGTGGAGTAGCTGCTAGGGTTTGCATTGAGGAAACATAGAGCATATGACCACAATAAAAACACAATGATACAGACACAGACGTGCAAAACTCAAACCCTAAAAGTAAAACTCAAAACCCAAACATAGAAACAAACACAAGCAAAAGGAGAGAGAAAGAACACAACTCTAAAGTGGATGAAAACTATAAATGAATGAAGAGTATACATAGTGCCCAAGGATAGAGCAGTAGTGTTGGAGAGTGATGTCCATTGGAGATGGATTCCAAGTACTGTAACTACTAGTTGGAGACAAGAGAGTGTTGACTAATGAAGGGCATTAGGCTATCACCAAAACATAGCAGTCGGAGGCTGAGATCTAGTGAACGCAGCAATGTACCACTTAGAGAAGGTTGAAAACTAATCACTTGAGGCTGAGAACTATTAAGAGGCAACAAGAGAGGTGTTTGTTGATATAGGCAGCTTGTTGGATAGAAAAAACATAGGTAATGCAGCACTTGCTTGGTAGGAAAGATGGTAGCAACTTGTCACCTGACACTAGATGTTGAAAACACAAGCTGATCAGGTGCTATGATGATGGAGTATATGAAGACCTCTAGGGCAATGGTTGAAACAAGATGCCTAGGGCTCAATAGTGATGGGCTGCAATTGATGATAGTTGTATAGTAGATGATAGGTGGCTAATGATTGAAATCTGCATGTAAGAGTGAGAAACCTGCACAGAAGGATGACGATTTAATGGGGATAGTTTGTCTATTTATAGATGTATATGGATCCTCCCAAATTAGGGTTTCATAGAAACTCTCTTGAACCACATATCATTTTTGTGTTTTTCATTAAGTAAGTATGTTTTGAGGTTGTTAAGAGACTAAGTAGCATGTAATACATTTCTTAGCTCAACACCCCCTCTCAAGCTCAAAACAAGGCTAGAAAGAAAGGCCAACCAGGTGTTCCACCCCAAAGCAGTCAAGGTATTGGATAAATGGTGTATGGTCATCGGTGGCTGGCCACCACTGGTCTACCAAGACTACAGATACAATGGTTATCTTACTAAGGGAGTCCAAGGAGTCACCCCAGAGAGAACAAGGCAGGGATCGTTGACTATCCAGTGGCCTACTAAGTCCTGCAAAGGTAGATGAAACCACAATGAACTTTGTGTGTGTGTGGTTTTTAAATATGTTTAAAAGAAAATCAAAGGTGTTTGGAGAGATGGTTTGTGGTTGATTAAGTAATTGTACTATACAAGAGAATGAGAAGGGATGATTAGATCCAATCCATCACAAAACAAACAAGCTACCCATTCACTTGAGGGTGTTGATGACAAGGTGCAAAGATAAACTATGCACTTCAAAGATCATATGAAAAGCAAAAGAAGTTAATTGATCACCAAAAGCATGCTTTGCAGTTTGTAGAGGGCGATTATGTATTGTTGTGTTTTGAAAAGACGAGGTTGAAAAATATGAAAGGTAGAGAGAGGTTGTATTTGAAATTAAGTATGAGATATAGTGGGCCCTTTCAGGTATTGGAAAAGATCAGTGATGTGGCATACCAACTGAAATTACCTCCACATTGGTGGATACACAATGCCTTTCATGCCACTTAGTTGGGGCATTTTTGTGGCGATGTGCTAGAGGATGTATTTGCAGAAATTTAGCTTGAGGTTGAGGAGCTAGATGAGATCTTGGTACCTGAGCAGATCTTGGCAGATAAGGAAAGAAAGGTTAGAGGTAAAGTTTCCAAGAGGTGTTCAGTGAAGTTTTAGAACTATTGATCAATGGATGCAAAGTGGATGGAAGAGGATGACTTGGCAGACCATCCTTAATTGTTGTAGCTTTACCTAGATGCCTTTCAGTTAGAGTCGACTTTTGTTTGGGCTCAGTTAGGTTCAGTAGGGAAGGGGTCCAAAGCATTACGTGATGCTCAGGGGGGGAGGTAGCACTTCCACTCTACTAGTTTTGGACAACTCTCATATGTAGTGGATCTTGGATGTATTCAACATTCATCCAAGGTACAATGCTAATAGTATGTTTGCCATGGAGTCATACTCGTGATTAGTTTGGGATAACTTTTGTAGCAGTTTGTGACTAGTTCTTAGATCAACAAGTGATCAGTTTATGATCAATTAATGCTTAGTTTTCAATGGTTTACAATTGGTTATGTGGACAACAACATATTAATGAATGACATTGACAGTTTCAGCCATGGTTTATGTTGAGAATATGCTTTACTATGGTTGTAAAGTTAGAACAATTGAGAAATATGAGTTATGTTGAGAATATGCTTTACTATGGTTGTAAAGTCAGAATAATTGAGAAAATGCACCTAATGGGTTTCTAGTAACAATTTTCGACTATTTTTCGGTTTTATACTCAGTGGAAATTCTCAACAAGTTTTTGGGACGTATCTCATGGTTAGACAACAGTGGCCAATGTTGTGTTTGTAATGCCTTATGGAAATTCCAGTGTAGTATACTTTTGCATTGGCTTAGTGTAGTGCAATTGAGGATGATTGCAGGGATTTCAAGGGGGAGGTTTGTGAAGAAACTGTTAGGGTTTACAGTGAGGGAACGAGTGTACAACCACGATAAAAACACAAAGACACGGACAATGATGTGCAAAACTCAATAGTCGAACCCTAAACACAAAATCCAAAATGCAAAACTCAAAAATGTAAAAACACGAACACAAAAATAGAGAGAAAGAACTCTGAAGTGAATGAATCAATGCAGTAAATGAATATAAGAGTGTATAGAATGCTCAAGGGTAGAGCATCGAGTATTAAAGTGTGACATCTACCAAAGACAAATTCCAAGTGTTATAACCATTTGTTAGAGTGTGCCAGAGGTTATAGAAGACGAAAATGCAGATTACCAGAAGTAGTAGGATGCCTATTGATAGCAGTGGAGATGCACAAGGATGTTGGCGATGGCTGAGACTGCCAAGCACAGCAAAAGAGGTGTCGATTGGGATTGGTGATGGTTGTCTGGGGCCAAATGCAATAGTGGAAAAAGTGCCAAGCAGTAGCGGCAGCCGGAAGGGCAGTTGCCAAGGGTTGGAGTAGCAGATGAAGTGGTGGTAGTAGTCACAAAGGCTAGACAGCCATGTGGAGGAAGGTTGATGGCAAAGATCTTCACGTGAACCGGAAAAACTTGCATAGAAGGGATAAAGATTGAATGGTGGCAACTTGTCTATTTATAGATGTGGATAAACCCTTCCAAATCAGGGATTTAAAGGAACTCTTTCGAATCACGTATCGATTTTATGTTTTTCATTAAATAAGCATATTTTGGGGCTGTTTAAAAGGCTAATTAGCATGGAATGCATTTCTTAGCTCAACACTCTCTGTCAAGCCCAAAACAAGGCTAGAAAGAAGGCCAACCTAGGGTTATTCAAGCGCGGCCCCCCCCCCCCCCTTTTACTTAGGGCATTGGACAAAGGGTGCATGGTGATTACCCAATGGCTTATCAAGACTAAAGAGGCGATGGATATCTTACCAAGGGAGTCCAAGTAGTCACCCCAGAGAGGACAGGGCATTGAACAAAGGGTGCTTGTCCGTTGCCAGTGGCCTACTAAGTCTTGCAAAGGCGAATGGAACTACAATGAAATGTGTGGTTTTTTGTTTTTTTTTTTCAAGAAAAGAGAATTCTATTAATAACACCTTGGAGAAAGCCCCCTAAGGTAAATACAAAGTACAAGAAACTGTGTGGTTTTTGTTGTTGTTTTTTTTTTTTTGGGTTTAATAAATAAATATAAAGGTGTTTGGAGAGATGGTTGGCGGTCGATTACATAACATCAAGAGAGATGTTGCATGATCCGTCTTGGGAGGGGAAGCCGGCACATGCTACTAGAAGAGTAAAACTCCTAAGATGATAAAACCATGGATGGAATGGTGCGCATTCCAAGTCTTCAACCTTGGCAGGACCAGTGTAAACTTGCATGTTAGCCCTATACTAAAAACAAAATCTTGCAAAAGAGATGAAGATTTGCAAGTATAGAGGTCAGTAGTGATGCTCCAAAAAACAAAACAAAACAGAAATGAAAAGCTAATTGAATGAATAATGCAATGATGCAAATGTGTATGTGTGTGTGAGAGTAGAAGAATTAAGAATGAAAATCTAAGGACAAAATCCTATGGGTTCGACTCTACAGCCTAAAGGCCTAAGCATGCGAAAATGGAGTGAATCTAAGGATGTGGTCACCATCGTATACCCCACCTAGTAGGGCTCTACCAATGAAATGCGAGACAAGGTCGTGAGGTAGTCCTAGCTAGAGGTGAATGTGAAGTGGATATGTAAAGTACAATGGAATTGGTACTAGCAGACCAATTAGCTAATCCTTCAGGAGTAGTGAATGATATAGGTTGCTAAGACTGTCCGTGTGGCACATGTTCAATAGCCACTGGGGTAGATGGAGCAGATGGTGCAACAGGGGGAGGTGTAGTCCCACTGGATTGGCCAATTGGAGTAGAGGTAGTCACAATAGGTTGTTGTGGTTTTCTAAGTAGAAGACCTTGGGCCTTGGTATGACACTCCTTGTCCACATGGCCCTAACTTGTGGTAGTGTGTGCAAAACCTATTTCTCTCAGGGAGTTGTTGCCAAATGGGTTTTGGTTCTTTGGCTCCATCTAATGAAGAGGTGTTACCCTTTGATTGGCTTGCCACTATTGGTTTTCCCTCTCGAAGAAGAGGCAACTACCAATCTGATGGTCAAAGATGGTGTAGAGACACTCGGGAATGGAGGTTACCTAGCCAATTTAATTATTAGCCAGTTAGATTAATTTTCAGGGCACCGAAATAATTATTAGATTAATTTTCAGTATGCAAAAATGCTAGAAAACCATTTGGGAAGGTTGCCACTTGTAAAAAAATGCCCATGCAAGATTGAAAAACGTTTTTAGAGGTTGGAGAGATGCATTTTTATAATTTTAGCCTGCAAGAGAGAGAGATGAGAGGCTTCTGGTTCGATTTGCAGCCATTGGAGGACCTTTTGAGGCTGCCAAGGGCAGGAGAATACCAATCAACAGTAGGAGACAGTATCTACAGGCTGTTGAGATAGGGCAGCAGCAGTAAATGACTGATTTTCTTCCGTTCTTTGCATCTACAAGTTGTGGCAGGGCAGCAATGGCATTTGATTGTTTTTCAGTCATTCTTCGCGATAAAACTCTAAATTTTCTCTCTCTACAGCTTTCTCTCTCATCTCCCAGCCATTTCACAACTTTGCTCCGATCTCAGCATTTGGACCCTTGGAGGCTGAGAAATTTCGGATTTCTTTGCTGTAAACCCTAATCTGTAGCAGAAATTAGGGTTTAGCAGCAGCCTCGAGAAGCGTGCCAGAAATTGGAAGCTCCAAGACTTGGATTCAATAGGGCTGAAGTTGTTTTTAGCTTATTCAAGTGGAGAGACCAACAAATGATTAAATTTGGGGCATTTTCCATCTCCATCAAAGCGGGTGAAGGCCAATTGATTGCGCGAATCAAGGGGCAAATCGGATTAAAGACTTGTTAGTGATTCATCACAACAAGGGGAGTTGGAATACCGAAAGGGATTGGGAGAATCCCATTGTAAATCAACTTCTTCTTCAATAAAGCTAAAGAATGAAAGGGGTGCCAATTTTGGGGCCAATCGGGTGTGCATTCTCCAAGGTCAGTAGGTAAATTTGTATTTTCAGATTTGATTTTTTTCAAAAACTCCCTATATGTATCCTCAATTTGCTTCTAGAAAAATGGGAAACTCTCTAAAAAACTAATTTACTTAAAACCCTAAAATGGCGTGGTGTTCAAGAGAGTTAAGTGGAGGCTTCCAAACTTTCTATAAATCGGAAGTTTGCCTCCACTCTTCTGAATCTCGTTTTTGCAAATTTCAGGCCTTTGAACTTGCTGCCCATACCCCGAATGCAGAGGACATCGCGGTGCAAGTTCGACCCATGCTATCTACCACATTCTGACACTTGTTTCTAGCCTTTCACCCACTGTTTGGAGTTGATTTCAGCCTTTTGACTGCTGTTGTTGAGTTTTCTTGTTGTCGCCAGCCTGCCACATCATCAACCAGCTTTTGTGTTTTGGTGTTGGAGTTGCTGCCTGCACAATTTCTCTCTCCTCAGCTGTTGCCTCATCGTGCAAGTTGTCACCCAGCCTCTATTGGCTGTGTTTGGCAGTTTTCTCTCTCCTCAGCTATTGCCCAGTCACCATAACAAGCTGCATTTTACTGTTTTCTCTCTCCTCACTGTGTGTTTATTGCATATTCTCTCTCCTCTCTGCCGTCTGCATCAAATCCAACGCTTACATTGTTGAGATTGTTGGTGTTTCACATCTGGAGGCTGCCTTGTTGCGTTTCGGGATCCGTTCGGAGTACGACACACTCTCTTGCTTATCACCCTTGCCCTAATTCTTGAGATATGGGAGTTTGTGGTACAATATTCACTCTTTGCATAGTGTGTTTGCTGTGTGAGCATTGTATATTCAGCAGTCATTCACTTCATTGTTATTTATTGTGTTCATTGTCTCTGAGTTACTCTAACCCTAACTATATTCTGTGTTATTAGTTTGTGCTTTGTCGTACAATTGATATTGTGTTTTTCTGTTTAGAGCATCTCATCACATACCCTACAAGCAAACCAATAGGAAATCACAAATGAATTTGAATATAGAGGAGCTATATCAATGATCCATCAATTGCTTATAATAGGTAGCATTTTTTTCTAGTGAGTTTGCATGGGTCGTAGCCTTCTAGTTTGGATCCATGGGAATAGAAATAGACCAATACCTCTCCATTTCATAGATGGGTCAAAAGCTTTTGCACATACTACTGCTAAGAGATGAAAATCCCCCTCAAAGTCTGCCAAATCTCATGACCTAGAAAGAAGTGGAGAAGTTCCATATCCGTCATCTCGGACATCTCGTGGAGGGCTTCCTTTGTTTGCTTGACCTTCTAGGCAGGGCCACCTGTTAGAATGAGATCATTCACATAGAGCATGAACAAAGTGTGCCCTTTAGTTGAAGTGTGGACATACAACTAGGGATCGGCAGAGGAACACTGATTCCCTAACTTCCCTTGGATTAATGACTCTATTTTCTCATTCCAAGCACTCAGAGCATGTTTGAGGTTACAAAGGGCCTTCATCAACCTATAAACCTTGCCATTTGATAAGGAAAAGCCAGGTGTGTACTCAACATAAATCTCCTCCTTCCAATCACCATTAATGAAAGTAGACTTCACATCTAGTTGATAAATCGGCCATCTCCTATGGCTGGCTAAGGCAAAAACAACCTTAATGGTAGCTATCCGAGTTATAGGTGCAAAGGTGTCGTGGAAATCCACTCCTAGTCCTTGCACAAATCCTTGTGCTCATCCAGAGTGCTATCATTGTGGTATTTGGTCTTGAAGACCCACACGACTCCAATCCTATGAGCGGGCTGTGACACAAGATTCCAAGTGCTATCCCGCTCAATGCCTTTGACTTACTCTGTAGCCTTCTTCCAATGTTGTGATTGCAAAGCCTCCTTCATGGAGGTGGGGTTTCCATCCTGTATGGTAGGAGCCATCAAAGAGTAATCAGTATAAACAAGCTTGATGGAAATTGGAATGTGCGTGGTTCCTCTGAGATTGCTGTGGGCCATTCTCCGGTTGCTACTCCTTAGGAACTCCCTCAATTCTTGCATCATGGAGTGTATCATGTATCCAATGAGGAGGAGGCCAGCACTCCTTTAGTCGCTTTGCCTTTGATGAAGTCTTTGGTGTGAGATTGTGCAATAGAAGATGAACATGAACATGGAGAGAAAAGAAAAAGAGAGGAGACAGCAAGAATGAAAGAGAAATTTGCACTAAATCTGGAAAGAATGCTCAATACAATGATGGACTGATCAGTCCTTGCATGCGACTTGAAGCACTAGTGAAGGCACTTTATCAGGTTGGAAAATGATGATAGCATTGGAGATGGTGATGGTGATAGAGATGGAGTGTGTAGCCAGCAATCCTCGCTCAATACAAAGAAAAACTCTGCAATCTGTGAGAGCACCTGTGAAAGACAAAAAGAGATAATCTGCCCCAGTCAGTCCATGGCTATAATGATGAAATCTGGCCAACCAGCAGCTGGCTGACTCCATTAAATGCTGTCTGACTGCCAGTTTGGGCAGTGAAAATGCTGATGTGGCAGCTGCTAAGAAAAATCGCAGCAGTGTGAAGCTGATCACAGTTGGACAGGGCTGCACAGGCTGGGACATATGCCTGGTAGGAACAAGAAATGCGCACTAAAATGTATCTAGGGGAGGAAATGCACACAAAGCTGAATGACAAACACAGTTAGAGCTCCTCTTTCTCCATTAGACTTTGACATACAGTGAGCTCTCCATGGAGCTTGTGTGGTTACAAGAGGTATAAGCTGGCTAGCTTGACTATTTTACTTTCAGAGAGGGATTATAGCATTTGGACTTCTTCTCCAAGGTGCTTTCTTACCAAGGCACATCCATGGTGCATCTTGGGTGTTTTTGTTCATAGTTTGTTCACCCATGCTTTGAGAGAGGGAGCTTGTAGAGTGTATGACCTGGTGCTCAACTATTGTACTCTTGTCATAGTGGATTTTTATTCATGGTTACATCTTTCCATTGTCTTCATAGATATTGTGTCTTTCATTGTTTTGTGGTGTGTTTTTCTCTTTTAATAAGAAAACTAGAAGGTTGTGAAACATAAATCTCCTCCTCTAGGACACCATTTAGAAAGGTAGACTTGACATCCATTTGAAAGAGAGGCCAACGGTGATGGGTTGCAAGAGCCAAGATAGCTCGAATAGTAGACATCCAAGCCATAGATGCTTAAGTCTTTGAATAATCCAATCATGCCCTCTGTGCAAATCCCTTGGCAACAAGTCTAGCTTTGTGCTTGTCCAAGAATCCATCAACCAAGTACTTACTCTTAAAGGCCCACTTCATACCAATCACCTTTTGCTTCCATGGACACGAAACCAACTCCCAAGTTTGATTTCACTCGATAGAATTGAGTTTCTCTTGCATAGCATGATGACATATATCCTATGCAAGAGCCTCAATTGTACTACACTCAGGATCTTGAAGATTTTGAGACATAAAAGTGTAGTTCACACAAAGTGGACTACTCATTGGGCCCTTATCTTGGCTGATTTGTGAGGGTTGGAAGGGGTTGTTGGAAAGTGAGTAACACCTACATCCTCCATGGGTTGTCAATACCATCGAGAGATGATGATAGACTCATCATGTTGTGAGGAAGACCGAGAGGCCTCCGGTACATGTAATGCTAATGGTTGGGAAAAGGACTCCCACTCATTGGGTAAAGGTACACCCCCCTCATCAAAAGAAGAGGGTTTCCCAGATGGCTCAAGTCCCCCAAAAGACACTTGGGTAAAGGTGTACCTCAGTGGGTAAAGGCACATCCTCCTCATTAGAAGAAGAGGATTCCTTCTTAGATAGCTCAAGTCCTGATGAAGACATCTGTGGGGATGGGAAAGGAGTAGACATACTCGATGAAGAAGGAGTAGAAGTCATCAAGGGGGGAAGAGGAGCAGAAGGGGAAGGGGGGATGGTGGGGGAGGAGTCGAAGATGAAGAAGGGGTCCCATTAGGTAACCGAGAAAGAATGGGTTGAGTGGATGGTGGGGGGGTGGGATCAGTTGATGACGAAGAACCACCTATGCAAGAAGTACCATCAATGGGATCATTTTAGGCAGAAGCCTCATCAAAGATTACATCCCAACTCACATAAATCTTTCGTGTCATTGGATTGTAGAGTGTGCAGTCCTTCGTAGTAGTGTTGTAATCCATGAAGATAAGATTCTTTGACTTCAAGTGAAGTTTGTTGTCTCATTTCTTGTTGTCCACATGGACATAAGCATCACACCCAAAGATGCAAAAGTGTCACATAAAAGGCTTCTTTCCAAAGAAAGCCTCATCAGGAGTTATATCCTATGATGTGGAAGTCAGAGACTTGTTGCATATATGCATTGCTATAGCAACTGCCTCACCCCAAAATGAGCGAGGTAGACTCTGATGCTCCAACATGATCATGCCATCTCAAGCATGGTCTGATTGGCATGCTCCACCACACCATTCTTTGATGGTGAATTTGGGTGGGAATACTCCACTTGAATGTCATGATTACTTCAAAACTTAGAAAAAATATCAGACCAAAACTGACCACTGTGGTTAGGCCGTACACCTCAAACCTTGAAAGACATTTGTGTTTCAGCAAGTACCTTTTGCTCATAGAAGTACGCTTCACTCTTGTACTCCAAGAAGTATGGCCACACATATTGGCTAAAATCATCAACAATTAGTATCAAGTACTTGGCCTACCCAAGGGAGGTTGTACCCATCGGTCCACATAAGTTGGTGTGGACCAACTCTAGTGGTGTAGTAGCCCTTCATGACGCAACTTGGGAATGAGGTTGCTTATGCTGCTTACCCCCGTAAGTAGCTAGGGGCCTAGGGCACAAACACCCACTAATAAGACATGTGCATGTGAAGAAGGATCATGAGAATAATACACAATAAAAGTATAAGATTGAGCAATTTCTAAACTTGCTAAATGTGCTATTGCATCCTTCACACTCCCTGAATTTTCAGCAATAGTCATGCTCGATTGATTCATCTTTTCACTTGCAAGCCTTTTTTTGCATTGCTTAATACCATGTCCCTTTTTTCTGAAATAATTGTATCTTTTTCTCCTCAGCATCCTCATCTTTGGTGTTTGAAGAGTTTGTGGAAGAAGTTAATTTGCCTTTACCCTTTGAGTTTGATGGCTACTATGACTTCCCTTTGTTCCTATGGCTGGCTAAAAATGTTTGATTTTCCATACTTATGCTAGTGCGATTTACTCGTCATTGCTCTTTTTGCAATAACAATGACACCAACGCATCAAATGTATATGTATCAACATCTTTTGCATGTAAGCGAAGTGTAGTGGCGAAACTTTGATAAATGTCAGGCAGGCCAGCCAAGGCTGTAGAAACAAGAGAGGCATCAGGAATTATCTTTCAATATTTACAAGCTGTTCCGTTATGTCCTTGATATGTGTAATGTAGGCATCCACTGAATTGCCCTCTATCATGTGCTCCATCTCAAATAGTTTGCACAAAAATAGGCTAGATGAGCCTCATTGAACACTTGATACAATTAAGTAAGCTTATCCCAAGCATCCATGGCTGTTGTCCTCAATCGAATATGCGGAATGACGTGCCTTTTGTATGAAAGTGCAATCAAAGCATGTGCATGGGCATCTCGCCCATCCCATCTCAACTGATTAGTGGTGGGAGGTGTAGCAGGGGTTGGATTGGAAGATCCACTAGTGACAGTGGATAAACTAGATAAACCTAGTGGATGAACTAGATGAACATGTAGCTTTTTTGTTGTGGGGCATGTAGGCCTAACATTTGAATCAAATACATGACCCCAGAATTGTTTGGCACCCAAAACATGTTTCATCATGAATGCCCACATAGGATAATTTGTTTCAGCCAATTTATCACAAGCCCCAAACATGTTTAGCAAATAATTTTGGCTTGCTATTGCTTGTTGCATACAATTGATTTTTAACAACTGCTGCCAAATGTGTACCTATAGGTGCAATAGTATGAAAAAGCAAAGAAAAGGCCAAAAAACTCAACAAATTTTCGCAAAATTGATGATGGCGTAGAAAAGTTTGCAACTGAAAAGGCTCCGATGTCTGTGAATGTCAATATAGAAGGTGTAATTGTCCTCAATGTCAATGGATTTGGACAAATTTCACAAAAGCCCCAAATGCATAATGATGACATTTGGTGAAATTTGGACTTGAATGTGAAAAGTGCCAAATATTTGATATGAATTGGGTAATTTTTGTCCATTGAGCATAGAATCCCTAAAATTGTGGTGAAATTTGGGGGGTTTTAGACAAAATCCCCAAAAGTTTTTATGAAATTGAGTGGAAATTGAAGTCTGCTGCAAAAATCCCCAAAATTATGCCTGGATGGGGGCTGCATGCAAACAGCCATCAGTGGAGATTGAAGTAATTGATGAATAAGGTCTAAAAATAATGTTTGTTAATGTGTTGGGCTGAATTCAACTTGGCCGGGACAGGTTGACGAAGCTCTGACCGTTGGGCTTGAATGGGACTGTCTGCACAGATAGGAGAGATGACAAGATAGTCAGGGCAGATTCATCATGTCACAACCGATGAACAGGTAGGCGACAGATTGGCAATTGTTTGGGACAGGTTTGACAATGTGATGGGCAGCAGGGGGATGGATCTGAAGGGCAGAACTGAAGCAGATATGCAACCCGTTGAACCTAGAGCTGCAACCGGTATATGAGAGAGTAGTTGAGTGTGAGGCTCAATGGCAGTAGTGGCAGCAGCAGCTCACAAGCTGAGTGGTGGTGGCTGATAAGAGGTATGACTGTGATGCCATTGTTGGGTTAGGATTTGGAACATGCACATGCACACATAGAGACACTCATAGTAAACAAGTGAACAACAAGAGAGAAGAGAGTGCTAGAAGGTCACATCGAATATGTGAGAATAATAATGAAAGTACGATCCCTAAGGTACTAAGTACCACATCCACTCACAGGGGTTCACATAGGGAAAAAACCCTTCTCTAGCTAGAAGGTAAAAAGTGCCCATGGATAAGGGAGCATTCACACCATAACTACAGAGGAACACAATAAGTGTGACAAGAAGTATATTGATGTTTGGGTGGATGGAGGATTACATTGAGCAACTTTAGGTGAGCCACCTAGATTATTTTGTACCCTTTATGATATAATTCGGTTTATTGGAGATGGAAATAGTAAATTATTGGAATGTTGTAATTATTTGCACTCTCAATATGAAACCAAGGTTCATGATGTGAGGCAAATGCTTATCAAACCATTATTCTTGGGAGGGAAAAAAATATTTAACAATACACATGTAGGTGAGTGGAGGTAAGAGAAAGTTGCAATTGTTGGTGGTACAATTAGAGAAGCTAAAAGGGGAGGAAAAAAAGTAAAAAATATATGTTTGAGATATCGCATGGGGCAGAAACACCAAAGTGGATGAATGACCTCTTTGGGTAGACATCATAGTTAAGGCTTGGGTAAGAAGACCAACTCAAATTTCACTCTCTTGACCTTGGCAGCTGGTTAGAGACGGTAGGTCACCTTGGGAGAGATGGTATGGAGTCAAACTTCTAGAGTAGGTGGATTTTCTTTTTTGGCCTCATTGCATATTGTGGTTAAGCCATAAAGGGTGTTAGAAACGAAGGTTTCTTTGACATCTTCACTTATGGGAACCATTTTCTTCAGGGGCCCTTGTGTTGAGGTGCTCATCAGCCAATGTCTACTGTTTTAGGCTCTCTAGGGTTTCAGTTTAGTTTGGCCTATTTATAGATGAAGCTCTTGTATATATGTATCTTAGTGCTTGTTCCACTGTGACTCATATTGTCCAGTATGCAAGTGTTGGTGACTCTCTTTCTCTTCTAGCTCTTGCACATTGTTGGCTCCCATTAGAACTGAGAGGTAATCGCTATCTGTAACACAAAATTGTCAAAAAGGTTGTACAATGAGCCACTTTGTGTAACATCCCGAACTTCACGCGTAAACCGCCTCTACAAAGGATATTTTATTTGGGATAAATAATAGTATCATGACAAATTATTATTATTATTATTATTCCCCTTATCCCTCCCCAGCCGACAGTCGTGCTAGAGGGGGAGGGGAATAGAAAGTATGCAGAAGCTCCTCGGTGGAGCTCGCAGGTGTGATACGGCCATGCTGTCGACACGTAGGAGAGGGAGGATTCCCCTCCCCTCCCCTATTTAAACCATGGGGCTGCTGCCGCTTGAGAAAAAGACGAAGGGAGTGTTGCCGCCATTCCGAAACTGAGTGAGAGAGAGAAGGCCTTTTGAGAAGCGAGGACACCGTGGAGCTTCTGCCCTGCTGAGGGGAGACCCTGCAAATCGCCGCCTGGCCAAGGAGGAGCCGCCTGATACGCCAGTCGGTCTCTGTCGTCCCAGTCCGCGCCCCTAGCTGACGAAATGCCGCCAAGTCGCCGTTGAGCTTCCCCCTCCCACGTGGCATAGAAGCTTTAGAAGCTTCCTGGGGGGGGAAGCTTCGAAGGGGCCTCATAAGCCTCCTTTATCCCCTTAGCCCTTTCCCTTGGGCTTTGAAACCCCTCCCCCCCGTGTTTTAAATTCCCTTAGCCCCTTCCCTTGTGGCATATTGAAACCCCCTTAAAACTCCTCTTTAAGGCTTCCTTAGGGTTTTTTTTTTCCCCCCTCAAAAAGCTTGACCTTAAGGATCCTTTGCCTCCCCGCGATTATAAATCCCCCTAAGGGCCCCCTTAGCCCTTTTCTTTCCCTATGCAAAATACCCTTGGAGCTTTGTTTTTTTTCCCCACTCGTAAAAGAAAAGAGAGTGTTGAGGGTCTTTTAACACCTCTCTTTTCCACTCAAAAACCCTTGTAAGGGATTCCACTCCTTTCTATTCCCCGTTTGTACAAGTCTTTACAAGGCCATTAAGCCCCTTCCATGGCTTTAATGGGTCTTATCCGCAAAAGATTTTGAATACTCCTTTTTTTCAAGGAGGGAGTCTTCTAAAATTACTTTCGACAGACGGTGCAAGCTATTGCAAAAAGGGAGCGACGATGGAATTCCAAAGAGGAGTTGTAAAGCTACTTCCATGACGGAAAGACTACAATTACGATGCCTCCTAAGAAAGTCCAAGGTGCAGCTGCGGGAGGGTCGTCTCTCAGCATCCACGTGCACATCTCACCCCAAGCTCAGGTTTTTCTTCCTAATTTTTATTTGGTAATGTTGAAATTCAATCATGCAAGGTAAATTGTTGGATATAGGATATATTTTTGTCCTAAATGTTCACGACGTAGGAACTTAGTTATTAATACTTTCAATAAAATGTGCAAAATAAAGAAAGCATAAATGTATTTCTGGCAAATAGCCTTATGCATTGAAATGAATTAAAAATTAGATTAATGTCCATTAAAATAGTATACTTCGTTTAAGCCTAGATGTATAAACTACATATCGCACTATTAACCCATATTCTCTTCACAATGAATCATCATGGAAAGTGCAAAAGCATGAAATGATTCTTACGATGCATAATTCTAGGAAATTATCGTTTGTCAATTGTATAAATCATCAAGTAAAAGGTTGCTTGTTTAGCATGAATTTTTTATTCGCAAAGTTATAGGAAGATTAGTTGGAATTTAACCTAACCTATGCTTGACCTCAAATTGATAAGTTAGGGTTGAAAATTCAATTTACGCATAGACAACGAGTCATGTGAAAAATGATCACGTAATTATCTTCTAGAGTTAAACAAATTGGCATAAACCTAAAACACCTAAGCCGCGGAGTACTCGTTTAGAATGAGTTAAAATCCAAGAAATTCACTAGGAAATTAATACGTGACCTAATCGTACGTATTGCTAAAACTGAAACTCGTATACCTTAAATACTTGCTCATATTCACTGAATGTAGAGACAGTGAAATGTAATTGGAAAGTGAGCTAGGGTTGTCCCTAAGAATCTTACAAGATGGAACTTGGAAACCCTAGGTCTAACGACATCAGCCTAATGTAATCAGGAACAGATTGTTTTGTGACTCCATTCAATGCGACACTTGTGCAACAAGTGTGGTGTTATATGATCTTGTGATTGGATCACAAGGGAATGGCCAAATTCTTGCAATGAGATTGGCAAGTCCTTACGCAAGTTATCTCGCAAGAGGATAATTAATCATTCTAATTTAGTATCTTTCTTGAGTAAAGAAGATTGCTTGGAAGCAATGGACCAATCGATAAAACGGAAATAACCTATGAACTTAAGGTTTGACCAAGTCGGGTTAATAGGGTACGCCCTGATTCAGAATATAGGGGATCTTGCCAAGTCGCAAGTCACCCCGGATCGAGTGCTGGACGCATTCGAAAGGAAGGATTCATTTCTTAGCAGTTTGCCAACAAAAACGATAAATGAAAATGTTTGTGCTTGCTATAGATTTTAGAGCACTGTTTGGCTTTGTTTGATCAATGAATTAAAAGATTAATGGATATCTATACTTCAGGTTGAAGGCCTGAAGGGAGAGACAGCTTCAGTTACCCCCGACTGCCTGCCTGACCCTAACCAAGGAGGTTGTTAACCGCGCCAGGCAAGTGGACCGAACCTGCTGCGAGAGGTCTCTCCGTTGAGCTCTACTTGGAGCAGGAGGACGCTTGGGTGCCAGAGGGGACTTTGGCCGTAAATCCCTTGCTTTCCGGGCCCTGCACAAGAGGCTAATGTGACTCGGGATCGGATCTCGAGGCCCGCATACTAGTCTACGGGTGGAAACTTGGATCAGTGATTCCTGTGGATTGTTGGATAGCCTTCGGGCGGATTGTGGATAAGTCTCCGGGTTGGACTCTTTGTATTTTAAAGATAAATATGATAACCTGTTAATAAGGAACTTGTTTGATATTGTTTTTCTATGTCAAGTGATAAGATTATGTGAAAGAATCAGTGCCTAACGGGTTTATTAAAGAAGGTGATTGTTACATGCCCAACTAATGTGTTAGGTAATTAAATAACTAAAACAACCCGAGGAAAGTGCGGAGAATGGGCCATAGGTCCGTCCTATGGATGGGTGGCCCCGGTTGGCCGGGAACTTTTCTCAAATCACGATGGATAGCAGGAAGACCGTCAAAGAAGACAAACAACAAAAGCGTTGACCTAGAGTTATGATTGAACTTGATTTACGCTGTTTTAGGGGAACGGAATGGGACTATGCCTTATGGCAGAGAGGTTAAGCTTTGCATCCCTCTCGTCTTCCATTCTCCTTGAACCTAGTGCAACGTGAATCCGCTTCGGACCCGGCGTTTCCGCGTAAAGTAGTTCGCTTGGGGTACCGAGCTAGTTGCCGTTAGGAAATGACCAATAAGGAAAACCCTAATTCAGGTCGATCCTAAGTAGGAACGGCCGGAATACTTCCGCTACATGGCAGACATGGAAAGCCCTAGATCGCAAATCCCGTAACATTCCATGGGAGTGCTGGGCGGAGCTTCCTAGACATCCTTTTCGATGGACTGCTAAGACGTGTCCTGAAGATATAAGTGGACACGTTACAGTTGGTATCAGAGTCGACCAACAACGGAATTGTTTTTATGAAATCTTAATAAGTTGAAGTAAAGCAAATGTTGCTGTTCCAAACATTTCCTTACTTCCAATGCTATCTTGCAGAATTACGAAGCGTGGAATAAGTTATTAGTATTTCGAATCATGTTTATGAAATCAATGCTTTCTCCGCATTATCGACAAAGGGTTGAGATGATTAACATCCTAGAGCAAATCTATAATCCATCACCTTTGTACATGGAACGAAGATGGTCGGGTGCTTCAAGAATCTACTATATAGCCGCCCACCGGTTTGCTTATCTACAAACCAATCTAAAGAGGATCAAGTGGTTGGAAGACCTGAAAGTCGTGAAGCTGTTCATTTTTGTGGAAGCTCACGTAATCTCAACTTTACATATTCGAGGTCGGAGAGTTGAGATGAACTCATATGTATATGAGGAAGTAACCCGTGTAATCCCCGCCGACAGGATTAAAGTGTTAGGGTGCCATGAGAAGAATGGATTTCAAAGGAAAGGATACCCTGAACTTCCAATGACTTATCGATTCCTGAAGATCCATGAACTGAAACCATACTATTATACAGTTCCTATAGATAAATGTAATACAACGTTGTTCTTCCCAAACTAAATGTAACAGTTGGCTTATCATAACAAGAAATGTTGTATTCCGAAAGGGCTATGCCCATATAAATACAAATAAGACTCTTTTTTATCAATGTCTGATTGTGCATGAGAATTGATAAAAATTTAAGTGGTTAGATTGCCTGGGTGATAGCGGAATTGAAGATGTAATATAAATCAATAACGTTTATTGTATAATGACGTTAAGAAACCTTTATCCAGGCACAACCCTAGGTACAGGTTCCTAGTTCGCCTCCTACATCAAGTACTGCTGTAATCCAGGAGACGAAGTTTTTTCTCAAGCAGATCAAGCCGCTCGAGTTTGACGGGAGAGGCAGGTCTCTCCAAGTAGATGCTGAAATTTGGATTGAATCCATGGAGGATTACTTCGAAGCAGCCGGTACTGCACCCGCCAATCAGGCTATGCTCGCCAAGCTAAAGCTCATCGGTGAAGCCAGGCTTTGGTGGAAGCAATGGTGCAGGGATCAAGGGATTACGGAGGGATCCGTTACCTGGGAGAAGCTGAAGAAAGCCGTGCAGGGAAGATACTTACCACCTGCATATCGCACACAGAAAATGAATGAGTTCTACGAGCTAAAACAGCTGGGGCTCACTCTTGACGCATACTACTCTAAATTTGTCTCACTTCTTAAGTATGCATCACTGATGGACATGACATAGCAGGTGTCCAAATTCTGTGCGGGTTTAAATCCACCAGTAAATACCCGTCTCGAATCTATGCGTCCATCAGATCTTCAGGATGCACTCATTCGAGCAGCGCCTATAATTCAGGAGGTGCAATCCAGACCAAGGGGTAACAAAGCTTGGCCTTATAATGACCGGAACAGAGGAGTATTCAGACCTCAAATGAAGAGAGTTCAAGGTCATAATCAGGGACAAAGAAAGAAAGCAAGGACTAACAACGTCAACAACTTTGTTTCTACTCTAAGTAATGGCCGAAATCTCTGTTGTTTCCATTGCAACGAACCCGGTCACTTTAAGAGGCAATGTCCCAAGCTTGGTGGAGGACATTGCCAAGCACCTTTCCAAGGAACGGGCCGTGGTCAAGGAGCCGCTATCCGAGGCAGAGGAAGAACCGCCTGTGTTGCCAATAGGCAAATGTGCGAAGAAGAAGAAAAAGATCCGACCATGGAAGCAAAGTTTGAAAGGGCGGCAGTCCATGCCGCTCTACACAAGAAAGGGCCGAATCGCCAGTTCTTGGTGATTCAGACACCGTCGGACTATCGGACTATCAAGGTAAAAGTTTCAAGACCTTGATTGATTGTGGCAGTACACATTCCTTTATCTCACCAGCATGTGCAAAAAGATTAGGAATAGCCACAGTAAAAGCACCTATCCTGCTTGTGGAATTGACAAATGGTCGTGAGGTTACTTGTACCAGACAAACTGCTAAGGTGGAATTCTTTTTGGGAGGAAAGAAGACTTCAGTCAAATTCAAAGTCATGAATTTAGGTAGCCATGAGTGTCTACTCGGAATGGATTGGCTTAAGCCTAATGACGACCACATCCACTGTGGAAAGGGTCAAGTTTCCTTTCGAAACTCTGAAAGGGAATTAGTCACAACTCAAGGTGAGGCTGGAGTGCCAAGAATCCAATTGGCCAAAATATCTCGGATCATAAAAGGAGTCAGAAAAGGATTACCTGTCTACTTGATCAAACTCAACAAGTTAGATCAGAAACAAGAGTCTAATGAAGGACCTTCTTGGCGGGAAGGGCCAATGGGGCTCCCCTTCCAAAGAATGGCTGCGGCCTGTTCACTAGGTAACACTAGCCGTAGGGTTGCGAGTATGGAAGTCTTCTTGGTAATCTACAATGCGCGACGTCATGGCCAAACCTACCACAATTAGCACAAGGTCTTGACCTAGGGTCTTGACACTCAGCCGGTAAGTGGTTTCCGCCACAAAGAAAGATGGGACACTTCGACTATGTATTGATTACCAAGGGTTGAATCAATCAACGGTCAAGAACAAGTACCCTATTCCTAGAATAGATGAGCTTCTTGATCGTCTTTAAGGTGCAAAGATCTTCTCCAAGATTGATCTCAGGTCAAGTTACTATCAGATAAGGATCAAGGAAGAAGATATCCCCAAGACGGCCTTCAATACAAGATATGGACACTTTGAGTTCCTAGTTATGTCATTCGGACTTACGAATGCACCTGCCACTTTCAACAAGTTAATGCAGGATATCTTTAGGCTATATCTTGACGACTTCGTGCTCGTATTCTTCGATGACACTTTAGTCTATTCTAAACATGAAGAAGATCATGAACCCCAACTTTGGATTGTCCTTGAGACAATGAGGTCACATAAGCTGTATGCTAAGATGAAGAAGTGTGCATTATTCAAACGCCAGATTGAATATCTGGGATTCATAGTATCAGCAGGAGGAATCTCAGTGGACCCAACCAAGGTCAGAGATGTGCTAGAATGGCCAATACCAATATCTGTCAAAGAAATACACAGCTTTCTTGGATTGACAGGATGGTATAGGGTCTTCATAAAAAACTATGCTTTGACTGCAGCACCTCTGACGGACTTACTGAAGAAGCAAACTTCCATTGCATGGTCAACTTCCGAATAAAATAGCTTTGACAGATTGAAGCAAAGTTTGGTATCAGCACCTATTCTAAAACTTCCAGACCTCAATAAAGAGTTCAAGGTAGTAATTGATGCTAGCACACTTGCCTTGGGATGTGTGCTCATGTAGGAAGGACATCCAGTAGCATACTCTTCAAGGAAATTGAAGAGTCATGAAAAGAATTATGCTACTCATGATTTGGAATTACTAGCTGTCATCTATGCTCTAAAGCTTTGGAGACACTACCTATTGGGTAACAAGTTTACCCTAGTAACTGATCATAAGAGTCTCAAATGGATCTTTACCCAGAACGAGCTCAATATGAGGCAACGTCGGTGGATAGAAGTACTGGAGGAGTATGACTTTGAAATCAAGTACCGACCAGGAAAAGAAAATGTAGTTGCCGATGCACTTAGTCGCAAGGCATTCCTTAACTCCCTAATCTTGCAGGATCCATCAACAGCTAGATCTCTAGCTACTAAAGTATCTATGTCAAACAATCCAATACTTGAGTTAGCTAGAGAGGAAGCATGCCATGATCCAGCCTATCAAACAATGCTAAGGGAGATCTCTATCAAGGATCAGAATCAAAAGTTGCAGGCTAAGTATCATGAATTTTCTATCAATAGTGGACTTGTCTACTATAGAATAAGGTTGTGTGTACCAGCAAGTCAGTTACTTAAGCAAAAGATATTGTGGGAAGCTCATGATTCCCCTTTCTCAGGACATCCTGGCTATGCCAAGACTCTTAATGCAGTTAGAAAGAGCTACCATTGGGAGAGGCTTAAAGGTGACGTTCTCAAATATGTCACCGAGTGTTTGTCTTGTCAACGTATCAAAGCCGAACATGTCAAGATGCCAGGGAAACTGCAACCGCTTAACATTCCCCAAATGAAATGGGAATTCATCAGTATGGATTTTATTGTAAGGCTACCCTAAGTCCAAGGAGGATACAACTCCATCATGGTTGTGGTTGACATGCTTACTAAGGTTGCACATCTTATTCCAGTAAAGACAAACTATAAAGCCTCAGACATTGCAAGATTGTTTATCAAGGAGATATTCAAGCTACATGGGCTACCTAGAAGAATCATTAGTGATCGTGATTCTCTCTTCACATCACACTTCTGGAGAGCTATCTTTGAAGCTATTGGGACTCAACTCTGCTTTAGCACCGCTTACCATCCCCAACCGGATGGCCAAACAGAGCGAGTAAATCAAATCATCGAGGATATGCTTAGGGCATACTACTGTTGTGAGCCGAAGAGGCGGATTCAATACTTGCCTTTGGTTGAATTTGCCTACAATTCTTCTTACTAACAAAGCATCCAGATGACCCCTTTCCAAGCATTGTGTGGTCATGACTGTCGAAGTCCCTTAAACTTTTTAGATCCAACCTTAAGGGTTGAAGCTTCAAGGTAGATGTTGGAAGAGATGGATGGCCAAATAAAGTCAATAAGACAGGACATCCAAGCTGCCAAGGATAGACAGAAGGCATATGCGGATTTGAAGCGTCAAGATAGAATCTTTAAAGAAGGAGACATGGTCTTCATTCGCGTACGCCCAAAGAAGAGTTCCCTATCCTTAGGAGATTGCAAGAAGCTAAGTCTAAGGTATTGTGGACCGTACAAGATCCTCAAATGCCTAGGACTTATTGCTTATAAACTGCAACTTCCTGAGAAACTAAAGGTTCACAATGTATTCCATATCAGCCTATTGAAGAAATATGTACCTAATCCTAACCATGTACTTGACGACCAACAAATTGTAATGCCTAGTCAAGGAGTCCTTGAACTAAGGCCTGACAGGATCTTAGATGTTAGGGAGAGACATTGAGATCTAGAACCTTGAGAGAATGCCTCGTCCAGTGGAAAGATTATCCCGAAGAGGATGGCACTTGGATAGATGAAGGTACTCTCAACCATCAATATCCCCAGCTTATCTCGAGATGAGGAGATCTCGATTTCTCCAAGGGGGAGAGAATGTAACATCCCGAACTTCACGCGTAAACCGCCTCTACAAAGGATATTTTATTTGGGATAAATAATAGTATCATGACAAATTATTATTATTATTATTATTCCCCTTATCCCCCCCCAGTCGACAGTTGTGCTGGAAAGGGAGGGGAATAGAAAGTATGTGGAAGCTCCTCGGTGGAGCTCGCAGGTGTGATATGGCCATGCTATCGACACGTAGGAGAGGGAGGATCCCCCTCCCCTCCCCTATTTAAACCATGGCGCTGCTGCCGCTTGAAAAAAAGACGAAGGGAGTGCTGCTACCATTCCGAAACTGTGAGTGAGAGAGAGAAGGCCTTTTGAGAAGGGAGGACACCGTGGAGCTACTGCCGCTGAGGGGAGAACCTGCAAATTGCCGCCTGGCCAAGGAGGAGCCGCCTGATATGCCAGTCGACCTCTGTCGTCCCAGTCCGCGCCCCCCAGCTAATGAAACGCCGCCAAGTCACCGTTGAGCTTCCCCCTTCCATGTGGCATAGAAGCTTTAGAAGCTTCCTGGGGGGGGGGAGCTTTGAAGGGGTCTCATAAGCCCCCTTTTTCCCCTTAGTCCTTTCCCTTGGGCTTTGAAACCCCTTCCCCTCGTGTTTTAAATTCCCTTAGCCCCTTCCCTTGTGGCATATTGAAACCCCCTTAAAACTCCTATTTAAGCTTCCTTAGGGTTTTTTTCCCCCCCCTCGAAAAGCTTGACCTTACGGGTCCTTTGCCTCCCCGCGATTATAAATCTCCCTAAGGGCCCTCTTAGCCCTTTTCTTTCCCCATGCAAAATACCCTTGGAGCTTTGTTTTTTTTCCCTACTCATAAAAGAAAAGAGAGTGTTGAGGGTCTTTTAACACCTCCCTTTCCCACTCAAAAACCCTCGTAAGGGATTCCACACCTTTCTATTCCCCGTTTGTACGAGTCTTTATAAGGCCATTAAGCCCCTCCCATGGCTTTAATGGGTCTTATTCGCAAAAGATTTTGAACACCCCTTTTTTTCAAGGAGGGAGTCTTCTAAAATTACTTTTGACGGATGGTGCAAGCTATTGCAAAAAGGGAGCGACGGTGGAATTCCAAAGAGGAGTTGTAAAGCTACTTCCACGACGGAAAGGCTACAATTATGATGCCTCCTAAGAAAGTCCAAGGCGCAGCTGCTGGAGGGTCGTCTCCCAGCATCCACGTGGACATCTCACCCCAAGCTCAGGTTTTCCTTCCTAATTTTTATTTGGTAATGTTGAAATTCAATCATGCAAGATAAATTGTTGGATATAGGATATATTTTTGTCCTAGATGTTCACGACGTAGGAACTTAGTCATTAATGCTTTCAATAAAACGTGCAAAATAAAGAAAGTATAAATGCATTTCTGGCAAATAGCCTTATGCATTGAAATGAATTAAAAATTAGATTAATGTCCATTAAAATAGTATACTTCGTTTAAGCCTAGATGTATAAACTACATATCGCACTATTAATCCATATCCTCTTCACAATGAATCATCATGGAAAGTGCAAAAGCATGAAATGATTCTTATGATGCATAATTCTTGGAAATTATCGTTTATCAACTGCATAAATCATCAAGTAAAAGGTTGCTTGTTTAGTATGAATTTTTGTTCGCAAAGTTATAGGAAGATTAGTTGGAATTTAACCTAACCTATGCCTGACCTCAAATCGATAAGTTAGGGTTGAAAAATCAATTTACGCATAGACAACGAGTCATGTGAAAAATGATCACGTAATTATCTTCTAGAGTTAAACAAATTAGCATAAACCTAAAACACCTAAGCCGCGGAGTACTCGTTTAAAACGAGTTAAAATCCAAGAAATTCAGTAGGAAATTAATACGTGACCTAATCGTATGCATTGCTAAAACTGAAACTCGTATACCTTAAATACTTGCCCACATTCATTGAATGTAGGGACAGTGAAATGTAATTGGAAAGTGAGCTAGGGTTGTCCCTAAGAATCTTACAAGATGGAACTTGAAAATCCTAGGTCTAACGACATCAGCCTAATGTAATCAGGAACAGATTCTTTCGTGACTCCATTCAATGCGACACTTGTGCAACAAGTGTGGAGTTATATGATCTTGTGATTGGATCACAAGGGAATGGTCAAATTCTCGCAATGAGGTTGGCAAGTCCTTACGCAAGTTATCTCGCAAGAGGATAAATAATCATCCTAATTTAGTATCTTTCTTGAGTAAAGAAGATTGCTTGGAAGCAATGGATCAACCGATAAACGGAAATAACCTATGAACCTAAGGTTTGACCAAGTTGGGTTAATAGGGTACGCCTTGACCCAAAATATAGGAGATCTTGCCAAGTCGCAAGTCACCCCAGATCGAGTGCTGGATGCATTCGAAAGGAAGGATTCATTTCTTAGCAGTTTGCCAACAAAAACGATAAATGGAGATGTTTGTGCTTGCTACAGATTTTAGAGTACTGTTTGGCTTTGTTTGATCAATGAATTAAAAGATAAATGGATATCTATACTTTAGGTTGAAGGCCTGAAGGAAGAGGCAGTTTCAGTTACCCCCGACTGCTTGCCTGACTCTAACCAAGGGGGTTGTTAACCGCGCCGGGCAAGTGGACCGAACTTGCCGCGAGAGGTCTCTCCGTTGAGCGCTACTTGGAGCAGGAGGACGCTTGGGTGCCAGAGGGGGCTCTGGCCGTAAATCCCTTGCCTTCCGGGCCCTGCACAAGAGGTTAACGTGACTCGGGATTGGATCTCGAGGCTCGCATATTAGTCTATGGGCGGAAACTTGGATTAGTGATCCCTGTGGATTGCTCGATAGCCTTCGGACGGATTGTGGATAAGCCTACTGGTTGGACTCTTTGTATTTCAAAGATAAATATGATAACCTGTTAATAAGGAACTTGTCTGATATTGTTTTTCTATATCAAGTGATAAGATTATGTGAAAGAACCAGTGCCTAACAGGTTAATTAAAGAAGCTGATTGTTACATGTCCAACTAATGTGTTAGGTAATTAAATAACTAAAACAACTCGAGGAAAGTGTGGAGGATGGGCCATAGGTCCGTCCTACGGATGGGTGGTCCCGGTTGGGCGGGAACTTTTCTCAAATCACGATGGACAGCAGGAATATCGTCAAAGAACACGAACAACAAAAGCGTTGACCTAGAGTTATGATTGAACTCGATTTACGCTGTTTTAGGGGGAACGGAATGGGACTATGTCTTATGGCAGAAAGGTTGAGCTTTGCATCCCTCTCGTTTCCCATTCTCCTTGAACGAAGTGCAACGTGAATCCGCTTCAGACCCGACGTTTCTGCGTAAAGTAGTTCGCTTGGGGTTCAACACTAGTTGCCGTTAGGAAATGACCAATAAGAAAAACCCTAATTCAGGTCGATCCTAAGTGGGAACGGCCGGAATACTTCAGCTACGTGGCAGACACGGAAAACCCTAGATTGCAAACCCCGTAACATTCCATGGGAGTGCCGGGCGGAGCTTCCTAGACATTCTTTCCGATGGACTGCTAAGACGTGTCCTGAAGATACAGGTGGACACGTTACACTTTGATAAATTGGTTAGTTAACTACAATTTATGGCCTAAAAGATGGCTAACTGCTTATTGAAGTCCTCAAGAGGCTTGAAAGCAAGGACAATCGTTCGATAGTGGTCATGGTGACCACTGTATCAACCGAAATGCATATGGCTCGTCAAGAGTGGAGGACTAGTAATTCTTGCTATAAATCATTTTAGCTTAGTGGAAAGTTCAAGCTGAGGGAGTCCTATTTGGAAGCGAGTGAATGTTGCTCAATGGAGGTTTTTTCATTCTATTTTGGAACTAAAACTATATTGCATAGAAACCCATTCGTACAAGGTCCACAGAGGCAACAAAGTTGAGGCCATGAAGTGTTTAAATATTTTGAAGAGGATTAGCTTTTCTTAATTCTTGTATTATGGTGGACTTTTTGTAATCTATGTATCATGACAGATTTTTCCTAGTATGAAACATAACTAAATGTATTCCAACTTGTATTACATGTATATGTCTCCGAAATTCGTTTTGTTCCATTTTCAACCTATACAAACCTGTTTCCTACATATGAAACCTGTATATCTGTACATAGATGGCACATTTCTATGCAGAACAGATGTGACGGCAGAGTGGATAGGATAGCTCATGTGAATGGATGGTTGGTTGATGTGCATGCATGGCATATGTGGATTTGCGAAGAGTTTGGGTGGACAACACATTCTGTGCTCCCTTATTTTCTCACATGATGGCAACATGGGAAGATTGGGACCTAGTAACAGACGTGATCAGTCACAGCTTGTAGCAAGGCTTCGATGGAGGGGGAACATTGAAATTTTGTGATGAATGAGGTGGTTAAGTCGATGATTGATTCAGTCTGTTGTCATAGGCAACTTAGCTCTTCACATGTGTATGCAAGTGTTAGCTCAAATTTGCTTTGAAGTCAATCAAATGCATTTTTCCCATGAAATCACTGGGACTCAATTTGCCTTGAAGTCGTTTAAATTCAATCTTAGTGGAGGTTAATATGAGTGAAGGCCATTATACTGCTCTTTCAGAAAGCTGTCAAGCTTCAAATTTTTGGCCTTTCATAAAGTGATATGACATTCAGTGGTGCATGTAACTGTTACCTCTGAGCTAGAAATGTGCATAATATTTTTAGAAGCAGTGCTCGCTACCTCATCTGTCCTGGTTATCTTGATATGCTTTGATTGTTTCTTTCCACTCATCTTTTGTGTCTTTATAAATGGATAGTGCTTTTATCATAAACACTCCTGGCTCAAGAGATTCTGGAGCTCTACATCTACAGTAGCATATCACAAATGTATGTTTTATCTTTGCAGGACCAGGTGGGAATTACAGCAAAAATCACTGAATGTATTGCAAGCAGAGGAGCAAGTATACTTGGCTTTGATGTCTATACCAATTTTGATGTTGTGAAACATCCAGTCTATTTTGCTAGAACGTAAGTGCTTGCATCTTGTGTTTTACATGTCTATTTTTTCAAGTATTTGTCCAGCCTTTTACGAGGGTCTGTTAAAGAGTGCAACAATGGGCATCATTCTTTTTCTTGGATAGAATGCCTAGTGTTATTTTTTCTGAGGTCTTTTCTCAATCAGCTGGCTCTCTGCCTGATTTATGATTTTCAGCAAATCTAAATACTTAAGGTGCAGTGTGTAAGCTATGAAATCAATAGTCAAGAAAGACCGGAAATATGTTCTCTCTGGTCTTTAGAAGATCAGGTTAGCCTTTAATGTGTCTGGTAAACTGCATTTAACTAGTCTTGAGTTAATATGACAATGGGATCATGATTGCCTTCAGTGCTCATGACAGGCCATGGCTGCTGTGTAGAAAAAACACGGTAACACGGACACAACTTATGAAACCTTGAGAAGTTTGAATTATCCTGTTTCCAGATCCTCCTTAACTGAACTCTGCATCAGGGTTTGGGTGCAAAGTCTGCAAATACAGCTACATGGTTAATCAGAATCAGAAAGAGCACTCTATACGACTTGTGTTTCCAGCATTCATATTACATTCGATGTAGGTTGTGTTCATTTTGTCCACACAATTTTGCAGAATGGTTGAAAACTTGCATCAAATGTCTTTGTTAGAACTTTCAGCAACTCACAGGAAGTCACAAAGCCTCCTTTTCATGTTTAAGATGTGAATCCGCTGTGGAATGTAAATCAGAGCCATGTTGCCTTGCTAATAAATTTCAATGTTTTAGAGAGTCAATATTTCACGATGTAAAATGTAAATGGTTCTCTACGTTGCTTTTAATTGAACGATGCATTCAGATTTGCAAGAAAATCAAATGGATTAAGAAAAACCAACTTAGGGACATCAGGAATCTGACATATATGCCAGTGAGTTTGTCTTTGACCCTTCAGAGTGGCCACGCAATATCATGGATGAAGATTTTTTGAAGTTGAAGCAGGCTTTTAATGCTGAACACTCAATTGCTAGAGTTCTGGACATAGATCCACCATTGAGGATTGCTGTTCTTGTCTCTTGGAAGGTGATTCAAGGCTCTGCCAGACATCAAAATTGGTCTTTAACATGCTATTTAGTTTAGAAAAGGGAGTTGGAATTTTATATTATTTTGCAGGTAGAATCTGGATTTCAGGGCTGATCTGCTTATGTTGTGGTCTGAAGTGTAGGACCATTGTGTAATGGACTTGTTATATCGGTGGCAAGAAGGAAAGCTACCGGTGCAGATCATGTGCATAATAAGGTGAGGCTTGTTTCTAGCTCACCCTAAACTTATGCCTGCTGCTTTATTAAAAACAGTTCAGAATGAGCTGTGTGCTTTGTATGCAGTAACCACATGAGAGAGGAGGACACGAATATCATTCGCTTTTTAGCTCGGCACAAGATACCTTATCACTATGTTGCTGCTGACAAGGATGACAGGAAAGAGGAGGAGATTCTGCGGCTTACAGCTGATACAGATTTCTTAGTCTTGGCTCACTATATGCAGGTAGTTTTGAAAAAATGAAAGCAAGATGATAAAAGCTCTTTTCTTCTAAGCATTTGGTATGTTCACAGAGACTTGCAATGATTGTTACATACTCTTCGAGAAGAGGAGTCCAAAGTATTGGACTGGAGTATAGAAGTGTCATGAAGGCTGAGTATGAATGTTGAAAAGATGAAATGAACACCTGATTGTCTTGTTTTCTTTTTTTTCTCCCCTGGGATAAGACACCCAAACAGCCGCAAGGAGGGTGCCTCCCCGCATATGTCCAAAATCCATGTTGGCATTGTTCCTATGCGCTGATAGGAGAGCTTGCAAGCTGAATGAATAATATATCTTGATCATGTTGGGATCATCCTCAACAATCTACTGAGGAGGAGGACAACCCACTGTTCGAGTGGACAAGAGCCTGGACTTACATGAACATACCATGTGAATCATAGGTATCCAACCAGCAAGTCTCGATTCCCCAATTGCACAATTATGAGCTGAAGTTTTAACTGCTAGGACGTCATGTTTGGGTTGTTGTCTTATGTTCTTTTGTGTATTCCTCAATGATATACCCAGCAAGTCTTGATCCCCCCAATCATATGATTAGGTGCCCAAGTTTTAACTGCTGGGACATCACATTTGGGATCTTGTTGACTTCGAGTGACTTACATGAAGAATTATAGGTATCCAACTAGGAAGTCTTGATTCCCCAAGTGTGATTATGAGCCCAAGTTTCAACTGTTAGCAATCATGTTTGAGACCTTGTTGTCTTTTACTCTTTTTTGTATTCCTTGAAGATATGCCCAGCAAGCCTTGATTCCCCTGATTATGGGCCCAAGTTTTAACTGCTAGGACATCACATTTGGGACTTTGTTGTCTTATATTCTTTCGTGTATTCTGCAGTGAATTTGTGCATATACATATGCAAACACAAATGCAGACAATCTCCAATGCATTACAAGCATCTCTCTATGGGAGTATTGGTTTCTTTTTCCTTTTATGTTTTGTGGGGTGGGGGCGGGGGGTGACATTTGAAGGATGTCTATTATCTCTCCATCTGTTAAATTGATGTTCAATAAAACTTGAGAGAGTGCCTCAAAATGTTCAAATCTACCTTGATGTTTGGTGTGGAACACACTGAAACATGTGCATTTGCAGGGAGTTTCCTACAGAAGAGAGATTCAAATTGTTTTAAAATTTTCATCAAGTAACAGTCTATATGTTTTGCAATATTAGTTTAGAAGTAGCCAAATTGAACTCCATGTGTTGTACTTGGTTGTCACTTTGCTGTGTAAAATAAATTTCCAGATTGTGGTTAGAGATTTCAGTTTTTCGAACTAAACACTACATAGCTGCAGCAGTTAGAAGACTTCAATTTAATGTGAGAGCAAAAGCTCACATACTATACATACCGTGAAGGGTACAGGAGATGTTCTCTATCTGATGATGAGTTCTCATGATGGTCAGATCCTGTCGCCCCAGTTTTTGAGGGCCTATGGAAAAGATCTAATCAACATTCACCATGGGCTGCTACCTTCTTTCAAGGGTGCAAACCCCTATAAACAGGTGCTTACTGGTTAATTCAAGATCTAAGTGTGGTAAAGTCTGCGTTGTTGGAAACCCAGCATTTCACTTATATGTAGGCCTATGAAGCTGGAGTGAAGCTTATTGGTGCAACAAGCCATTTTGTGACAGAAGAGCTGGATGGTGGGCCCATCATTGAACAAATGGTAAAATAAAGATTCACTTCTCCACAGAATTCCGTCAGTTTATCCTTTGCTATATGAACATTATTGGGCTTGTGCACGTGCATTTGATCACAAATGCAGGACAGTTGTCTGCATGCAAAGCCTTGGTGTTGCAATGTTGTAACCTTGATGGTACTTGTTTTCTATCATAGTGGAAAGGGTATTAGTTCTATTTAAAAGCTAGAAGGGTCTCCATTGACACTGTGTCGTGTTGACAGGTGGAAAGGGTAACTCACAGGGATAGTCTCTCTAGTTTTGCTTTGAAATCAGAGTATCTGGAGCGAATTTGCCTAGGAAAGGCAGTCAAATACTACTGTGAGTTGCGTATCATGCGATATGGTGGGAACAGGACAGTTGTTTTTGACTAAGGTGGGCA
The DNA here is from genome assembly GCF_053477565.2 of Lygodium microphyllum. NCBI lineage: Eukaryota > Viridiplantae > Streptophyta > Polypodiopsida > Schizaeales > Lygodiaceae > Lygodium > Lygodium microphyllum. Next base: position 67,662,945 of record NC_141151.1, on the reverse strand, counting down.
GGTTTGTTCCTTGTCTTTGTTCCTTGTCTGACTTGTCATTTATGTCTCTTTTGTCTTTACTGCATAATGAATTTCAAGGGCAGTAATATATTTCTATGCTTTATCTTATATGTTCGATTGATAAAGCAAGAAAGTGGTACAAGTACCATTTTATATGGCTTGAGCAACTTCATAGAGAGTGAAATTTACCCAGCTAAAAGGATCAGCTTCTAAAATGGATAGTGGGGACTATAAAAAGTAAGTACTATGAGAGAGTTACCCAAATCAAAGATCTGAGTAGAAGCTGGCCCGATACTGAATGTTATTTGCTTCATGGTGGGTATTAGCCAGAAAGATGAAGCTCTTTTTAGGTGGTCCTTGCAGCATAATGCTTCATTGCAGGCTTGTATGTGGCTCCTTCACGAAGTCCTTGCAGCATAATGCTTACTGTGGGCTTGTATATTGCTCCTTCACAAAACTCTACATATAAGAATATTGTATAGAAGAAAGTTCAAGCAGAAATGCTGCTATTTCTCAGCGCATTGCTTGATACCTTCAAACAATGTTGCTTCTTATTGGCATGTCATGTATTACAATACATTTGTGCCAGGCTGGAGGTACGATTCAGAGTTAATATGTAGGTTGAATTGTGGAAAGATCATGCAAACTCTTACATCTTATGGATTGAGTGACCTGAAAGAGCAAACTTTTACTGTAAGACCTTATGAAGTTTTCCTCAAAATTTCTTATGGGAAGATACAATAATATTTGTAGGTATAATCGCCTAGAAAGGTTTCCTGCAAGTCCAACATGGGATACAGCGTCATTGAAGCAAAACAGCAATGGCTGTTTTTACCAGATCAATCATTGCCCATAAGAGTTCTGCAACACATTTGATAAAAGGTTCAAGCCATGTGTGTATTTCAGTGACAAAAAGCTTTGTAGTGTCGATCATTGCCTGAGAACACCTTCAAATTTTCACAGTTTAACTTAACCTTTGCAGTGTCAATCATTGCCTGAACACCATCAAGTTTTCACAGTTTAACTTAAGCTTTGCAGTGTCGATCATTGCCTGAACACCATCAAATTTTCACAGTTTAACTTAAGCTACTGTCTCCTTGCATGCTCTATTTTTCTTTTGGCTTTCCCAAGAGCATCCCCTTCGGTGTGGAGCCTTTATCACTTGCTTGGCAATCATATAGTTGGAAAACTATTTTCTTGTACAATGATGTCTTCCTTGGATCTGATTCTCATGTTACGCAGTTCCATTTGGTGTGCGACATATACATAGAAAGTGGTTCCAGACAGTCAAAGCTCTGCGCGTCCATTGCCAAGCCACACAATAGGAATGGAGACATGAAATAGACAATTTGAAAACATGAACACCTAGAACATCCTACTTAAGTTCTTTTAGACATTTGATCACGGGATATAAGAGCGGGTGCTGTAAGCTTTCAGCACCAAATCTCACACAGCGCCCTTTGGTTGGACAGGCTGTACCTGTCGTCCTTCCCTACTCCCCTGCCTGAGCTATTGAGAGGTTCCTATGGGGAGGAGATTCATCGGATAGTGCAATCTGTCCTAGCTTTGGAACCCCATCATCGATACTTCTTCCTTTGCTCTATCAACCTCCTCCTTTCATGGCATTTTCCACCTCAACGAACTTGTGATTGACGTTTCAGTCCTTTATGATAGTGCTGATATATGCTTCCAATCGTTCTTAGGTACACGCGTCTGTACTTGTTCGATGATTGTGTGCAAGCAGCTAGGCTATACGTTTCGGTTCTGCAAACATCTAATACTTGTGAGATGCTTGTGTTAGCCACCTATAAAGAGTATCTGTGGCTCGTGAGCGTGAGAGTTCTCTTCGACTCCGGTTCATTGTGATAAAGTGGCCTAAAGAACTTGGGGCTTGAGTACTATATGCCTAACGAGGGTGAAAGTTACTTCTCTTTAACTCTGGTTGTAATGGAGAATCGGCCTAAAGAACGTGATCCTTTTTAGTATTACTTGTGAGATGCTTGTGTATGCTATATGACTAGTGAGGGTGAAAAGTACTTCTCTTTGACTTTGATTGTAATGGAGGATTGGCCTACAGAACTTGGGCTTGAGTATATAAATGTCCTTTTTATTGTTAATTGCGTAACCACCATTGCGGTGTTGTCCTCATCATAATCATCATTAGGATGGAGAGTCACATCATTTTCATGGGTGAAGTCCTTGAAGAAATTCTTATGTTCACAATGGCAACCATACACCCTCTTTGTCTTGTCCTGCACCCTTCTCACGGTTTGGAAGAAGACCATGTTGTTATCTCAAGTTTAGGGACATTATATTCTCCACACAATTACTATCAAAATTATGGTATTGTGCCAAGATTCATTTATTAGTGTTGTACATCTCACAGCTAGTGGGGAAAGATGAAAATACATCATTTTTACCTCCAAATACCTTATCGATTACATTTTAATGTGGACCCCTAGACAGACATATTTTGATTTAAAGCAACAATACTTCAAGGGAGGGAAGTCTTCAAGTTTTTAAAGAAAAGTGAAGATGCGAAATATATATAAAGATTTATGGCCTTACATTGAAGAGAGTCAAGCTCTAATAGAGCTTTGTATCTTAGTGATTACAACTGTCCAACCTTCAAGCTTTTCCCTTCCTCTCAAGAGACTTATGACCCAAAGATGGTTCGTCAAAATGATTAGCTAGATTGGAGTAGATCTATGGCTTCCCTTGGAACAAAAACTAATTTCTCCCTTCCTAGATATTGATCATGATTGTTGCCACACCTCATGTACTATTGGAGACATTTTGTGTTTTTGGCCAAGAAGAACTAATTTCCAAGTGATGACATTATGCAGTTGTGCACAATTCAACCACTCCCAGGCTTTGTTCAACATCCTCTTGACAATGCTTAATGCCTAGGTGTGATAGACATTCTCTTAAAAGCGTTTACATTATGCAGTTGTGCACAATTCAACCACTCCCAGGCTTTGTTCAACATCCTCTTGACAATGCTTAATGCCTAGGTGTGATAGACAGTCTCTTAAAAGCGTTTACAAAGAGCGTAATGATTGTCTACTTGTTTCCATTTGAGTAGTTCCTCAAGTTAGCTTAACTAGGTTATATATGTGCACATGACCTTAATTTGAAGAAAGATACCACTATCTTTTAAGAAGAAAGCAAGCCATTTAGGCATCCTAATGCCTTTCAATTTCACTCCAACATGGACCCCTAGAAAGACACTTTTTGAAGAAAGCAACAATATGTAAAGGAGGGAATTTCTTCAAGTTTGCATGGCAAAGTTACATAAGCACATGTTAGAAAACCTCTTTCTTATTGAACCTACGTTGTAGAGTGTAAATAAGAAATGGAAAAATGAGAAAGGAAAACATATTTAGCCTCATCTCTTTGTTCTTGAGTGGATCACTTTTCCATCTTATGTGGTATCAAAAGTGTAGTGCTTACTTATCTCCATAGCTCATGCATTCTTGCTATAGTATTCGACTTTTGATGGTAAGCAATGTGCAAATAAGAAGCTAAAGGGGCAATGCAATATCATCATGGAAGAAGGCAAGTAAATAAGAAAAAAATGCTTGGATTAACTTCTTTATTACTGTAGGAGCGTATGACTCACCTTCTCAAATGACATTGAGAATTTTCT